>NC_045544.1:80653309-80985809 GCF_009769535.1 Thamnophis elegans
TGACGAGCCGAAGATTGCTTTTTTATCATCCCATAGATCCATCTTATCTTACAACGGTCCTACTTCTTCCTCCCTCCCTCCCTCTTTCCTTCCCTCGTTTCTTCTCTCCTACTCCCCTTCCTTCCCTCCCTCCTTCCCCTTCCCTCCTTCTCTCCTTCCCTCCTTCCTTCCCTCCTTCCTTCCTTCCCTCTTTTCTTTTCTCCTTCTCTCCTTCTTTTCCCCCTTTCTTTCCTCCTTCCTTCCCCCCTTCCTTCTCTCCTACATTCCCTCCTTCCTTCCCTCCTTCCTTCTCTCCTTCTCTCCTTCCTTCCCTCCTTCCTTCCCTCCTTGCTTCCCTCCTTCCCTCCCTCCTTCCTACCCCCCTTTCTTCTCTTTCTTCTCTCCTTCTCTCCTTCCTTCCCTCCTTGCTTCCCTCCTTACTTCCCTCCCTCCTTCCTACCCCCTTTTTTCTCTTTCTTCTCTCCTTCCTTCCTTCCTCCTCTCCTTTCCCTTCTCTCCTTCCCCTTCCTCCCCTTTACCCTTCCCCTCTTCTTCCCATTCCTCCCCTCTTTCCTACTCTTACATTCCCTCCCATTCTTCCTCTGCCTTTCCCTTTCTCCTATTCCTCTCCTTTCTCCTCTCCTTCCTATCTTTCCTTCTACTCCTCCCTCCATCCACTCTAACCGTTGTTGTGTTTACATATTCTCCTCTTCAGGGGATGACCTGGTTCTCTTTTTCTTTTCTTTTTTCCCCCTTATTTGAAAGTTATATAAAAAAGGCAAGATTTACAAAATGCAAGATACAAAAATAGATAAAGCTCTTTACATATTTTCATCTCCCATTGCTCATCTCGCCTTACCTAGTATGAAACTAGGTTGCTAATTCCATGCAGGTAGTTATAACGGATTACCTATCAGCTTTTCAAGTTATTCCAACGTTGTGGTCTAATGGTGTTACTCAACGGTGAATTCTCACCTCTAATACATTTCTACTCTCATTTGTCCCTCTGTCTTTGTGTATTGTTTATTTGAGTTGTTGCTTAGATCGTTTTAAGTTAAACAGCTATCTCCTTTTATATCTGAATCCTCACTGTCTCATCAAGCCATTTGTACAATTTCTCCCAGACTTTATAAAAGTCTGTGTCTTCTTTATCGTTAATCGGCATTGTCAATTTGTTCATTTCTGCTAATTCTAAGATTTTGTTCATCACCATTGTCCTAGTGGGGGCATTTTCGCGTAAGCGATCCTTGCCGCCGTCAAGATGTGAACGAGAAGGTATTGATTGGTTTTACATATTTTTTTATCTGTTATCCCTAATAGAAAGATTTCCGGCTTAAGACTTAATTTAATTGACATGATTTCATTCAGCCATCTTAGCGTTCGCTTCCAATACGTCTTAGCCACTGGACACATCCACCACATGTGGTAGTACGTGCCCAGCATTGTTTTGCATTTCCAGCATTTGGCCGATAATTTTGAGGAAATTTTTGCCAGTCTTGTCGGAGGGAGATGCCAGCGGTAGAACATTTTGTATATATTTTCTTTATAGGCCGTCGATTTCGTTAATTTCAGGTTCCACTCCCATACCCTTTCCCAGTCATCCAGGTCAATTGTGTGGCCGATATTCTGGGCCCAGGTTACCATGACTTCTTTCACTCTTTCTGCTTCCATTTTTCGGATCAGCAAGCAGTTATATATTTTCGAGATTAATTTCTCGTCTGGTCCTATTAAGATTTTATCCAGTTCCTGGTCCTTGTCCTGAAAGCCAAATTGTGCTAGATCTGATTTGTATTTATTTTGTATTTGAAAGTATGGCCACCAATCAATATTTATTCCCATTTCAGCCAAATTTCCCCTGGAATTTAGTCTATTTTGATCATCTAACAGCTGTTTGTAAATAACATTTTTGTCAAAATTTATCAAATTTGGGTATATCAGGGCTTCCGTCGGGGATATCCATTTGAGTAGTTGGATATAAAATTTCCTTCTAATTTCCAGCCAATCCTTAATCAGTACCCCTCTTAAATGGTGTCTTCTAAAATAATTGTGGACTTTATTTCCCTCACACCATAAGTAATTGTGCCACCCCCATTGCAAGTCGTGGCCCTCTATCGTTAGGATTCTTTTGTTGGTTAACATTACCCACTCTTTTATCCACATTGTTGTTGCTGCTTGATGATATGCTTTCCATTCCGGTAGGCCCATTCCACCTTGCGCTCTTTTATCTTGAAGATGCTTATATTTTATTTTAGGCTTTTTGCCATTCCACACAAAATTTCGTACCATTTTATCCAAATCGTTATAAAATTTTTCTCCTAATTTGACCAGTGCCGTTTGAAATAAATAGAGAATTTTTGGCAAGACATTCATCTTGATTACTGCGATTCTTCCCATCAATGATATTTGTAGCTTCGACCAATTTTTAAAATCTTTTTGGATGTTTCGTAATAGTTTATCATAGTTATCTTCTTTTATAGAAGAGCATTTCGCAGATAGCCAAATCCCTAAGTATTTGACCTTTTTAGTTACCTTTAATTCCATTGCTTTCTCTAGTTCTTCTATCTGATTTTTGGGAAAGTTCTTTATAATCATTTTTGTTTTTTCCTTATTTATTTTTAATCCGGCCACACGCCCAAAGTCCTCAATGTCCTTCATTAATTTCGGTCCTGAGATTAGAGGGTCTTCCACAATAAAGACATGTCGTCCACGAAGGCCTGTGTTTTATATTGTTCTTTTTTTATGGTCAAACCCCTAATTTCCTGATTTAATCTTATCTGATTTAGGAGAACCTCTAACGACATAATAAATAGTGATGGGGAGAGCGGACACCCTTGTCTAACACCCTTTCCGATTCGTACCCTCTCTGTTAATTCTCCATTAATTATAATGTTTGCTGATTGCTGTGAATATATAGTTTCTATAATCTTAATAAATTTGTCACCGAATTTCATCATTTTTAGTTGTGTGATTAAAAAATTCCAATCTAAGTTATCGAATGCTTTCTGCGCGTCAACAAAAATTAATGCTAATTGTTTCTCAGATCTTGTTTCGTAGAATTCCAAGGTGTTAATTATTATTCTTGTATTGTTCCGAATGTGTCTTTTAGGGAGAAAGCCGTTTTGGTCTGAATGGATATTTTGATTTAATATTATTTTTAATCTTTCCACCAAAATTGATATAAAAATTTTGTAATCCGCGTTTAACAAGGATATAGGTCTATAGTTTTGAATTTCACTACTATCCGCCTCTTCCTTTCGTATTAGGGTAATGAAAGCTTCCCCCCATGATTTTGGAACCTTACCATTTTGTAGTGCCTCATTAAATAATTCTAATAATTTGTCTTCTACGGTATTTTGGAGTTTTTTATAGATTTCCGACGGAAGCCCATCTGGACCAGGTGTTTTATTGTTTTTTTGTTTTTGAATGGCCTTTTTCAATTCCTCTTGTGTAATTTCCTTATCAAGCATCTCTCTCATCTCCTCCGGCAAGACTGGAAGTTTCTGTTCTATTAGGTATTTTCTGATGTCTTGTTCACTAATTTCGTCCGGTTCATATAGTTTCTTATAGTAGTTCTGTACAATCTTTTTCTTTTCCCCTATTTACTGTTTCAAGTTCCCCTCCTCGTCGCTCAGTTGTTTAATAGTTCTTTTTGCCTCATCTTTTCTTATTTTGTGAGCCAGCCATCTCCCAGTTTTATTTGCATGTTCAAAATAGTTCTGCTTCATTCTCTTAATGTTTTGTGCTACTTCCTCTTGAGAAATCAGATTTATTTGGTGTTTAATTAACTCTCCTTTTTCTCTGTATTTAATATTGTCTGGCTCTTTCTGAATCAGCAGTTCTATCTCTCTTAATTCTTTGTTCAATGTATTAAGTTTTTCCCTATGCATTTTATTTCTTCTTGCTTTATAGGCTATTGATGTTCCCCTCACGACTGCCTTCATCGTATCCCAGACGTTTTGTATTGATGTCTGCTCTTTACTGTTTTCTTTGAAAAAATATCCCAATTCCTTTTCTATTGATTGTACAAATTGTTTCTCTTGTAATATGTTCTGGTTTAATGTCCACCTAGCTTTTATCCTTGTCTTTCCTTTCCATTGCCATAAGACTGGATGATGGTCGGCCCACTTGTTTGTTGTTATTTCAATATTTACAGTATCCATAAATAGTTCCGGGTTTGACCAGACCATATCGATACGGGACCAAGAATTATGTGGTTGAGAGTAGAATGTGTACTGTTAAAATATAAAATATTTGATTTATAAAAAATTTGGTAAGGAATTTATTTCATTAGGTTCTAAAAATACTACAAAACAGTTGTTTTGTATATTAATCTCCAGTTAAAACCAGAATTCTATTAACTGATGAACATGGTAGATTTGCTGGGGTGGAAATTGAATTACATGGTGGTAAGACTATGCTATTGGCTATTTATGCCGCAAACGAAGATAAAGCAATGTTTTACAAACTAATTACAGAGAAATTACTGTTTTTTCTTTAAAAAATTAGTGTTTGATGCGGTGAATTCCCCATAGTTGGTTAGAACATATGAGAAATATTAAAACTTTTCAAAGTAAATTTCCAGATGACATTTTAATTTGATGGACAAATGGTGGAGGAATAATATATTAATTTTTCAGAAAGACATAGATATTTTTCAAGAATAGATATAATTTGGATTTTAAAAAAACCTTAGCTACTAAGATTTATAAAAAAAAGATTTTACCAAAGGCTTTTTTCTGTTCATAATCCCATGATTTTAGTTGATAAAAGGAAAGCTATTACTGGATATTTTATACAATGTAATACTCAATTTATAAAGAAGTACAAAGAGAAAAAATATGCTATTTTGTATGAGATTAAGTGGAAAAAAATTAAGGAGATCTCTTGGAAAGATAAATATTTCTCATCAAATTAAACTTTTGCAACAGCTGTTCATGTTAACAGTAAAAAAATGGAAATAAAAATGAATTATGTAAAGTATATATATATGTTGCATTTGTGCTGATAACTAAATAAATAAAGGGAGCACAAATGCAACACAAATGTAACAAGCACAAATGCAACACAAATGTAACAAAGGCAACAATAAAAATAATGGCTTATAGTCATTATAAAATAATGTAAAATAAATGTAATATAATGTATAATATAATGTAAAGTAAAAATAATGGATAGTCTCTTGTGACGGAGAGACTATAGACAGAGAAAAGGAAGCAGTCTGCTTCCTCCCATATTTGGGCATACCCGGGGTTGTGACACTATATATATATGTGTGTTTTTTTTGTGCTGATAAATAAATAAAGGGAGACTAGTATAGATCTATTTCAAGCTATTTAGCTCTCATCAGCTAGCCATACCCTTACTGGGATGCGAACCTGTGCTGTATTGCATCTTAGGCAAATGTCTTAGCCATTATGCCACAGGTCTCCTCCTTATCAAGAAGGTATATATTTAGTGTCACAACCCCTGGTAAGCCCCAGTTATAGGAGGAAGCTAACTGCTTCCATGTATATGTATATGTATATGTATATGTATATGTATATGTGTATGTGTATGTGTGTGTGTGTGTATGTGTGTGTGTGTGTGTGTGTGTGTGTGTGTGTGTGTGTGTATATATATATATATATAAGATTTTTACAACCCCTGGTAAGCCCCAATTATGGGAGGAAGCTAACTGCTTCCATCATCTGTCCTTCGGCTCGTCACAAGAGTCCATCACGACATAAACCCAATATTTTTACTGTTGCCTTTGTTATAAGTAAACAAATAAAAATAAAATATATATATATATATATATATATATATATATAATAAAAAATAAACAGGTAAATGATTACTGTATAAATTAAGAAAACATGATTGTAGAGGACAATCAGCAATGTTACTCATATGGGGTGATAAACCTATTTATCATTTATCAACCTATTTATCATTTATCATTCAGTACATTTAGGCCCCTGATACTTATAAAGTACCTCTGTGATCGTATCAGCATTGAGGGGAATACAACATCAAGATCCTGTGTGGATATTAGATCTTTCTCACACACACATAGACACTCTTTAATTAAAAGGACTACAGGGGAAGATTTGACCAGCATGCAAACATCTTAATGAGGCAACCAGCTTCTACTTACATTTACCTCTCAAGTAATTGACAGAGTCATTTCTTATCAAATGCTAAAGAAGGTATTGATTTGAATAATGTGTTGGAGAGACAGGAGGCAACTATATCCACATCAGAAGAAAAACTTGAGGGAGAAGTGGTTTTATATTTTGCATTAGCCCTTTCTCCTGAAAACCCTAGGATCTTTCACAGTTGCTTAAAAACAAATGTTGGTAGAAATTGACTACTCACAAAGCTGATTTATGGGGTGCATGGGGAACAGCAGATGCAGTTAGTAAATTGGGTTCATCCAGCCTCTTTTAAAATGAGATACAGATTCTTTATTTGATAGACTTCAATGGTCCCAATTAGAAAGAGATAATTCCTGTTCCTTCTTTGCCTTTTGAGCAGGATACTTAATAGATATGCTTGAGGAATTATAGTTTTCTGAAAGCAACCATAACATAATCCACTCTGTGTTTTCTATCCTCATATACTTTTAAAGCATGGCTTGAAGATCATCTTTTTCTTTATTTTATTCATGTGCTGAAAATGCTCTGAAACCAGCACTATAGACTGACATAATGTCCTTCACATATAATTGTACACAAAGGGGAAATGACTGTCTTTTCTTTTCCCATACATAGTTTTTGTGGAATAACCAGGAACATTTGATGTTTATGAATAGAGTGGATGCCTATATATGTTTTCCAGTATTTCCCACCAATGTATATTTACCCAGAGAAGAATGGCACATCACACCATTGTTCTTTTTCCTGTGCATTTTGGAAACACTTTGAGATTTGAGATAGTACCATAAGAAGTTATATTTTGTAGCTGACCTAACAAGCTAGTGTAAGGAGGAAAGCAGGAGGGTGGGAGAGCACAGGTTATTGTAGCAGAGCCATTTCTCTTTTTCTTCCATGTTTCCATCTCTTAGAGAAGCAACCAACATAGAAGCTCATTCACTATTAGCCGAAGTTCCCTTTTCACTCTTCTCAGAGCCTGAACTGCAGATGCATATAGTTACTGAAATATTATATCTTGTTCATATTGCCCCATTCATCTCTTTCTTGCAAGGATGTCTGTAGGAGGAATAAAACAGTCAGGACTGTGCCCATGACTCTATGATTGAAGGGATTTCTTTTATGTGTGCTGGAGCTGTAGAACTATGAAAGGCTGTCCTGTCTGTTATGTTTAATGCACTGCATAGGAACAAATTAATCAAACCCAGATACTCAATGCACTGTTTTCTCCCACTAAACCTGTCTGCTGAAATAGCAATAGCATTTAGACTTAGATACCACTTCACAGTGCTTTACAGCTCTCTCTAAGCAGTTTACAGAGTCAGCATATTAAACCCCTTCCCCACAACAATCTGCCTCCTTATTTTACAAACCCCGGAAGGATGGAAGGTTGCATCAACCTTAAACCTGGTGAGATTCAAACTACCAAATTGTAGGTAGCCAGCAGGAGTAACCTGAAGTACTGCATTCTAACCACTGCATCACCACAGCTCCTATAAATATATAAATAATCAAGTAACATATGAGACACAACTAATATGTCACAGCTGATGTGTACCCACAGAATTAGGATAACTAGGAACTGGCTTACTAAAAGAACATTCCCGTGAGTGAAAAAATTAAGTCAAAGTATGGAAATTGAATATTAAGTAATATTTCTGCTGATTAATTTGTTCATCTCATCTAAATTCCCATGAGAGTTACTGGAATCAAACATAAGGAGAGAAAAATGAACAAAGACATTTTTTAATATAAGCTGCTAATGATCTAAAACTCTTCTTGAAGAGATGAAGTCTAGCAAATACATTTTTAATCTTGATACTTGTTCCTATTTCCTTGCTAAGGATGATCTCAAAAATCTATTTCTTGATTCCCTGCTAAATACCCAGGTGGTTAGAACTTTCTAGTTTCCATACTTGAAATTGAACATCTCAATGCTTTCAAAGGTTATGGGTTGTGGGATGTCTTTCTTGATACTTTTGTAGAAAACCATGATTTCTCTCTAGGGGGAGAAAATCAGGTTACATGTTCTGGTGATCACTTTGCAGCAAGCAGGTTTTCTTAGAACTTATCTTCACTTCCTATACTTCACTTCCAAGTATTAAAAATATGTCCTTTCCTTTCCAAATGCATCCCCTGACATGTTAGGGGGAAAAGTCCTCTGTGCTCCTTCTCAAAAAGTTTTGTCTCAAAATGTTAATTGTCATATACCTTTTATAAAAAAAACAATAAAAACATTTCTCTTTTCACATAAATAACAAAATTCCTTATGAATATGACTTTTTAAAAAGATGGTATCCTGTTTAGAAAAGATCTGTTAAAACAATTTGCCAGAAAGATGATTTTCAGAAGGATGGAACTCACAAAACTCTTAGCAGTCAAATTCTGTGGTTTATAGATATGATGATCAGACAGAAGTTGTTCTCTCTCTCTCCTTTCCTCCATCTCCCCACACACGTCTCCCTGCCCATTAGAAACAACTGCCATAAATATTGAACTTGTGCAATCTTTTGGATGAGAAAAGAGGGAAACAGTTGAGTATCTGTTTGCAACTCCTTAATGGAGCTGTACCTCTCTGCAAAATCTTGTGGTTTCCTCTACTGCTGCCATGCAATTCCAGGAAAAGCTGCTTTGAAGATTAATTGATAGATGTTAACTTTGTGTCACCAAAGAAGAGGGGTTGTGAGGAAAACACTCAATTCCTCTTTTAAGAATTATAGGCCTACCTACTGTACATACTGAATTTCTCTCTGTTTGGCATTGCCAAATCATTGAATGTTCAGCTAAAATAGCCCAATAAAAGGTATGGTGTGACCATTTCCTAGAGGAAATAGCATAAACTCATAGTGTCAGCACTATGTGGAAAAAGGGGAGGGGCTATTATTTCTATTCTAGGACCACAGTAATGTTATTCTGTCATAACAAAATACAATTTCCCAAGTCCATTAGATGTCATTATTGGGATCAACTCCTGGTGACTATTTGGACAATGTCAACCATCCTTACCTGTAATTAGTAACCTCTCAGAGCTCTTCCAAGCAGCCTCATTTTCAAAGACCAGAGATGCTGTTATATATGATGTGCCAAGCTACATCTTTAATTTTAAAGGTAAAACAGGAAAAGAAAAAAGAAATCCAATAGAAAAGTCCAGGGACCACTTCATCATTTAAATGCCTCAATCAGTTTTCAGGATAGAATGTTGCCTCCCTCCCCATGGCTCAGATCAATGTAGAGAAATTCTTCTGCATTGGGCAATTAGGGCAACCCCTAGTTTTGCCACATTGATTGGCAGGAAATCAGTAATTGTAGTCTGAATTGGTTTCAAAAATAGACCTTCGGAACATGGATTTATTAACTGACCTGAGATGTCTCTCTAGAGATACTTCCTTTGATTTAAAAAACACCTTCCCAGAGAAGCAGTTAGCCCAGGAATAAGCTAATGTTGACACCTGGAAAGACTGAGAGGATTAAAGGAACTACTGCAAAGCTTCAAATGATCAGAAAAACAGCCTCCTGCTGGGGTTATACAAACAAGATGCAGCTTTCTTACATGAGGTGAGAAATCAATGTATCCTGGAATTCAGAAAGACAACAGCATCATGACTAAATTAAGAGGAGAAAATCTTGAGTAGCTTTTTAAAAAAAGGGTTTTGTGCATGTATATGAACAAAGATGTATGCCTGTGCATTAGCCTTCAATTCTGCCCATTCTATTTGTTTTCCCTTCAGGAATTCAGATTCTCACACTCAGGGGCATCTATGGCAGAAGAGGGGATAAAAAAAACCCCTCTCATCAACACTGAAGATATGATAAAACCCTTGCCCCCCTTTTTTAAAAAATTTTGGTTTGTAAAGCATGTAGAAGAAAACAAATATAAATATGGATATAACATATAAACATATAAGTATAAGCAGGTATACGTATATACAATATTTTTCAGAGTATAAGACACACCTTTTTCCCTCAAAAAAGAGGCTGAAAATCTGGGTGCATCTTATACACTAAATACAGCATTTTTTGTCTCCCGAAACCCTGCCCCCTTCACCAAAATGGCTGTGCATATCCTTTAGGAGGCTTTTAGAGTGCTCCTGAAGGCTGGGGAGGGCAGAAATGGATGAATAATGGGCCTTTTTTTTCTATATTTTGCACCCCCCCACACTCCCTAGGAGGACTCTACAAGCCTCCTAAAGACTATTCATGCCACTTTTTTAAAAAAAAACAGGCCCATTTTCGTGAAAAATTGGTCATTTTTGGGAGGTCTGCAGAGTGCAAAAACTTATTTTTAAATTTGCCTCTTCAAAATCTTGGTGCATATTATATTCTGGTGCATTTTATACTCCAAAAAATACGGTACATAAGAAATGAGTACAAATAGATGGGAACAGTAGGACAGGGAAGGGAGGCATGCTGGTGCGCTTCTGCACACCCTCTTACAGATCTCTTAGGAATGGGATGAGGACCACAGTAGACAGTTTAAGGTTAAAGTTTTGGGGGTTTGAGGATGTAACAACAGAGTTGGGTAATGTATTCCAGGCATTGACCATTCTGTTGCTGAAGTCATATTTTCTGCAATCGAGTTTGGAGCGGTTTGCTTTATACATGCCAAACTTTAATAAGACTTTGATCACATGGTCAAAACCTCCATAGCAATCTCCCTCTTCACCTGGGCACCTCTGCTCAGGTAGTAGACAATGTCTCCTTCTTTGTTATAAGGCATCCTTCATTCTCTGAGGTTTTAAATTAAAAATCAAAAGAGAGAAGCTACACTTATTGGTTCTTTGGTAGACATTCAGCATAGTCTCTTTACTTGTTCTTTACAGCTACCTTACCTTGTTGATATTTTTTTCAAAAAAATGTGCAAAGACATTTTTGGGCACCTTGTTCAATTATTTCTACTGCTGGCAGATACAATTTTCCCTCAATCCCTTCAAATTATTTTCCCTCATCACACAGCACAGTTTCAGAGGCCCTTTGGGAAGAAAGAAATGGCAGCTGATGGAGGCACACTAGGAACGGTTTTGTCTTCAAAGCAAAATATGATTTAGAAATAGTGAGGAAAAAGAGTCATTACATCAATTGGTGACAATATGAACAGTAATATTTGTCAGAACGCAGATGGGGGTGGAAAATTTTAATTACGCATAAACTGCTTCTCAAGCAAAATTGTCCATTTGCTGTTTCTTTTAAAATGATTCCCAATGATGAATTTAGCTACTTGACTACAAGTAGCTTCAAAATAATTATGAGAATGTCTGTGCAGGAAACACAGACATTCATTTGTCCTGGGTATTTTAAAATCCTGTTGCACAACATTTGTTGAGGACAAAAACAAAGTAATGTGAAAGTTATATACCCACAGCCCTTGAGTTATGACAGTAATTGGGACTAGAATTTCTATTACTAAGCAATGTAGTTTTAAAGGACAATGTTACATCACCAAATTGCTTAGTGATAGGAATCCTGGCAGTTTCTGATGCTATTGTTAACAACATTCTGTTGTTAGGGGAGGACCTATCCCAATCAAACCATTCCTAGCTTGGCTCTTCCAGCTGCAACCCTGGTAGGATAGTAGATTGCCTTCTCTGCCTCCTTTTCAAATTCCCCTCACCTGCCTCTCCTCTCCCTCCATGTCTGCTCTTTAGTTGCTCTGAACGCCACCACCTCTCCTGATTGCTTTTTGCCCAAATCATATGTGGTCTTTCCATGAGGCTTTGAAGAACACTGCCTATGATTTAAACAAGGCTGCCAGGGCCTCAGAAAGAAAACCTGGAGTGGCCAGCACTTGCCCTGTAAAGAGCCAGGCATGCCTTGTCAGCAGCAGGAAGAAAAAGATGCTATAGGTTGGCAGGCACTGGCAAGTCTAGTGTACCCCAGGGCCAGCAAGCGGCAGCAGAGAAAGCAGAGCACAGTACAGCAAAAAGGGCAGAGATGGGCTAGGGGAGTTGAAGCACCCTAAAGTGATAATTCCAAAGTGGAATTATCTAACCCCTAAAGTGGGCTACCAAGTGCCTGAATTTTAATCACATGACCATTGAGGACTGGAACAGCCATAACTTCAGATAACTAACATTTGTTCAGCACTGCTGTGATTTTGAATGGTCGTTAAGAGAGGATTATCTTTGTGAATCCTAAATAAGCACTGGATTTAGGATATACATATAGGTTAACTTAATGTTCTTTATACAGTTATCTCTCCCCTCCCTCAAATATAATTTAATATGCATCCTAAGTAAAGCTTGGTGCTTTAATTTTCTGCAGGTACCCTCTAGGGTAGGCTAGTTAACAGGATGCAGGAGTCATATCAATAGTGGGTTTCTACTGGTTTGGACTGGTTTGTCTGAACCGGTAGTGGTTTGGCAGCCTGGGTCATTGAAACTGGCAGTGACCAAGGTCTGCCACGCCCCCAAACTGGTTACGATTCCACCTATGGCACAGCGATCTTGGGTTTTTTTTGCTTCTGCACAGAACAATTTTATTGCACTGCTCATGCAGTGTAGCATGCCCATGAGCAAACCAGCAATAGTGCCTGTCGGAACCCACCCTTAAGTCATATGTAATGTTGTTATAAACCAGGCTTTAATTGTGCCAGATTTTAAAGGCTAAGTTAGATAACTCTTAATGCAAAAAGAGGAAATCAGAAATACAATACAATACATTAGCAGAGTTGGAAGGGACCTTGGAGGTCTTCTAGTCCAACCCCCTGCCTAGGCAGGAAACCCTACACCCACTTCAGACAAATGGCTATCTAACATCTTCTTAAAGATTTCCAGTGTTGGGGCATTCACAACTTCTGGAGGCAAGCTATTCCACTGATTAATTGTTCTAACTGTCAGGAAATTTCTCCTTAGTTCTAAGTTGCTTCTCTCCTTGATTAGTTTCCACCCATTGCTTCTTGTTCTACCCTCAGGTGCCCTGGAGAATAGTTTGACTCCCTCTTCTTTGTGGCAACCCCTTAGATATTGGAACACTGCTATCATGTCTCCCCTAGTCCTTCTTTTCATTAAACTAGACATACCCAGCTCCTGCAACCGTTCTTCATATGTTTTAGTCTCCAGTCCCCTAATCATCTTTGTTGCTCTTCTCTGCACTCTTTCTAGAGTTTTCACATCTTTTCTATATCGTGGCGACCAAAACTGAATGCAGTATTCCAAGTGTAGCCTTACCAAGGCATTATAAAGTGGCATTAACACTTCACGTCATCTTGAGTCTATCCCTCTGTTTATGCAGCCTAGAACTGTGTTGGCTTTTTTGGCAGCTGCTGCACACTGCTGGCTCACATTTAAATGGTTCTCCACTAGGACTCCAAGATCCCTTTCACAGTTACTACTGTTGAGCAAGGTACCACCTTTACTGTACCTGTGCATTTCGTTTTTCTTGCCTAAATGTAGAACCTTACTCTTTTCACCATTGAATTTCATTTTATTAGATAGTTTCCAATGTTCAAATCTTGATCTATGTCTGAGGACCTATGGACTGGACCTATATCTGTTCAAAATACTTTATTGAAATACACTCCTTCCCCAACAGGGTATCATTCTGGGTCAACTTCATCCTTTTAAGCTTTGCAAGGTGATGTTGCCCTATAAATATGCCTTTCATACTTAATCTTTTAACACTCACTTCAGACTAAAATCTCAAAGTCTTTAAAGTTACATACCATTTTTGCCTTTTTCCTAAACATTGTTGCAATATTGGGATAAGCTGGTGTTTCAGTGTGGTTGTTTTTCTACTTGCTGGCTGCTCCAGTCAAAATTCCAAGCTGGATTCCCATCAGGATATGCTGCTCACCATAACTTGTAATTCTGGCAGTTGAGGAATAATCCTCTTGCCTGCTTGCAGTACCTTCAGGTATTGAAGCAAGATCTTCAGATATCAGTGCAGCTTCTCTGTCTGTAGGCTGCTTGCACTCACCTTTTGTACTACATGAACCCCTCTCCCACTCTCTCTTAGCATTTGCTTTTGTAAGATCAAAAGACTGTGTGCCTGAGTTCTGGACATTAGGATGAAAGGCACAGTTAGCCAGCTGGAACACCATTTTGAATGCTTGTGAGTATAGTTCTGAGGGAATGGATGAGTATTTAAGGGATGGCCGGGGTTGGGTGTTGATGGATAGGTGGGCTTGTCAGCACAACTATAGCTACCTTTCAAAAGAGCAGACAGCAACCACAAGTTCACTATCTCAAATTCACTATTTCACTACTTTGCTTTAAAAAACTAAAAACAAAGCAGTGATAATTGTGGTATTTCATTTCATTTCATTTATTTTCATTTATTTGGGATTTATAGGCCGCCCTTTTCCCTGAGGGGACTCCCAACATGGATGATGATTTTCCCTGAGGGTATTCCCAACATGGATGATGATTTTTGATCCATCTAAAGGAACCATTTGGATCAATTTGGGGAACAGTTAGCATGAAAATATACTGTATGTTTCAGAGTATAAGACATACCTCCCCCCCCTAAAAGAACGTGGAAATGTTGGTGCATCTTATACATTTTTGGCCTCCCAAAGCCCCTCCCCTGCATCCCATTTTTGTGAAAATTGGGCCGTTTTACCCAAACATGGAGACATTTTTGCCTTGCCCCAGCCCCCAGGAGCACTCTTCAGGCTTCAGCAGGGCTGAGGGAAGGCAAAAAGGCCTCAATTTTTGTGAAAAATGGCCCATTTTCTGCCCATTTTTTTGCAAAAACAGGGGCATTATTACTTTCCTCAAGCTCTGCTGAAGCCTGCAGAGTGCTCCTGGGGGCCGAGGGGGGGAAACTTTTTTTCTTACTTATCTCTTCAAAATCTTGGTGCATCTTATATACCGGTGCGTCTTATAATCCAAAAAATATGGTTCATAATGTAAATTTATTTGATCTGCACATATGTTATCAAACATTTGAGTTCTATCTCATATGTTCTTCAGTTGCTCAGTTTTTAACATTAGTGAGTGGGATTTTCTTTTTCTTTCCAGTTTTCTCAACAACTTAGTTTTATTAATGTTGGAGAAACTTCAAATTTGTGAAGTTCTATACACATGAGAAGACTTGATAAAAACACTGAAATACATTCAATTACATATTGAGATTTTGCAGATCCTGACCTAGACAGATGGCAATTCTCATATCTCAGCCAATTTCAAGGATTCAATACCTTTTTTCACAGTTCTAGTTAAAAAGAAAAAAAAAACACCTCACATTTTTCCAGATTAAAAATGCAATTACATTCAGAAGAGGTTTATCAAAATAAATATCACACCTTCTTTTTCTGCTTTGTTATTTTCAACCCTTTTTCTTCTGAAAGAAAATATGCTATAACCAGTGTGTTTATGTATAGTAACAATAGAATTAGAATAATAATAGAAATTATTTCTCACCATTTGATTTGCAACCAAGGAAAGTCAACTGATGTTATCTGGCTGCATTGTCAAATGTCTAACCAGAGTCAATTCAATAGAGCCACGTAATAAAAAGGAAGAGGGAAAAAGCTAAATAATTTAAACTCATTATTCCACTAATCCTTCCATTCTTCAGGGCTCCCTGGAGGTATATTAGAAGGTAATTGAAAATACTTTAATACACCCAAAAGACATTATAGACTAATATAGTTAGACATAGTAACTTGCATTTGATTTTTCATTTTGTTATTTAACAACAAAGGGGAAAAGTTCACTTGCATGAAATAAAGTTCAGAGATAATTATAGGCTTACAATAGCTTATAAATAAATGAAGGGACATTACAATTTTCAGTACACTGTAAATTAAAAGGAGCTATGGTTAACTACACAGGGGTCGGATACATTTGGTTTCAATATTAAAGTTAGAGGACTTGTGCTTAATATTCTATGATTTTGATTCTTTTTCAATGGGTTTTAATCAATGTAGCACTGAAAATATTACTGAAAAAACTTCAGCATGGTAACATGAATGCTATTTTAATGCTGTTCAGTAAGGTAAAGATAAAGGTAAAGGTTTCCACTGTCCTTTTGTGTCTGATTCCATGGGTTCATACTCATCTCTGTTTCTTAGTGAGGGAGCCAGGGTTGTCCAAAGATACTTCTGTGGTCATGTGGCCAGCATGATTACATGTAGTCATACACTACACATGCTTTACCTGCTTGAAGCTTCCCGTCAACTCCAGCTTTCCTACTCTATCCCCTGTATATTTTCTATTCTGCTGCATGATGGTGAACCATGGTTTTCTAAGAAATTCCTAAGACTCACACTATCAGATATAATATTATGAATTACTATGCTACTAAGGACTGCATATGATGGTTGACTGGATCATAACAGTAAATGAATTTGCAGAAATGGTGAAGCTGACCAATTTGGTCAGAAAGAAAAAAGATAGAGACATTTTTAAAAGATTCAAACCTTTATATGGGCTTTTTGCTTAACGAAGAAAAAGAATGAAATGATTTTGAGATTAAAAATGAGGCAAAGAGGTTGGGGAACATGACAATTATTTGATAAAAAGGATGGAAAGCACAAAATATATGTTCCCCCATAATTTCTTTATTGTTTCTCTATGACTTATTTTCCTTTTTGTCTTGTCTGTTTTGTATATTTTATTACATTAAAATTTTCTAATTTAAAAAAAAACCTTCAGTAGGAACTTTTTAAAAAATCCAAAATGTAGCACATCTAAGAAGTAGGAAAAGTTGAGGTGTTTTTGAAGATTTTCAGATGCACTATTTGTATAAATAAGATGTTAGGAGGAAGGGAATATAGTTCATTAAAATTGGTAGGTCAAGTACTTAATATGAACTATAATTGTGCCAAATAAGTTACTTAAAAGAAACAGTCGCTCTGATCATAAAGTAGCTCTCAAGGTTGCACTTCAATTGCCATGCCTCACAACAGAGGATGGCATTTGAATTTCCTAAGCTCTTTTGTTATAGCAAAATCCAACTCAACAGAGCTTAGAAGTTGACTCTAAATTAAAAGGATACTTACCTCTAGGCTATTTCTTGAAATCTTGAGATCTGGAAAATAATAATTAAAAAGTACTATCAAAATATTGTCAACAAAGGCAGAGTGTTTGTTAAAAGAATACAAAGGCTTTATTTGAGACTTCAAAGACTGACTTTTTATATGCTTCTCATTCTACCCAAGCAGATCAGTGACTATTGTATTATCAAACATTATGGTATTAAAATGATATAATTATATTAAAATATGTTGGAATAAATATAGAAATAGAGCTATGAAGTGCTTCATTCCAAAAAACCTGCTTTGAAGCTTCTCTGCAACTCTTTAAAAATAGTTGTATGGCTGCTGAGGGAAGCAGTTTCATGCTCCTGAGAAAAAATACAGCTGCTTTATAAAATTGAAAAACAGTACTACAAAGAAGCATTTTGTTTAGGACAGAATCCAAAGTGCTGTACAATGCTAATTAAAATCATCCCAGGCAAGATAATCAGTCAAATAATTTCACCACTGTTTGGGGAGAACAGTAGATAATTCCTTTTAAAAATTTAGCAAATGCTAAATTATTTTACCAATGTGCCAAATCAGCATAGTAAGGAATTGTAGATGTGTCTCCACCAGCAGGGGATTTCATATTTTGTTACCGTCAGTTCACCGCACACATGCCCCTTCCATACATGTGCTTCCGGCGCCCCATTTTGGCCCATTCCAGGGGATAGGTGGCAGAGGCGGGGATCCCCACCACTGGAATGGGCAAAAAATGGAGCAGTGGAGGCAAAAAATGGGATGTGTGGAGGCGGTGATAGGTGGCAGTGGCAATAGGTGGCAGCAGCAATGGGCAGCAACAATGGCGATGGGTGGTGGCAATTCCTGTAGCGCTGATAGGTGGTATTCCGGGAGGCAGATCCAACCGCAAATCAGCTGCTTGTGCTAAATCAGGCTGTTCTGAAGTTGACCAGGCTGTTTGCTGTTTGCTGCAAGGAAGCACATTGCTGGGAGGCAGAGGCCAAAGGGTGGGGCCTTGTGGGTGGGGCTTTGGCAACATTCACTGTATAAGACACACAGACATTTTCTTCTGCTTTTTTGGGGGGAGTATCTCTTATACACTGGAAAAATACAGTAAATCAATCAAACAAACAAACAAACAAACAAGGAGTTCTAAGAATCTGATTATTCCCAAAAAGCCATTGTTATATTTCATTTTAGAATTAACTATAGACATAGATCTTCAAATGAACCCTCTAAAGTTCCATCCTTGCTAAACTTGTCCCACTTCTAGGTAACTTCTCTCTTTTCTTTGTCCTTCATTGAGGAAAATGAATGTAAGTATGCAATAAACTTTTTGAAGCTCTCTTCATTTCCCTTGGCATTTTTCCTGTACTCAGAGAGGAAATTGGGATCAATTTAAATGTTCAGATAGTTTTTTAAAATGCATTTTAAGATGTAAGATGTATACCAAGAGTTCAGAAAGCAAGCTATGAGGGCATGGATGATTGACTGTCTGTTCTTGGTGTTGAGTCTTTTGTTGGTATATTTTACTATTCTTATAACAGATTGAAGCCTGGAAGGAAAATCTATTGAGAAACGATAGCAAGGAGATGTGATAGCTGTCTTCAAGTATATGAAGAGCTGTCATACAGAAAACAAGGTGGAATTGTTCAGAGGTGTTCCAGAAGAAAGGACAATAAACAATGGGTATATTTCAATAAAAAGGGAAGTAAATTTCAACCGAGCATCAGAAAAAAATTCTTAATAAGCTATTCAAGGGTGCAGCAGACTGCCTCAGGACATGGTAGATTGTCCTTCACTGGAAGAATTTAAACAGACAATGAATTGCCATCTATCAGATATGCTATAATAGAAGATTCCTGGAGTAGCAGGGGTTTGGAGAGACAAGCTCCACATTCCCTTCCAACCCTTCCATTCTATGATTCTGTGAGTACTTGATCATATCACTAGATATGACCTTCAATTTTTGGTTACAAAGGAAGATGATATTATGCTTTGACAACCTTAACCATCCATGTCAGATCCAGCTCAATTGTTTATGATCATCGTGATAAAAACTGGGCTTATCATATTGTAATTTTGCAATATCTTTCAAGTCTTCAGTGAAAGTTGATGGTTGGATAGAATGTGAACAAACACGGAAGGCATGAGTAACGTTAAAAAAAGATTATTTCCTACTGAAGATTGTGTTCCATATTAGTAGCACTTAGGTTAGCTTATTACTAGAAACTGATCGATATAGTGCATATCCAGAGAGCCATGAGAAAACATATGTTGATCTCTTTGATTTCAGAGAAGCGATAGAGAAAGAAGCAACTGGGAATCAATAGAGACTATAGTATGAGTTTATCAATTCAAAGTCTTCTATTTGAAATGTCAAGGTCAATACTAAAGATCCCATTTGAAATGTCAAGGCCAGTGATTGCCAAAAGTGCTACAATTCTTTACTATGATTTTATCAGCATAGTGGTATCAACATATCACAGCTTTTAAAATCCAAAGAACATTTGCAGTCTATTTCCAGGATGAAAAACAAGGATCATTCGTATCCTGAAAATGTATTTCTAAGTTATTTAGAAATAACTTAGTTATTTTTTCATGGTTTTCTTTTACTTTTTTCCTTTTACAAGATAATTTTGTTGTTGTTGAAGCATGAAAGAAATAAAAAAAACCTCTTGAAGAAGCTTAACTTTCTATTAGTAAACATTACTCCCAGCTCAGTTATAATCTGTTTTTTTTACATGGATGATAAAGGAGGGAAAGATATTTCATGGAAAGCCTCTTTTCATATGAAGCTACTCAACATCAATTTTCTATAAATGAGGAGAGGGGAGTGCAAATCAACCTTGATTTGAATCAACTCGGAGATTCTAGATTTGAAGAGGACATGATTCAAACCTTGTTTGGGATTAACGATTTCAGGAGAAACCTGCCTTGAATCATTTCAGGATTGCTGTCCATTTCTGAGATTATGTACTCCTTGGCCTTTGAAAAGTATACCAGTGGGTCCTTTGGTTGTTGCCTCTCCTTATCATTTTGATATCTATTTAATCTACGATATAATAATCTGTGCACACAAGAAAGTAATTCTAGATGACAAGCTATAGTTTGAGTCACTTCATGGGGTAATGTTGTTAATGAAAAAAATAAATGTGTCAATGCATGCATTTATTGTGCTTATTTATTAGATCTGTACCCTACCTTTTTTTCAGAACCCAGGAAACACATTTTGTCTTACTTTCTCTCTAATAATAAACTTGTTAGATTTGTTGGTTGAGAGAGAATGACTTGTCCAAAGTCATCCAGTGAGATTTCATAGCTGAAAGTGGACTAAAAACCTGGTTTCTCCATTTATACTCAGCACATTAAACCTGTATTTTATACTAGGTTCTGTAAACCTCTTTGTCTCCATACAACTACCTGCTTTTCTGGCTCTGATTACACAGGTCTGTGACTAAAAAGCTGTTTGATTATTTTCATCTAATTTCCATGTATTTTGGTGTGCTGAAAACAAAATATTGAAAAGTCCTAGATGTCATGATTTACCACAACCTGAAAAATTGTCTTCAAATTTATCATTTTTTTAAATCTTTGGTATTTTTTTTATATTATAGGTTTTTAACCAAATTTTAAGTCCAAATTACTATTAATTAATTCACATAAATGCATTTAAGATATAAAATGCCAAAAAAACCTTAAAGGGTTTGTCAGAGTTATGTAAAAAAAATATAGCACTGTAAATCTGATGGTCAGCAATATATACATAAGCTAAGAAAGTTTTAAGTCTGTGCTTCTAATGGTAGAAGGGGTTAATCTTTCCTGAAGAATCCAGTGGGAGGGAGACACAGGGCAGATAGCAGCATCTCCAGTCAGTGCAGGGGGCATGGCCAGCACTGTGATGTCTCGTGTACAGACACAGAGTTGCTCTCTCCTGCATGCCACACTTGTGCATGAATCATTATCAGGTTCTAGGTTCTAGGCTGTTCACATTTTTTCATCGCAATTCATGTTAGCTCGTCATTCTTCAGCCGTTATGTTATGGCTCCGCAAAAGTGTATTAATTCACCAGACAGTTTCTGTTTCATCTGTGGTGAATATAGAGTGTTGAAGCAACAGCAGAATATTACAAGTGTTGTGAAAAAAGTGTACTTTGCATATTTTGGGCTAAAAATTGGTGATCAAGATAAAGTTTGGGTGCCTCATAAAGTGTGCAAACGGTGTGCTGAGGACCTCTGAAACTGGTTCAAGGGTAAGAAAAAATCTTTCCATTATGGGATTCCTATGGTATGGCAAGAGCAAAAGAACCATAGTGATGACTGTTACTTTTGTTTATGCGATGTGAAAGGGTTTAATTCCAAATGGAAGCATTCCATTTCATACCCCAATCTTCACTCAGCAATTTGTCCCATCCCCCATGGCACAGATATACCACTACCCAAGTCCCCTGCTACATTGGAAGAGATACCTAGCTTCGATGAAGGTGAAGTCATACCTGAACCAGATGATGAATCAAGTTCTGACTTTGAAGATGATACAAGACCAAAATTGTTTTCTCAGGAGGAGATGAATGATTTGGTAAGGGACTTGAATCTTCCCAAAGATGCCGCTGAGTTACTCGGATCAAGGCTGAAAAGCAGGAATTTATTGTTGCCAAGAATGTCATCTTCATGCTTCAGACATCGTGAAAAGGAGTTGGTTCCTTACTTCACCCAGGAAGACAAGTTGGTTTATTGCATCAATGTTGAAGGGTCAATTTAAACTACAAAAAGATCGTCGGAAGAATGCTGAAAGCATTTCAAACTTTAGATTGCCTGATGAGTTTGAAAGTGCATTTCCTCCAGTTGCATCTTGACTACTTTCCTGAAAATTTGGGAGCTGTGATTGAGGAACAAGCTGAACGATTCCACCAAGACATGAAAGAGATGGAAAGGAGATACCAGGGAAAATGGAGCATTACAATGATGGCAGACTACTGTTGGATGCTTCAGAGAGACATTCCAGATGCTACTCACAAGCGTAAATGCACCAAGAGGAGCCTCACAAGGAAGAAGAATCAAGTTTAGTGTGTGTAGGTAAGCTCATTTCAGTTCAAAAAAGGATTTTCATGAAAATATTGTAATAAAACTTTAATTTTATAAGTCTATTTCCATTTATTTTGAGGTATTGCCTTATTTAACATAGTTACCTAAATTGTCAGGAAACATGATGTCCTATGACAAAATGGAGTTTATTTTTGGATTCAGCACACCAAAAACATAAAGATTACGTGGAATAACCAAAACATCTCTCGAAAAAAAATTTTTTTTTTGCAGACCTGTGTTAACATGAATTCACCCTATATAATCAATATACATTGTTTTGACATAAAATATAAATAAAAGTACATCCTGCTCTTTCTTCTTTGAAGGAGTAAGTTTGTAGGTTGCTCTAATTTCTGTCAGGCTAAATGGATAAAATCCACAGTCCCTCAATAATTTGGCCATTTAATGACCCTGATGTTTTCTTAGCGAATTTTCTCATTATTATGCAGGCTACTGCTCCTGTAATATATGTCATTTTATTCAGAAAATGGTGATTTAGCTTTGTCCAGAAAATACATAGAAGAGACAAGGAAGGATGTAAATTTAATGCAACTCATACTGGGTGTAAAAGTTTTATAGAAGTAGTATGCCATGACAGAAAAATGTAAGCAAATCAATTATTGTCAATTACATTCTATTGAATAAGAAAAAAACATGTTAAGAAAGATAACACTTGGTGTTTGTTATTTACTAGAGAAAACTTGCAGCCATATATCAGAATGACACAATAAAATTAAAATGATCAAATGACTAGCATGAATTTGGTGTTTAAGCCATAATCAAATTCTATGTCATTCATGAGTAATAAATCCAGCTTTTCTATCAATGGGGAACCCTATCTTAATGCCCATTCTGGCAGCTGCCTATTTGATTAATCTTTCCGTAATGACAATAAATAATGCAGAATGAATTCTATCCTTCAAACTTGGAATAAATGGCACTATAGCTGCCAGTCGTTTTATATAGCTGGTTTTTCAATATATTCATATACATTCCTAGAAACAGGCAATTTTGATTTAGACCAAACCAAACAGTCTAACTGAACTAAACAGTGTAGCCATAATTTCCTAGCATTTTAAAAAACTGTAAATCCCATTCCCATGATTTCATGGACTTAATCTAAGACCTTTTCCATGAAGGTCCAGATTTTACAAATATCTTACAGTTATTGATCTCCAATATCTCTAAGTCTTCCATTGCAGTAATACAGAGAGAGGTGGGAGGGAGAGAGAGGGAGAGGGAGTGGGAGGGAGGGAGGGAGGGAGAGAGAGAGAGAGAGAGAGAAAGAGAGAGAGAGAGAGAGAGAGAGAGAGAGACTCTTATACTTCCATCCTCTTAGATGTGCACATCTAAAATCCACTGTGCCACAATGCAAGATGTTGAATCAATGGTGATAGGACCTATAGTGATATGATATCTTGGTTTAAGCATGAGATTTATAATCATAGGTATGTTACAGATAGGAACCTGACTACTGAGCAAAGGGCACAACAGCCAGAAGCATAGACTTTTCATGTGTAGGATCAGAATCATAATTCTAAGTTAAAGTCAAGCAAACATCTATTTAAAGTCAGAAATTCCCTATCTGGAATCTCAAAGGTTACATTTAAAAAAAACCACAAATACCATTGAGAGACAATAGTCTTGCCACAAAACTCTCAATACTGACCATATTCTTTAAATTGTAAAGATATGTCCAATAACAACAGAGAGAGGGGGGGGGCAATTATATATCTGTTTTTTAAAATACTTTTTTTGCTTCTCAAAAAGAGGGAAGAATCTAAAAAAAGTGTGGCTAGTTAAAACTACTGTAGGTTTTGCTTCAGTTGCCTGAATGTTTTCTTACTTCATTAATAAATTTTATGTTATTCATGAAAATAATTTGGTGAGATGCTGAAAATGGATGTGGGGATGCTTTAAATAATTTCTCCACTAATGACATAATATTGTTTAGTGTCATCCAATAATTATTGTATCAAAATAAAATGAATGAGGACAGATATTATGACACTTCCATGATGGCTGAGGATGCTATAGACCACTAGTGAGGAGATGACCTTAATTAAAATACAAGTTGATCTTGTGGCAATGATTTATGCAATATGAGCTGTCCATGGTTCTGAAAGGCCATGTCAGGATTTTTCTTGACTAATTGTTTTTCCTGATTTTAATTGTGATCTTAGATTACCTTTTCTAATCTTTAGCTTGTTGCTGACTCCTGTCACAGATAATGTTTAATTCATATTCTCTTTAATTGTGAGCTCAAAATTATCAATACAATAATCTTGCCAATACAATAATCTTGTGCTTTGGTATTGATTGCATATCTGTTGCTGGTCCACATCCAGCAGAATTTATGATAGCAATTAAAAGAGTTTTATGTGTCTTAGCTAACAAACTGCTATTGTTCCTGTGTAAAAGGCATTTGAGGTTATGATACGCTTTTCTCAAAGCTGCCTGGGGAAAAAAATGCTGCAGGGAAAATCCTAGTCACCACAATTAACCTTGCCTGAAACCACATCTTCAATTTTAATTTCAATTCTTTCTTGGAGAGAAACACACAGAGAATGGCTTTTATTAAGAATAAATAAAAGAACCACTTTGGATCAAACAAAAGGATTCTGCTCTCACACTGGAAAATGAGATGCCTAGGGAAAACCCTAATACCTTTCACCCTGTTTCCCAGCAACTGATATTCACAGGCAGAATGCAATTGACTCTGAAGGTAATATGCCACCATTACAATGTGTATCTCTTACTAATCTTATCCTCTGTTAATCTGTGTGATCTTATTTTAAGGCTATCTAAGCTGGTGGCCTCACTATGTGGCAGTGAGTTCTGTAATTTAAACAATGGAGTGTGTTATGAGGTACTATCTTTTATCCAACCCTGATCTGCCACATTTATCTTTGTTGGTTACCCCAGGTTCTTATTATAAGTAAGAGTAATGGTGGTACTGGCAGTTTTATTTATTATTCATTTATAGCTGAGTAGAGCACATAGAATAAAACCACAACTGATGCAACAACACATGACAATCAAATATGCCATCATAATATAAGCATTTTCTAAATTAAAAGTACAATGACCTCTATACTTTCGAAATAACAACTTAGAGCTATTTATTCTAAAAGCTCATTGCAAAGAAGTAGTTTAATGCTTTTTAAGGCATTAATGACCCAAATCCAAGTGCAATCCTGAGGGAAGTCTAGTCCAAAGAAATGAAGCCAAGTGAGGGAAAAAAACCCCTCTTAGTTACTTGTAATATGGCTATTATACCATGCAATGGAGCCAAATTACTCAGTCCCATTAATTTGGTGAATCGCAGAAATACAGAAGTGTGGAAACATTTTGTTCCTTACCTATTTTCTCCACACTATAAGTAATATTATACTTATGACATTTTGCATGATTTTCTCCTAAGCTAAAAATGTTCTAACTCTTGCAATAACACAAGGGGTATGGTGATACTTAGCAATCACTAGTAATCTCCTAATTGAATTGATACATTCTTTTCACAGCATGTGAAAATGGCTCAGTATGGCCCACATAGTTCTCCACATTTGGAAAGGCCTATAATTTCTTTTCCCAAGACTTTTTCTTTTTCTCCATTGCAACAGAAAATATTCGTTTTGCTAATCTATAATAAAGTGAAATCATGGTTACTCTTGCCCTTTCAAAATAGGGGAGTCTAAAATAGACTCATTACAGTTAAAATCTAATACTCTAACCACTATATCATACTGTACATCCTCATTATTAGAAACATAGATTTTAAAAAAACCACAGTAAAAACCCTCACTCCATCCTCAAGGGCCTTATTAAAATGCATTCTTTTTAAAATATATTAATAAAAATACGCGAAACATAGTTGTTACTACAGATCTAATTAAAGTCCTAGGCTAATTTCCTAGCACAGTCCTTGATGCTTGATAACAACAGAACTTGAGGCTCATTAATGTCATACCAGGTGTCCTGTTTTGCATCTAATTGCTTCCCCTGAGAACGACATGAGCCTTATTTGGAAAGTCAGCTTTTCTTTCCTAAAGAATACATTTTAATTTAATTCTTTTTTAAAAAAAAAAACCCTTTCCTGCTGCACAAGTTGCTACCCTGATCATTGTCTTTGGGTGGTTTTCTTGTTTTTTTTTTAAAGGTTAACGGGCAGGATAGAAAAGAGAAAAGCTTTAATTTCAGAACTGGGAATTAATATTTAAAATTCAGTATCTAACACCTCAACAGGTGTTATAAGAAGCTTCATAGCACAGCAGTGTATTGTTGGGACAGTGTCATTGTAAATGTGTGTCGATATAAGAATGTGTATAGGCAGGAATGCATTATTCTCAACTGAACTTGCCTATGAATGCAGGGATCCATCCATCTCATTTTTTAAAAGCATCTTTGAGACAAATTAATTGTAAATAATTTATCTATTCCACTGATCAACTGAGTCTAATAATCCAATATTAATTTCAGGATCTAAGCCTCCAGTATTCACTTAAGTTTCTTTGCATACCTCCATTTCATTACATTTTAATATTGTCTCCCTATATAAGTCTATGTTTATCATAGGATCAACTCTTATTAGCTCGATATTATTGATTCTGTTACTTGAAAATTTCCCCACTGAAGTTTAAGACAAATCTGTGGAACTAAGTTAAATAAGATACAACGAAAAGCATTTAAATAAAACACAAACCATCAGGAAGCATGGAAAGTGAACATATGGTTGGCAGAGTAACTGAAGGTTTTGGCAAAGGGCCTTTGTTGTATAATAGATGGGATACCCTACATCAAAAAAGCTAAACTGATGGCTTCGGAGTTATCATATTTGATAAAATGAGGGGGCTTTTTCTGAATAGTTGCCTATAAATAGTGCTGTGTGTGTTGCTTTGCCTTTATATAAGCAGGAAAACCTCTGAAAATGATGACAAGCAGAGATGTCCTTGAGGATTACACTGTTGGGAAGGGCTGGCTGCTTAAACGAAACCTTTTGGTATTGCAAAAACAAAATTCTTCCTTGTTTAGATTTCTTTACCTTCATCCCTTTCCCCACAATATCCCTTCCCTTCATAGTGTGCAGCTATTCTGTCTTCTTCATGTTATCTTTTTTTGGTAGGGGTGGGGGGAAATGGGATGTTTTTCTCCTTCTTTCTGGTGGGATTGTCTTAATATTTGGATCAACTTCCTTTTATGGAAATATGTTGATGAATTTGACTTAAAAGTTCATTTGAAAGAAAAATTCAAACTGAATATGAAGGGGTTTTGTGCTGCAGATGAAGCACCTTTAAGCATTTCAAGGGAAATGTGATGGGTATTAGACCTCTGAGGAATAGAAACTTGTCCCTACATCTCAATTATGCCTAAAGCAACATTCAAAGTGACATTGCAATGATTTGCTCAGATTAAACAGCAGGCAGAATTTCAGAGGTAATTGAAGAGAAGTTTGATAAGGAACCATGGAATGTTAAGCCCCAACTTTTTAAAAACTTTTGGGAGCATAAACTTCCAGTATTTCAGAAAACTCAAGGTATACATACAACCTCAGTTTTTGCCACGTCCACTTTCTCTGACCCCTCCCAGGACCCAGAAACTTACTAGTGGTGTGATAAAAAAAGATGGGATGGATGGATCGAAGGAGGGGGGGAGGGGGGGAGGGAGAGGGAAAGAGAGAGAGAGAGTAAATGAGAGAGAGAGAGAGGGACAGAGACAGAGAGACAGAGAGAGAGAGAGACAGAGAGAGAGAGAGAGAGAGACAGACAGACAGACAGAGTGACAGACTGACTGACTGACTGACTTTTGGTGGATTCTCTATTTCCAAACAATCTCCTATCTTAATTTTTTCCACCAGAATCAAGGTCTCACAATATTTCTAGTTTTAATATAATTAGCTGTCTAAAGCATTAGGTCAATCTTGCTGATCCGGTTACACATTTTCATGCTCAAATCTGCCCAGGCAAAAATTGCAGTTGTCACATCAGCTTCTTCACCTTTCAAATCCCATGCTTCCCTTTCTGTGGGCAATCTCCACCTCACATCTTTTTCATCAGAAAAGCAAGCAGAAAATAGATTATTTTGGCTTGGTTGCCAATGTCTAAATGAGAGTTCAGCAGCATTCTTACTTACCAAGAAAACATGCCCATTTGAAATTGGCTTCAGAATATGGGCCCTCTTCAAACAGCTGCAGTTATACGCATTACTAGTAGCTTACCTAGAGAGAAGCGGTGGCCTAGTGGCTAAGACGCTGAGCTTGTCGATCAGAAAGGTTGGCAGTTTGGTGGTTCGAATTCCTAGCACCACCTAATGGAATGAACTCCTGTTACTTGTCCCAGCTTCTGCCAACCTAGCAGTTCGAAAGTAAGTAGAAATGCAAATAGAAAAAATAGGAACCACCTTTGGTGGGAAGGTAACCGCATTCCGTGTGCCTTCAGCATTTAGTCATGCCGGCCACATGACCACGGAGACATCTTCAGACAGCACTGGCTCTTCAGCTTTGAAACGGAGATGAGCAATGTCCCCTAGAGTTGGGAACAACTAGTACATTTGTGCGAGGGGAAACTTTACCTTTGCCTAGAGAGAAGTAGAGGATGGGTTGGTGTTTTGGTCCTGCATCAAAATACAGTTCATCCATCCTGATTATGTAATCTCTAAATATTTCCCAGTTTTTCTCCTAGTAATGGAATGGCAAGATTATGAGGATTGTTCTGTAATTCCTGAAATTGTTCTTACTCATCTGTACCACTTCAGAGTTCAGAAGAAGTTTAGCCAAAGGCAAGTGAGTTTTCCTAGATAGACATTTTCATCTGTTTCTTTACATAAACATTTATATATCTACTTCAAAAGATTTTGTTAAACTTCACTTTGTAAATGTTTATATTTGGACTTACTGCAATTTCAAATTCTGGAGTGCTCTCCTTTAATTTTCTTTTCACTATTCCTTATGCTTTTATGCAGGGGTTACAACTTATGGCTCCATTTGTTTTGATGCAGTAGGGTCTTTGTGCTGAAATAAATAAACCTGTCCTTTTATTAATATGCCCTGAAGTTGCATTGCTAGTTAATGGGCTTCCCAGAGACTTAAAAGAGTTTCTTCAAAAGATCTGAAAGGACCAGATGCCCTGTAATCCAAGTCATCTTACAAAGCTGCTTTACAAAGAGATGAACAATTTGCAACAATAAATACACTCCTTGTAGATGTGGTACTAGTCAGAAATAGAAGGAGCTTCTTAGAAAGATACTGCAATTTAGTAAGGATGTACTGAAAGACAAAAATAAGCAATGCATGAAAGACAGTTGCAGGAACATGTGGAACACAAAAGTGTTAAAATCTTCTTGCTTTGCATCCAGCATCAGTCTGAATTTGTAAATTCATTTTTTTTCATTACCATTCTTATGGAATCCAAATCAGAAGCCAAGGAGAGACTGAAAAATCATAATGAGTAGTCAAAACATATATCTGACCCTCCAGACCTAGAGATTGCATGGTCAAAGGCTTCAAGATAAAATATGAATGCTGTGGTTTTCTGGGAAAGGTTATCTAATTATGGAAAATATGAAACAAACTAGAGAAGGATATTTTTTCCAAGTTCATAGTAGTGGAATCTAGAGTGGGTACAGTATGAGGTTCCAGACAGATAAAATACAGCATGAATTCAAACAGTTAATATCTAGGATTTCAGCATAAGATATATCCAAGGTTGCCAAATTTAAATAGCTTTAAAATGGTTCTAGGCCAGGGGTGTTAAACTAGCAGCTCCCAGACTGGATGCATCACATGCTGGACATGCCCACCCCATTTTAGCGAAGGGGGAAAAAGTCATGATATGTCACATGATGACAACATGTTGCTACAAGTTTGACACCTCCTGTTCTAGGCCAATGTATGAAGCGATCAGTACTTACTATCCATGGTGTCACCATTAGTGGCAAGCCAGAGGTGCTATAGCAATCCTTTCCCGTTATGCAATGGCTATTTGGCTATTTTTATGCTGTTAGAAGGAAATCTGGTCCATTCTGACTAGGACAACAAAAAGAATAAAGAACATAGGCAGTTGCTTGAAACAGAGGTGAAGTTTATTTCCAAGGGCACATATAGGCAGAGCACCAAGTTAGCTATCAGAGGAGGCCACCCTGAGCCTTCTTCACAAGCCTTGGGATAAACCTTGCCTTTGTTATCTGAAGGTGGGCAGACAGAGCCCACCCTTGGAATCCTTAGAAAGGGTAACTGAGCTGTTCCCGTGAAGGGAATACTCTAGGATCAGGTACCCTGTTGAGTTTTCCATTTATTTTCTGCTTAATTAACATTATACAGTGGAACCTCGGGTCACGACCGCCCATGGCCAAATTGGGTGACGACCAAAAAACTTCACTTTGTTCATGAACACATCCTCAGGTGGTGATCAATCACAGCTGCAATGATTTCCCCTGCTGCAGCAATTTCCCCTTCTGTGCCATTTATTTTGTGCACGCATGCACAGCCAGTCTTGCTTCCAGTCACGACCAAATCTGGTGCTGACCAAAGATTACACTCGTGACCGGAGGTTCCACTGTAGATAGAAGTGGCAAACTCCTGGAAGAAAAGTCTTCTGTTAATTCTTCTTCTTCCTCTTCTTCTTCTTCCTCCTCCTCCTCCTCCTCCTCCTCCTCCTCCTCCTCCTCCTCCTCCTCCTCCTCCTCCTCTTCTTCTTCTTCTTCTTCTTCTTCTTCTTCTTCTTCTTCTTCCTCCTCCTCCTCCTCCTCCTCTTCTGTTAATTCTTCTTCTTCCTCTTCTTCCTCTTCCTCTTCTTCTTCTTCTTCTTCTTCTTCCTCCTCCTCCTCCTCCTCCTCCTCCTCCTCCTCCTCCTCCTCCTCCTCCTCCTCCTCTTCTTCTTCTTCTTCTTCTTCTTCTTCTTCTTCTTCTGCTTCTGCTTCTGCTTCTGCTTCTGCTTCTGCTTCTGCCATATCCATCATCGGATATTAGTGATCATGTTGGTGGTTCTATTTTTAACAACAGCAGCACAAAAAAGTGCTGCTGAGTTTTGTCCAAACCAGCCCCTTGGATTTTGAAGCCACGATGTTCTTCTTCCTGGACCTCATTTGCCTTCAATCTTTCCTTGGAGGATTAAGTGAAGTATGGCATATTTTTCTGGGTGTCGCATCACATGTTCAAAATATTTTAGCTTTCACTTTTTAATGGTTTTGATGATTCCCTTTGCTTTCCCAGACAGCTTATCACCTTCTCATTGTTAATTAGTAGGTGGAATCAATAAAGAAGATTGTGTGTAGCTCAGGGTTAAAATGAGGGGTCTTTGGGGTTCTCTGAGCTTTTTTTTAGCATTGATGATGTTATCTAATTTGGGTAATGAAACATCTGCAAGAAGACAAACTCAGAGAGAACCAAGGACCCCTCAGTAGGTGGAATCTCTGTCACTCTGAAAGAAATGTTTAATGGATGGGTTAATACTTTTGGCCAATTTTAATCTCTTTGTCAATTTGTTACTTTTTGAGTGTAATTTCTGACCTTTTGCCCTGGAAATGGCTGTGAGGACAGAAAGAACAAGGAAAGAGTGAATTGGAAAGAAAGGTTTGATTTCCTTCCCACAGTGCAAAGAGGCTGGAGGGCTAGAAAATCCTTTAGTTTCACCCAGCTCAAATTTTACATTTACCCTTTTGTTCTTCAACATCACCAGTGCCTTTTGCATTTTTCTCTTATGTCACCACACAATATTAAAAAAATATATTGAATAAATGGTGATATTTTTTTTCTTCATGGTGTGGTTTCTTATTACAGTTGAAATGATCAAATGTCACAAATAAAAGGGCTTTGATGAATATTTGGTTTGATATTCATTCTGCTTTCTGTATGATTCAAAATGGCTTTAAACTGCCTCATTTCATTCCATTGTCACTGCACTTTATTATGCTTTTTTGCATTTTTTAAAATTTGGTTTATTTGCTGTCCCTCCATTTGTTGTTGTTGTTGTTGTTGTTGTTGTTATAGTTTTATTACTGCAGATGTGCAAAATAAACTGAAAACAAAAGGAATACAGTTTCTTAAAAAGTATTGGGTGTTCTATCACACCTTGATACATGAGTGAAATATACACACTGCGTACTACCAAATTACCAAATTGAAAAGTTTGTTTAGTGTACATTTGTGATATATGACTGCAATAGTTCCTTTACTTACCTGAAAATAAATCTCAAGAGTGTGGAGAACATTGCAGCTATCTGTTATGTGTATTCACAGATCACATGTTTGAATTGGATTACTTGGTGATCTATAAGCTGGTTGTAAATCTGTCAACCATGCTCCATCATGAAACAAGCACTAATGCATTTAAGGACTCATCCATTTGTTCATGAATAAGCTGGCTTTTTGGTGCCCTGGGGTTTCTATTACAATGACAAACAACCTTGCTGGGAATAGCTTGGGAAATGTGGTGTGCTTTCCTTGGCTTTATTATTATGCTTTTAATTAATTTTAATTGCATTTTAATTACATCATTAATTTTGGTTATTTTTGAATGTCAGAAATAAATAAACAAGTAGACTTCATGATTTTGGGTTTAGGATATTTGATGCAATTCCTTGGTGAATCTAGGCTGGGTTCATCTAGGACTTTTTAAAAATAGGATTAGATTAAATATAGCATGGGTAGTAAGAACTATTGCACAGAAAAGGTCAAATTTTAATAAGAATTTTCACACGAAGAACAAGTATGTTGCAGACTCTTTCTGGGATGGCATTTCCTAGTCAAAACAATATTTCATTAAAAGAATCAAGCTATACTAGACAATTCCTAAACATGTTAGACTGAGTAGTCAAAAACCTACAACCCCACCCCAGTTTTCCTTCCTTCCTTCCTTCCTTCCTTCCTTCCTTCCTTCCTTCCTTCCTTCCTTCCTTTCCTTTCCTTTCCTTCCCTTCCCTTCCCTTCCCTTCCCTTTTCTTCCCTTTTCTTCCCTTTTCTTCCTCCCTTCCTTCCTTCCCTCCCTCCCTTCCTCACTTGGATGTGACTCAGTATAGGCAGTTAAAACCCAAATCAACACTATTATATTGAAAAAATATAACATCTAGTAAGCTCCAGCATACTAGATGTTATATACAACAAAAATTTAGAGATGAATGAGAATTTTAGATTAAAGCCACACAATGTATTGATAAACAGAGTGAATATTAATTTTATATGCTAGAAAACAAAACTGAAAATTTCTATCAGACAAAGAGTCTTGAATGCTTATATCTTAAAAAGCTGACCTTGAGGTGGTGTACATTCAGCCCTGTTTATAGGCTTAATTGAAAGCTGCATCATCTTTCTGGTGGATTGCTTACCTTTAAAAGATACTTAGCAAGCAATGTAATTTATACATTTTCCTTGCTGCAAAAGGCTACATTTATTATATTTGACAGAAATAGACTGAAGTAGGCTGATATATAGTCGATGGTTAAAATGTGATGTAATGTAATAATGTGAGGTAACCAATGGACCTTCTCTCTTTTTTTTTGAATTTTTATTTTATACACATAAGCACATCAACAGAACACATAAACACATTAACAAAAATAACCACATAACTTAAAAACAACATAGAAACAATAAATTCCATCATATATCATACAGCAGTTCCGAATTGGTTTCTTTGCAGTTTGTGTTTTCCCTTCTATACATTTCTATTTTGCATTCATAATCTCGTTATTCATTATCCATTTTTATATACATTTCTTTATTTATTTATACTTAGCTACTTATGATCAAGTATTATTTACCTATATTGTGCTTTATATTTTTACTGTCATTTATTCCCTTACATACAGTTATAGGTATACATTCACATAGTTATTCTTTTTCTTTGCCATTCTTATATTATTATTATTCCATTTAAAAGGTTATAAGGAATAATTTGGAATGTATTGTTTACTATCCATCACACCGGCTATGACCACCACCTTATTTTCTCTTTCTTTTCTTTTCTCCCTCCCTTCCTTCTCTACTTCCTTCCTTCCTCCTCTCCTTCCCCCTCTTCCTTCCTTTACTTCTCCCCTACTCCTACCCTATGTCTTCTCCTTCCTACCCTCTCTCCTTCTCTTTTTCTCTCTTCCTCCCTCCTCTCCTTCTCTTTCTCTCCCTCCTACCCACCTCTCCTTACCTCTTTCTTCTTCCCCTACCTCTCCTCCACATCTCACCTTATTTTCTCTTTCTTTTCTTTTCTCCATCCCTTCCTTCTCTACTTCCTTCCTTCCTCCTCTCCTTCCCCTTCTTCCTTCCCTTACTTCTCCCCTACTTCTATCCTCCTTCTTCTCCTTCCTACCCTCTCTCCTTCTCTTTTTCTCTCCTCCTCCCTCCTCTCCTTCTCTTTCTCTCCCTTCCACCCACCTCTCCTTACTTCTTTCTTCTTCCCCTATCTCTCCTCCACATTTCTTCTTCCTCTCCTACTATCTCTCCTTCTCTCTCTCTCTCTTCCACCCTCCACTTCTTTCCTTTCCTTCGTCCCTCCATTCCCTACTTTCTTCCTCCCCTCCTTTCCTTCCTTCTTCCCTTCCTTTCTTTTTCTATTGTTATAGGTGTCTCTTTCAAATCCAGTTTATGTTTTCTTGAGGGTGTTATTTCCACAAGTCCATTTTTTTCATATCATTTCCTTTTTTCTCTATCATTCTACAGTCTATATGCCATCTATCATCCTGATTTGATTTCACCAATCATGACCCCCTTGTTTTACTCATAATTATTATTTTTGAGAGTTGTTCTATTCTTTCATTGCGTTTTACTTCTTTGCTCCATCCATCTATACCAATTAACCCATATCTGGTGTACTTTCAATTTCTTAGAAATATTAAACATCTGGGCTCTTTTTTTTTAGTGCATTCAGTCCATTCAAGTTTATCGACATAATTGTTATTTCTTGATCCATCTTTTGTTGAGATTATTTCTTTTACTTCTAGTTTGTATCTGACTTTTCCCTCTCGTGCCTTCCTTCTCTGCGCTCTCTCTTTCTTGCCTCTGTTCTTCTCTCCTGCTTCTTCCGCTGTCTTCTAATGTTTCTTCCTCTTGACCTCTGCATTCTAGTTCCTCTTTGCTTCCTTGTTCTCCTTCCCTATTGTAGTGTTCTTCATAGAATTTGTGTGCTTCTTCTAAATTCTCTATCTTATATCTTTTTCCTTGCCAAGATACCAGAACCCCTTCTGGTACCAACCATCTGTACATTATTCTATTTTTATTTAACTCGTTTGTTAAAAATTGGTATTGCCTACGTTGTTCCCAAATTCTCCATGGGATCTGTTTAAGCGTGGTCAGCTCTTTTCCCTGTAGTATAATCGTCTCTTCTCTAGTTTTTTTGTACACTTCATCTCTGGCAGTTTTCTTAGCGAATCTTACATGCACTTCTCTCGGGAGTCTATTTCTTCTTGCCTAGTTAGTATTCACCCTATAATCCTCATCAATATTCCCTCTCACTTCCTGTTCTTTTTTTTTGCAGAAATTCAGTGAGGGTATTAATCATTTTTGCTTTCAGGTCTACCTCCTCTTCCGGTATGTTTTGAAATCTTAGGTAGAATGCTGCTTTTTCGTTTTCAAGTCGGATTATTGATAATTCTAATTCCTTATTAAGTTGTCTATATTCTATTTCCATCTTTCCCATCTTCTGATCTGAGTGTTGTATTTTTTCTTCCATACATTGAATTTTCTGTTCATTGATTGCTAAGGCATTCTGTATCTTTTCGACTTTATCATCTACATTCTTGATAGTTCCTTTTAATTCTCCCATTTCATTTTTTAATTCTTTATGATTCTTCCTTGACTCTTCTTGGCTTTTTGCCAAAGTCTCCTGTATCAATTGGAGCATCGATTGCATGTTCTGCATCGTTGGTGCTGGTCCCACTGATTCTGCCATCTTTTCAGCTTTCTCCAACCCCCACACACTCTCGATTGACCTTTGGTTTGAGGAGGGGGGTGTTGCTGAACTCACATTGGGTATGGTCTTTTTCCCTAATTTTACTGAGGTTGCCATTTTTAACCTCCTATTTGTCCTTGCCCACAATTGGCTATAACTTTAACCTTGTTTATACTTTATCAGTAATATCAATAATATAAATAATTGTATAATCCACTATTCAGCAACAATTCAACTATTAACCTTCCTTGATATCACCTTTCAATACTTAAACATTCCTATGTATTATTCTATTTAATTAATTTGATTAATATATATTATACATTTATATATCACACTCTTATTTTATATCAATAAATGTTTCTCAATTTTATTGGTTATACAAATATTCACTTCTGATAATTAGTCTCTCTATGTTCTCTTATGACAAGCTTCACCATTCAAATTTACAGTCCACTAGGTGTCACTCTCTCCTTAGTATCACTTTTAATATCCACGAAGCAAAAGTCTATTTCCAGACAGATCTCTGTTCCAAGCTCCTAGTCAGATAAATATCAAATGCTTAAAAGTTCAACACAGCAGCAGAAGGACTGGTGAGCAGAAAGAAAAGGGAACTCCGTTTACCAACCCGCCTATTAAGCAGTCACTTCTTTGAACCTTCCAACTCTTTTCAGCAACTTTTATCTTCTGAAGTCCATGTCAGGTTTTCATTCTTACTGTGGCTGATCTTTAGGCTCTTCCGGCTGTCCCTTCCTGTCCGTTCTAACACAGCGTCTCTGCTCCGCTCCTTCTTGGCAAAATTGTACTGTAAAAACAGCCTCTCTCCCAGCTACTTCTTCTTCCAGCACAACCTCTCTGCCAGTTTCGCGTTGCTCTCCTCTCTGGATTGTCAGCAATAATAACAAGCATCCGATTTCAACTGCTTCTATCTCTGTTCTTCCTTCTATGCGGCCGCCATTGCTAAGGTCCTAACCAAAAGGTAAGATATTTCTTCACCCATTTAGGGGGTTTCTCCAATCCGCAGGGGATTTGCCTTATCACCCCAGCGTCTACATAGTATCCCCTTTGATCTGCTGATCTCTTCAGGATCAGCAGTGCTCCAAAAAAGAGTCCAAACAAAGAGGTTAGAGTTAGGGGTTAGGAGAGTTCCCTTACCCTGCTCTAGGCACAATGAAGTCACCACCGGAAGCTCACCAATGGACCTTCTCATCTAACTGCTTTCTTTCTTTCTTGGGATCTGGTGGTTAGCTGTGTGACCATAGTCACAGGGGCAGTCCTTGCAAGAGATCCAGTAGATTACATTGGAAATATTTTCTACATCCAAGCAATCTTTGCAATGCATGATTTGGACAATGTAATTATCTAATAGAAATAGCACTTAGACTTATATACCAGTTTATAGTGCTTTTACAGCCCACCCAAATGGTCTATGGAGTCAGCATATTGACCCCAACAATCTGGGTCATCATTTTACCCATCTCAGAAGGATGGAAGGCTGAGTCAACCTTGAGCCGGTGAGATTTGAACTGCCAAACTGCAACTAGCAATCAGCTGAAGTAGCTTGCAGTACTACTGCACTCTAACCATTGTTCCACCTCAGCTAATGTACTGTATCTACCGGATCCTCTGCAAGGATTGCCCCTGCAACTATGTAGGGCAGACGGGGAGGAAGTTAGATTACAAGAACACAAGCGAGTGGTCGGAGAAGAAGATCTAAACTGATAGGTAGTCTCACATTGCAAAGAACAAGGACAAGGTGTACATTCAATTTTGCTGCTACTAAGATTGTTGACTGAGCAGGGACAAAAATAGCCAGGGAAATGATCGAAGCCTGGGAAATTGATCCCTCATCAGTCAACAGAGTGTTGGTTTATCATCAGCTTTTCAAGTACTTAGGAGCTGCGGACTTGGCAGAGCAAGGAAACAGTTTCAGTTTCAGTTTCAGTTTATTGGGATTTATATGCCGCCCTTTTCCCTGAGGGGACTCAGGGCGGCTTACAACCACAGGGGGGGGGAGGGGGGGGTGCAAGGTCAAAAACAAAACAATATGTGAACAAAGAAAGATAGTAAAACACAACTTTCATTCAACAATCAAACACTCGGGCGGGTGAATTGGAAGCCTATCCCCAGGCCTGCTGGGAGAGCCAGATCTTGAGGGCTGCGCGGAAGGTCTGGATAGTGGTGAGGGTACGGATCTCCATGGGGAGCTCGTTCCACAGGGTCGGAGCAGCAACAGAAAAGGCTCTCCTCCGTGTGGTCGCCAGTCGGCATTGACTGGCAGATGGGATTCGGAGGAGGCCCAGTCTGTGCAATCTAATTGGTCGATTTAGGGAAGTAATCGGCAGCAGGCGGTCTCTCAAGTACTCAGATCCACTACCATGGAGTGCTTTAAAGGTGGTCATCAGTACCCTGAAGCGCACCCGGAGACCAACAGGTAGCCAGTGCAGCTCGCGGAGGACAGGTGTAACGTGGGTGAACCGCGGTGCGCCCACTATCACTCGCGCGGCTGCATTCTGGACTAGCTGCAGTCGCCGGATGCACTTCAAGGGCAACCCCATGTAGAGCCCATTGCAGTATTCCAGTCTAGAGATCACAAGGGCTCGAGTGACTGTTGTGAGAGCCCCCCGGTCTAGGTAGGGCCGCAACTGGCGGACCAGGCGAACCTGGGCAAATGCCCCCCTGGTCACAGCTGACAGCTGGTGATCAAAAGTCAGCTGTGGGTCCAGGAGGACTCCTAAGTTGCGGACCCTATCTGAGGGGTATAAAATTTGACCCCCCAGCCTAAGCGTTGGTATATTAGCCAAATTATTGGGGGGGAAGCACAACAGCCACTCGGTCTTGTCCGGGTTGAGTACCAGTTTGTTAGCACTCATCCAGTTCTTAACGGCCTCCAGACCCCGGTTCATCACGTCCACCGCTTCATTGAGTTGGCACGGGGCGGACAGATACAATTGCGTATCGTCCGCATATTGGTGGTATTTTATCCCGTGCCTCCGAATGATCTCGCCCAGCGGTTTCATGTATATGTTAAATAGTAGGGGGGATAAGACCGAACCCTGCGGCACCCCATATTTTAGGGGCCTCAGGGACGATCTCTGCCCCCCGACCAACACCGACTGCGACCTGTCCGAGAGGTAGGAGGAGAACCACCGCAAAACAGTGCCTCCCACTCCCACCTCCCGCAGTCGTCGCAGAAGGATACCATGGTCGATGGTATCGAAAGCCGCTGAGAGGTCAAGGAGAACCAGGATGGACGCATAGCCTCCATCTCTGGCCCTCCAGAGATCATCGGTCAATGCGACCAAAGCGGTTTCTGTGCTGTAACCAGGTCTGAAGCCGGACTGGAAGGGGTCAAGATAGCTAGCTTCCTCCAAGGCCCGTTGGAGCTGAAAGGCCACCACCTTCTCAACAACCTTCCCGATAAAGGGAAGGTTGGAGACAGGACGAAAGTTGTTTAAAATGGCTGGATCTAACGATGGTTTCTTCAGGAGGGGTCTCACCACTGCCGTTTTAAGTATGGCGGGGAAGTGCCCCTCCCGAAGGGAGGCGGTGACAACCGCCTGGATCCAGCCATGTGTCACCTCCCTGCTGTTGGCAACCAGCCAGGAGGGACACGGGTCCAGAATACAAGTGGAGGCACTTACAGCTCGAATGGCCCTGTCCACATCCCCAGAGGCAACGTCCTGGAACTCAACCCAGAACTGGTGTGGCAAGTGATCCTCCTGTGTCTCAGCTGGATCTACTGCGGTGGAGTCCAAGTCCGATCGAAACCGAGCTACTTTGTCCGCCAAGAATTGAGCATAATCCTCAGCCCTACCCTGCAAGGGGTCTCCCGCATCCCTCCTATTGAGGAGGGAGCGGGTTATCCTAAACAGGGCGGCTGGGCGTGACTCGGCGGACGCAACCAAGGCTGAAATATATGATCTTTTTGCAGTTCTTAGTGCTCGGACATAGTCCTTGGTGCAGGTAGTTAAGAGTGCTCGGTTCGCCTCGGACCTATCGGACCTCCACTGGTGCTCTAGGCACCTCCTCCGGCGTTTCTTCTCCCGGAGCTCCTCGGTAAACCAGGGAGGTCTCCGGGATCCACTGACCCGGAGGGGCCGTAGTGGCGCAATCCGGTCGAGAGACTCCGACGCCGCCGAGTACCAGGCGGCAGCCAGAGTCTCCGCCGAACTGTGGGCGAGAGTATCAGGAATAACCCCAAGCTCCGTCTGGAACCTCAACGGGTCCATGAGTCGCCTGGGGCGGAACCATCTGGTCGGTTCCTCCTCCCTACGGTGGGGGTTTGGCCTCCGGAAGTCAAGCCTCAGTAGGCAGTGGTCTGACCACGACAGGGGTAGGATCTCATTACCCCTCAGACCAAGATCACACATCCACTGCTCCGAGAGGAATACGAGGTCGAGCATGTGACCCGCTGCGTGGGTTGGGCCCCGAATTACTTGGGTCAAGCCCATGGCTGTCATGGAAGCCATGAACTCCTGCGCCCCATCAGAGCGTTCACCGAGCGATGGCAGATTGAAATCCCCCAGAACTATAAGCCTGGGGAACTCAACTGCCAGCTCGGCTACTGACTCGAGGAGCGAGGGGAGGGATGCTGCAACGCAGTTGGGAGGCAGGTACGTTAGCAGCAAACCCACTTGACCCTTGAGGTCCAACTTTATCAGCAGAGACTCACACCCGACAAGCTCCGGAGCAGGGACCCTACGAGGTAACAGAGACTCCCGGATTACAATAGCCACACCGCCACCCCTTCCCTGGGCTCTCGGCTGATGAAGCACCTGAAATCCCTCTGGGCACATCTCTACAAGGGGGACTCCTCCTTCTGTGCCCAGCCAGGTTTCAGTAATACATGCCAGGTCTGCCCTCTCGTCAACAATTAAGTCCCGGACGAGGGGAGCTTTGTGAACAACAGACCTGGCATTTAGCGACAACAGCCTGAGACCAGGGTCCTGACTACTCGCGCCATCTGGTCTTGGAGTGGGACTCCTAGGGCCGGAAGGAGGGATCTCTGTGATGTAGCGAACCCTCCTTCCCCGGTAATGGCCAGCCCTAAGGTCCCCGCCATATCTGCCTCTCCCTATCACGACCGCTATGCTCCGACCCACTCCCATGTCCATGGTCCCCCCAACCACCCCGGTACCCCCCGCCTTCCCCAGCAGGTCCTCCGAGTCACACATTCTCAGTTATCCACACTAACAGTTCCCACGTAAAATATTAAAACATATAAAATACAAAGGTGACAATTACTAAAAGTGGGCCATTCATTCAATTCCAGCCAACTCCCATACACTCAACATACTATTTAAAATTGCGCAGTTATAATATATAGTAATATGGAAACTGTGGAGGAAGCGGTGGCCTGCTCCTCTCCCTTCTTATGTCCTGGGGAAATGTCGTTAGCCACCAAGTCAAAAGTACGTAATATATAAGGTGGCTGTGTACAAGCAAGATTAAATACAAAGCTCCAAAGTTCATGAACGGCAACCATGTAGTCTTACCCCACTGGTGGAGGTTAGTGGGCTGTATATTCAAAGGTCTCTTTTCCAAAGATAGATAAGAGCCACAATGTAGGAGACCAGAGTTCAAGGCTGACTTGTGCCGCTCTTGCAGATGGAGGGAAAATTGCTGGTGTTTTCGGGGCTCAGTCCTCGTCACTGCAGCCGCCATCCTCTATCGCTCCCTGCCAGTTAAGCCACAAACTTACTCCTCCTAATGGTTAAATGTGCAGGGAGCAAAGTCCGGAGGGTGTTGCAACGATGATATACAATAAAACAGCAGATGATGAATAATAAAGTAGGTAACAGATAGTAAACAACCTCTAACAACTTCATAGCTGGCCATCAACACTCCAAAGAACAACTAAAAAACCACACACAACCAGGTACAATAAAAATACTACACATAGAATATCCCAAAGCACACATTCTGTTAAAGAGAAATTCCCTCACGATAGGCTTCAGCATGACTCCAAAAGCTCAGTAGACTAAACTTCTGATCCTGGTGACTGATCCAGATTAGATCCTGCAACATTATCTTGGACATCTACTGTATATTTCCTTCGTTCATTTGTAATAAATACTATTAAAATAATACTTATTCAAGACACATGATAAACTTGCCTAAGGAGTCAAGTCAGAAGAAGAATATCTTACAATGTTCATCAAACTCTTCCTTTTGGAGGTTTATTCCTAGAGAATAAATTCCTGTTGCCCTGGCAGTAAGATTATATTTTATGTTGCCAGTTTTCCTGAGAATGGCTGGCAGAAACATCTTCCAAATTACATGATTTTATACTCATTTATGTGGCTCACAGGACTCCAAGGCTTAAAATCATGCAGCAAGAACTGAGAATAGAAACATTTTTACGACTTGTGAAAATCATAAGCCTGGCCTCATCTCAATTCTAGATACTGTAGGTGGGGATAGTTTAAACTTGCACTGAAAAAAGAAACCTTGCTGTTTGTTTCAATTGTATGTATTTTACTCTTGATTTATTCATCATCAGAATTTTGTACCAATCCTTGCAGCGAAAAATAAGGAAGATTTGAGGGTGGGAATAATGATGTCCTAGTTTACAATAATTAATATTAGTAGAAAAATTAATATATGAATGTAAACTAGTTGCAGTTCTAAGCTATAAATAGGATTTTGTCATAGTCTCACCACAGCTGTGTTCCAACACAATATCAACTATAAACTCTGAGAATTGCAGTTCTATAAATCTGAACAGAAAAAAGGCTAGACCAAACATTTTCCCTTCAAATAATAGATGGGATAGCATATGCCAGTGATGCTAACCTTTTCCCAAAGGTGTGCCAAAACTGTGTGCATACATGCTATTGCGCTTGTGTGCCCACCCACCTGCGCCAGCATAAGCAACCTTCACCATCACACATGCGCAAGCGAAACGGGGGGGATTTTCACCCTCCCCAGGCTTCGGAGGCTTTCCTGAACCCTGGGGAGAATGAAAACGGCCTCCCCTGGCCCACTAGAGGTCTCCAGGGGGAACTTCTTGAACTTCTGGTTGGGCCGTTGGGCCATTTTTCACTCTCTCCAGGCTTCAGGAAAGCCCCCAAAGACTGGGGAGGGAGAAAAATGGACCAATGTGTCAACCAGAAATTTTTTCCAGTTCACCATCACGGGCATATGCTAACAGTAAAATATTTTATTTTGAAAGAATCAGAAAAAGTTTTCACAACATCTCTGCATACGCAAATACTAATCAATCTATTATAACTTGAGGTAAATAAAATTAGGCAGAGTGCCAAATAGAATAATACAGAGTAAGCCACAGAAATTGATGGCAATAACTAAGAAAAAGAAAAGGAATTGTAGCTAAACTAATTTGCACCAACACCATTCACTATGTTTCTCTTTTGTCTTTGTACCCTTACAAATAATCCTTGCTTCTTTGATGTCCATTCACTTCTTCTTATTTTGTTCTTGTTTTCTAAAACTTCTCAGTTCTCTTTCCGCCCAGAATCTCACCAACTCTATCCAGCCATGACTTTCTCTCTCTGTCTTCATATATTTATGAAGGAAACAGACCACATACTGCTTTTTATCCTTCAACTAGCATGTGTGCATCTTAAAATTCATCCATTCATTTCACCATCTTTCAGAGTGAATATTTAGAGTAGACACAAAAATTTATCTACTGCTCTACATTTTTGCCATTCATACAATTTGGAATGGTTCATTCTAGTTTCCCTGTTAAAGACAGCTACATCAATCCTTAATACATTTAATTTTTAATCCTCATTGTATCATACAAGCAACAGACTATTTGCTGCAAGTAAGTTGGGTTCTCAGTCAAAGGAACACCAATGCCTGAAAATGTACATTCATATTCTCAGCCAGAAAAAAATCTCTTTAATCACCACAAGAATGCATTATGCATTTGTCCATAAACACATTAAATACCCAAGGGGAGATCACTTAGTTTTGTCTTATTCTCTGATCAACATTGAACTATCCCTAAGCATTTCAATTATTCCCATGTGTGATTGACTTGAAAATAGGCAGCTTGGGGAAATAAAGGGAATAAGAGAAAAGCTTTGTAGGAGAAAGATTATTTATGAGGAAACCAGAAAGCAGGTAGTCCTTGACTTACAACAGTTCATTTCCTGATCATTCAAAGTTACAATGGCACTGAAAAAAGTGACTTATGACCATTTTTTGCAGTTACAATCTTTGCACAATGCCCGTGGTCATGTGACCAAAATTCAGATGCTTGGCAACTGGCTCATATTTACGATGGTTGCAGTGTCCCAGGGTCATATGATCCCCTTTTGCGACCTTCAGACAAGCAAAGTCAACAATGTTCACTTACCAACCGGGCTACTAACTTCAAAGCTGCAGTGGTTCATTTAACAAATGAGACAAGAAATGTCATAATGTGGGGCAAAATTCACTTAACATATGTCTCACTTAACAACATAAATTTTGGACTCAGTTGTTGTCTTATGTTGAGGACTACCTGCATGGTATACTGCTTTCTTCCTGCAGCAATTTGCTAGGATTTCATTTCTGCAGCCTTCAGGAAAGAGGGGAAACTAGGGGGTATGAAGGAAGGATGCAAAGCAGTGGTGGGTTACGGCTGGTACACCCCACTATGGGTGTACTGGTGCCTGCTGGGAGCACCAGGTACCATTCTGGTACGGTGCTCCGCAGGGCCCACCCACCCACCCACTCTCCTTGCCTCTATTTCAGCCAACAGGAGCAGTTGCACCTGTGCAAGGAGCTGAGCAGCTGCAGCATCCTGGGTAGTGGGTACGCATACGCACAGTGTATGCATGCCCATGGTAGATGCCCGGCCCCATTGCAGTGTAACCCACTACTGATGCAAAGGATTCAGAAATATTTGCAGCTTGGCCAACAGGAAGAGAACAAGATTGAGAGCATCATCTGCAAGGAAATCATCCTCCAGAGAACATGCTGAGGGAGAATCAATGTTTGATAGTCAAGAGGAGGGAAAAGTAGACTAGATACAGATAAGGAAAGTTTAGGTTAGGTTTAGTTTTATTAGATTTTTATGCCGCCCTTCTCCCAAGGACTCAGGGTGGCGTACAACATTAAAAGAAACACTTAATACAAAAGTTAAAAAAAAATAGAATATCCCAAACCCAATTAAAATAAACAATGACATTTTTTTTAAAAAAATGAATTAAAATTACCAGTGATCAATAATTTATTTTGTTTTGTTCAGGCCAGGCTGACTTGCTGGAAAAGCCAACTTTTTAGGGCGCGTCGGAATGACCGGAGGTCGGATATTATATGAAGCTCCGGGAGCAGCTCATTCCAGAGGGAAGGCGCTCCCACAGAGAAGGCTCTCCCCCTGGGGATCACTAGCCAACACTGTCTGGCCGACAGCATCCTGAGGAGGCCAACTCTGTGGGATCGCACTGGATGATGGGAGGCTACCGGTGGCAGTAGGTGGTCTCGCAGGTACCCTGGGCCTAAGCCATAGAGCGCTTTAAAGGTCATAATTAGTACCTTGAATCGCACCCGGAAGACAACCAGCAACCAGTGCAGGCCGCCTAAAAGGGTTGTAACATGGGAGCACCTAGGTGCCCCCATGATAACCCGTGCAGCCGCAAGTTAGATGAGAACTGGTCCAAGAGTGGGCTAAAACATTCAAGAAGGGAATAAGAGAAGCTGCTATGTGAGACTTTTGTGGTGACAACTGTTGCTGTGGACATTTGGCAAGGGAGAAGGGAGAATCTTCTCTTCCGAATGATAGATTGATTGATATACAAACATACACACACACTGTGCCTTTGAAATGTGCTGTGCTTTTAGTTAGACTGCTCAGACTGTTGTATATAAACAACTAGCTCTGAGCCAGCCTCTCTGCATGATGCAGGGAGATTCACCCCACTGAGTTCAATAGCTTGAGTGCTGTTTAAACTTATTGTATCTGTCTATATAGCTGCGGGGTTATGGTTCTTCTAATGCAAATGGTAAAGTTGTTCTTTCTGTTCATCATTAGAGATTGGATATTTTTCCTGTTGAATGCTCAGGAGTGGGAGAGTCACGCCTTAGAGGCCCCTTTGCTGGTTGCAAACTTCTCTTTTTAAAGAGAATTGCAAAAAAGCTGGATGGGATTCTGCTGGAAGATCCCATGGGGAGTCAACTCTCAAGCATCCACTATTCCAGATGCTATTTGATTTCAACCTTTAGCATTCCAGTTGACTATCTTGTCCTTTTTATGCTGTTTCAACAAGGCAAGTCATCACAGAACTATTCAACTTTTGCTTCCTGAACATTTGTGCCTCCTCTGTTGTTTTGTATGTATACTGAGAGCTTCTGCACCGAAGACAAATTCTTTGGGTGTCTAATCGCACTTGGCCAAATAAAGTATTATGTTTCTGTGTTTCTGTGTTTCTGTGTTTCTGTGTTTCTGTGTTTCTGTGTTTCTGTGTTTCTGTGTTTCTGTGTTTCTGTGTTTCTGTGTTTCTGTGTTTCTGTGTTTCTGTGTTTCTGTGTTTCTGTGTTTCTGTGTTTCTGTGTTTCTGTGTTTCTGTGTTTCTGTGTTTCTGTGTTTCTGTGTTTCTGTGTTTCTGTGTTTCTGTTTCTATTCTATTCCATTCCCTGTGATAATAATTGGTTTGCCTCAGTCTCAACTGAAATTTCTACATTGATTCTTTATTCACTCACACATCTATTATTATCTTACCTATTTGGATTTTTACAAATTTGTTTCAATTTTCCTCTGAAATTTGATGTCATAATTTTGCCTAGAGAACAAGGGAATATAACTATCCGATAGATCACAAGTGTCCCCCACTTGATCAAATCCCTGGCCTATCTAATTTAGCAGTCTTTTCTCAAAATTGTCAACCAATTGCACAATGAATCCAAGTAGTTTCCTAGTGGAAAGTGCACAAGATATCTGACTAAATTTCCTAATTAATATTTTAAGATCATTTGAAACCCTTAGATAATGACCCATGTAGAGAGGTTTCTGGATCAAACGCTGACTGGAATTTATGGACAGCAGCACAGATATGTTTGGAGAGGCTTGGCAATGTCTATAATAAATATCTCTACCTTTTATTTCTTGAGTGTAATGCAGGATATGTCTACTCCTAGCTGTTTCTATCCAGAATTTTAAAAGAAATTTGATTATTTGTATATTGAAGAATAAGAATAGATCTGGAAAACAATGAAATACACTTGGCTGAGGCTGAAGCCAGTTGGGGTAGATTTTTCCACAGGAAAGTGGGTTTGCTTTACATTTATTGGAAGGACTGTAACCAGGATAGCTTTGTGTTACAATATATTATTATGAACTTGGTAATAAAATGTTAGGCATATGTGATTTCTCTGATTGCAAAGAACTTTGCTATAAAGGACATTGCTTCGAGAATAAATGACATGCAAATTGCTGACAAGCATTTGACAGAGCCTGCTGTGCTAATAAATGCAGTAGGCAGCATAATTGGGAGAGTTGTTGAATTATCTTAATCAAAAATGTTAAAAAAGCAGAGATAACCCCCCTCTCCATTATGAATGGTGTAATTAAGTAAGCATTATTAATTACAAGCTACAGGGGAGGGATAATGTAATTATTCCTGTCTTCTATTTAAGTGGGCGGGTGAGTGTATTCACAGCCTGAGCCAAAGAGCATCATTTACGTAAATTTACAATAAACGCAAGAACCTGTTATCTTAATACAAAGCTTGCTATAGGGTAGAGACTGCAGTCTTGGCATCTGAATACTTTTCTGACTCTTCTGTGAATGAAAAGCAACTTTGGGAATCAAATGTTGGTGGTGTTCTGTTTAAGTTTGCGTCTCACTAAGCAGAACTTGTTTTTCTATGAAATTTTAAGTCACAAGAAATCTTCCTGAGGAAATCTATTTTTTAAATCTCTTCCTCAATATCCATCACTACCAATCTAATTAAATTGAAAATGGTGACCCAATTTTTTTAAAAAAAAAAAATCAAAAGCTCATTTTAAACTCTTTGAAGATTGAATCTTTGTTAGTGTTCCATGTCTTTGGGGGTCAAGCTCTGGACTCAATGGGGCACTGTAAAAAAGGTAGCAGGTATAATGAAAGAAATGTATCTTTCTCTCGGAGATGAACTGGAAAAATCAAATGTTACTCAGCAAGCCGTTGTTCAATAGCATGCTCTCCTGCAGTCTCCCAGCTGGCAGCCCTATCAATTCCGAGCATTTCTCTTTCACCTCAGTCAGATTTTACAACCCCAACTGGAATTCATCTTGACTCTGATTTCTTCTTTGACTATTTCTGAGTTCAGATCAAGGGTCCTTAAATGCCTCATAACACAAATGAAAACATCTCACTTCAGTGATTGGTGTATCATAACTTCTACAAAAATATATAAATTGTTCAATTGACACTCGAGGCTGTCACTAAAAAAAAAGTCATGGTTCACTCTGCTTATTTTTTAGTTATCAAAGTTGTCTTTTCTTTTTTAAAAATGGTTGCTTTTGTTATGTATCTTCTAAGATCTTTTTCTTTAAAAAATGTTAGCTTTTGTTAAGTATCTTCTAAGATCTTTTTTTTAAAGGTTCTATTTAAGACAGAAGAGCCAGTTTGATGTGGTAGTTAAGGCATTAGGCTACAAACTGAGCAACCATGAGTTCTAATTCTGCATTATAAACAAAGCCAGCTGGGTGACCCTGGTCCAGCCATTTTTTCTGTGCTAGGTACTGGACACTGGCAAACCATTTCTGAAAAATCTTACCAAGAAAACTAGAGGGACTTATCCGTGAATGGGGGAAAAATAAGGCATATATGGACAATGTGCTGCCTGCCTATAGTCACTGGGGATCTTCAACATGCCCACCATTGAGTCTGGAGTGATCTTGTGATTAAATTTTGCCTAATTTGCTGTGATTTTCCTGGAGCAAAAAAGAGCATAGGGAGTTATGCCCACACCCAGACCTCTCTTGATTATCCCTTGATATATTTACAGGCAAAAGTGAGCTGTCATCCATCCACCATTCTGGTAGGTGGCTGGACTAGCATATAAATAGGAACAAGATAGATGGATAGAGTCATGCCATTTAAGCCTCCACTCCTCTGCACCAACGTATCTATATCAACAGCTTAACTAAGCTTCATCTGTTGTGCACTCCACAGGCAAGCAAGTTGTTCACTGCTGATTTAAGGATAGTATTAAACCCATTGCAAATTTACCTTTGTAGGTTCAAAACTGGTAAGAAAACTTTAAAAACTATGCCATGTACCAGCAATAGTTGCAAATAGGATGTTTATTTAAAACTGAACTGCCATATGCTCACATAATCCCTTGATTTTCCAAAATGTCTTCTGCATTGTTAGGAAATGGAAGCAGGAAAGAATTGGAAGTCCACTAAACCAGGAAACATTTATTTTTCTGTGCAATAGGAAGATTTTGGTGTTTTTAAACAAAAAGAAACAGGAAATTTTGGGAGTGACATTTGTTTAAAATTTTAATATGGTGGCATCCCAACAAGAGAATCAATGTTCTAAGTTAAAAAATGAACCTTGTTTTTAATATAAATCTTGGTGATTAATTTCATAGTTTCATACATTAGATGTTGGCTACAGAGTGTCTGCAAGTAATGTGGCTTCCACTAGTGCTAAAAAAGAAGGACATGTGGCCTTCCAAAGGGGCTAATTCTGGCTGCACAAGATGAAATATTAAGTACAAATGCATATAAAGCCAGAATTGTGAAGATGCAGATGAACATCTGACACAAAACATCCCAGACTTAACAATTGTCAATCAAAAAAGATAAAAATGTTTGGAGAGTGGAGAAAATTACAAAATATAAAGACTTGCAACTAGAAATAAATGATTATGGCAAAATAAAGTAAAAATAATATCAATAGTAATAGGCATCCTAGATATAATTCCAAAAGATCTGGAGCACCATTTGATTACCACTGGCATTGACAAAATCACCACCAGTCAGTTGCAGAAGGCACCTTCACCTGGAACAGCTTACATCCTCTCAATGAGACTCTATGACAATTCACCGGGGACAAATCACCATGGCTAATTTGCCACAAGACACTGTGAGACAAGAGTTACGGTAATATCAAAGAAAGAGTGGAATAGAATCATTAAAGAAAGGATGCAAAAAGAGGGACAAAAAGAAAGATGAATGGCAAAAATTAAAGTATTTTTAATGTCTTTTAAATAATTTGATAGAATTGTTAAATTGTTCTGCAACAATTTGTCCCATGGTAAGTTGGCTGTGGCAAGTTGTCCAGCAGTGAGTTGGCCATGATGAGTGAGTTACGGCGAATTGGCCATGGCAAGTTGGCTGTGGTGAGTTGGCTGCAGTGACTTGGCTATGGAAAGTCATCCCATTCTGCTGCAAATGATACCTTTGCTATCATTAAACAACAACACCTGCCTATCCCAGGTCCTTGGAGAGCACTTTATGGGTGGACAAAAATGCCGAATTCAATCTAAAAATCTGGCTGATAATGCGACCAACCATAATAATTTAACTGAATCTATTCTAGGATGCAATAAGAATCTAAGGAAACAAAAAAGTGCATATATATCAAAGTGAATAATTTAAACTCTTACCCATAATTAATGGCATTTAGAAGGCATCCTTCGGTGCTCTAATCATAGCTCCAAATGTGCTAATTAGTGCCCCTCAGTGTACATCAGATAGTGCAGGTGTTGAGCATGAGATCCTCTTCTTAACAAGAGATACTGCTGTCACTGAACTCCCCCTCCCCATTTCACCTCACAGTTAGCAAACATTCTTCCAGCTAAACTAGATTTGACAGTGAAACGCAGTTTATTGTCATTCCTTTAATTATATTTCTTATAATTATTACCTTATTAAGAAAGCTTTTATCATGAATTTAAGAAAGTCAATGATACAGAGAGTGAGGAGGGATTGCTTGATTATATGCAGAAAGCATTATGATTATAAGGGCTAAAAGGAGTATATTTATTAAACAATAAAGAGGGGATGTGTTTCCTTGATGAAAGGAATAATGAAAAGACAATAACTAGAGGACTATAATCAAATATCTTCCTTCAGAACTATACTAGAGGTATTCTCCTTTCAGAAAGGGCCATTAATTTTCATGTGTTAAAAAGACCAGGTACTTTTGTTTCTTTCACTCCCCTGGTCCCAGGGATCGTCCATCTTTAATATTTAATGGGATTCTACTTTTCCAGGCCAGACTAGTGTGCAATTTGGTGGACTCAAAGCATGTATACAAATTATTACCCACAATTGCATCATATCTCAATCCCCCCACAAAAAAGTATTAAACAGGATGGAGCTGGTTTGCAATTTTTGTACGTCTAGTTAGCGAACATAATTACATACAAGAGTGACTATATAAGATTTTTTGATTTATATAGTGTGTTATAAACTGTATTTATATAGTTATAGGAAATATAAGTAAAGAAATTCAATATATTATGCTCCACATAACTATTGCGGCCAGAATTACATTCGCCCAAAACTGGAAACCAGAAAACGTCCCCACAAATGCAGAGGTCATAAAAAGGTGCTAGAATGTGCAGAAATGGGTAAATTAATGATGGAACTAAGGGATAGAGAGGAAACAGAGTATTGCAAGGTGATATAATTGGCTAGAAAAGAGATGTAAAGATGTAAAGTTAATGCATAATGAATTCATAAAAAGTATAACAAAAAGAAATGGTATATATTTAGAGAGTAACAGAGGTTGAAATGTTGTATATATTATATAAATGAGTAACTATGAAATAAGGAAGTATATGTATAAAACAATAAGCCTTAGAATGGAAAATTCAAAATCGGGGGGGGGGGGATAATAGAAAGCTGTAAAAGTGTGATTTTAATGTTTAAAAAATGTTGAATAAAAATTATTTTTAAAAAAGAAGACTTTTTTGATTTGGAAAAACCACCAAGGGTTGCAAGAAAAGCAACATAATGGCCTTTAGGTCTCACTGGAATCAATGTTTTGATTAATGTAAGCTGTATGCAACATCAGTGAGACCTACTTGTGATCATTATTATTATTATTTTTGCTAAATATATGTTGTTGGTAGACCCACTGTAGAGTAAGGTTAGGAACTACATCTCAGATTAGACTGCAGATGCAGAGCTGAATATATTGAATATGTTGAAAAATTGGATTTTGGCAATGGAGAGATTTTGGCAATTTATTCTACCACCTGTTTAGAATTCTGGGCTTATGTTCAGGTTCGTTTAGAAGAGCTTGGCTGAATGAACCTCTTTTTAAGTGTTTCTGCCTATTACTCATCTTGCCAAACATTCCTGTTTTGTAGCAATGCTTTCACAGTTCTAGGAATGACGAATCACAGGAAAAATAAAAATATATAATTTGGCTAATATCATGATTTCTACAGCTGTTAATACAATTTTGAGTTTATTTTATTTTTTAAAAAAACTGATAGTAAAGCATTGGACCGCAAATACTGTTTCGCACAGATCTTTTTATCAATTCCTTTTTTTCATAGAAATTTTACTTAAGCTATTCCATTGGTATTTTAGGTTTAAATTTTTATTTTAGATTTCACAGATCTGACAGCATTCTTTTATTAAGATCACACACTGCCATAGCACAAGCTCCAAATCCAGAGTGGATTTGCACATAACTATGAGCTCTGGAGGAGAAACAGCATGGGTGGGTTGGTGCCGGCATTACTGCCAGTTCGGTCCACGCGCAATTTTGTGCGTATGCTAGCTTCGCTCATGCATGTTTGTGCAGTTGCCCATAAATAGATCTGCACATGTGCATAACATTAAAAATGAGGAAAAACATGTGCACTGACCGGGGAACTAGTTCGGAGGTGTGGCAGGCCTGGGCCACTGCCAGTTCCAGCAACCCACATTGGCAAACCACTACCGGTTTGGCCAAACTGGTCTGAACTGGTAGGAACCCACCTCTGAAAAGCAGGATCTAAATATACTATAGTTTATAGGAGAAGAAAATTTCACACATATTGGAACATCAATGTAGAGCATATGGATAGGACAGGAAGCATGGATGTCTTGCATTTTTGACACTTGCAAATAATATGACTATAGACTCTAGAAAAATAAATAGCAATTAAACTCATCCACTCTGAAAACAAAACACAGTTGCTGAGTATGCCTGAATCCTACTCTGCTAGCCATTGATATTTGCATCCTATTTAAAAATGCAGAAGTCTCATTGGCATCAAATAGTAGTTCCAGTTTTTGACTAAAGTGTTTTAATGGTCCACAATTCAATTTGAAATGAAAGTATCCCCCAAATGACTCTTTATAAAGTCTTTTGGAGACCAAAGTCAATATCTATGGTCCTTCCAAGAAGCAACTATTGATTACCTGCCAGAGCCAATGAGCATTAAAACCCAAGGAGATTTAGGACTACGTCTCACTATGACAAAACCTCCTACTAATAAAATTGGAATGCATTGACTAGCAGTAAAAAAGCTCAAAGAATTAATAAAATGTGTTACATCCTCTGGTGGAGACTGAATGGAAGTTTCTTCAGATTGCAGAAACAATTGCATGTTGCATGCTCTTCTGCCCTGATGTGCTCTTTGTAAGGGAGGTGGCTGCCTCTGTAGATGCCAGTCATTACAAAGTCATTGGCCCTGCTGTTCAGTAACTTTGCTCTAATCCTCATACGGATTTTCTATTTCTTCCTAAATCTCTTGGGTCTTAGGCAAACTAAACATAGCAGCCTCTGCACACAAAAATAACTCTTTTGATAGACCCTCTCAAGTACAGTCACCTCAAGTGATAGTTTTATTTCACTCACAGAAGAATTAGCCATTGAAGCAGCACAAACCACTTGCCTTGGGAAACCAAGAAAGATGCATTTCTGACCGAAATAGCAAAAGAATATTAAATGCAAGGTTTTTTTTAAAATGGACTGTGGTAGATGAAAGGAGGGAAATCCTGATTACTCCCACCTGCCAGTGATTTTGCACATCTACCTTTGATTGGTGATCTTATTACGTTGGGCTGCCTCATAGATTAAAAAGAAAAGGTTAATTTGGACTGAAATCAAATGGCAGCAGAGGATATATGAATATCTTTTTCTTTGGTCAAAATAACCTTATCTCCATGCTGGGATTCTTACACCCATTTGCATAAAACAGGGGTGTCAAAATCACATTGTCACAGTGTCACATAACATATCACAACTTTTTCCCCCTTTGCTAAATTGGGGATGGGTGTGGCCAGCGTGTGACGCATCTGGTCCATTGGCTGTGAGTTTGACACCCTTGGCATAAATGGACATATTGTAAATAATAAAAAAAAGGAAATAGAAAAGCCCTGGTGGTGCAGTGGTTGGAATGCAGTTCTGCAGGTTATTTCTGCTGACTGCTGACTGCCTGCAGTTTGGCAGTTCGTGTCTCACCAGGTTCAAGGTTGACTCAGCCTTCCATCTTTCCTAGGTTGGTAAAATGAGGATCCAGATTGTTGGGGGCAATGTGTTGACTCTGTAAAACTGCTTATACAGGGCTGTAAAGCACTGTGAAGTGGTATTGGTATTGCTATTTAGAGGTGGGAGAAACTTCTAAAAGTAATTTACCAGATTCCCTGCATGGATTGCCCCTGTGACAGATTGGGAGGAAGCTAATCACCAGACTGCAAGAACAAGAGCAAATGATTAGCTGAGAGGACCCAAACTCATTGCAATGAACAAGGGCATGCATTCAATTTTGTATGTAAAGTACTGTGAAGCGGTATGTAAGTCTAAGTGCTATTGCTATTGCTAAATAGGGGATCCAGTGATGGAATCGTGGCAAGACTTTTTCATCTCAGTTCAGTCAAATTTACTTCAGTAATTGGGACAGAATGCAGATAAGAACTAATGCTATGCTAAAATCTCCCTTACAACTTGTTTTTCTATCTTATTAGGCTGCTTGAGGAATTATTTCAAATATACTCTAGTGAAATTTGTCTCACTGATGGTGGTGGAGTTGCTGGTATTATTCTTTTCTATCACATATCTTTCCATCACTCTATGGCTTCTCTGGTTGCCCATTTTTCAAGTCTAGAAATAGAAGTGTCTCCAAGTCTTCCCTTAGGTTTTTATTTGAAGCCTGGAAGATTGAACAAATGGTTATGCAGTGAAGACAGGATATTCCCAATTCTTCTGCTTTACCACTTTTCAGGTAAGTGCATCCTAATAAGTGAGACCTTCTCAAAATGTTTCTGCTATTTTGAAAGAAATTTCATAACATGCAAGCATCTGCAGGACTATCTCTCCCAGGCACTTGGATAAGGGGAGGTCAAGGTGAAATGAGAAAGTGATCTGCATCAGGAGTTTTTTTTCTGTTTTTAGCTTTATCATGGTTGGTTTTAAATAGTTTTAATGTTGGTAGGCTGCCCAGAATTGGTTTCAAAAAATTTAAATAAATAATGAAAATAACTTTTTTTGTACCAAATGGCATGACAAGAAAAAAAACCTGCAAATTTTTCCTTATGACACTAAATTGAACCTTCTGTTAACCTGAATGATCTTCCTCATCCACATATGATTGAAATTAATCAGAATAGAAATTAATCAGTAGAAATAGATCGGGATATCGAAGTGATGGGCAATAAAGCCATCGGCCTGGTATGGCAATATGGGAGGAGGATGGTTGCCCAGGCAATGAGCCAGAATTCTCTCTCTTCTATTTCCATAAAATATTTCTATAAAATATGTAGTATAATATTTGGATAGGTTAAAAGAGGGTTATAGAAGAGGCAGAATCATGAAAGCTATTATCAATGAGCATTATAAAAGAAGTGGATTAGTAGAGAACAATTATTTTATTTACAGCACACTCATACTATCTCTCCTACTAAAAGTCCAAATGGTTTCAATGGATCTTTACTCTAAGCACATGGATACAAGAATGTATCATCACATTTACTAATTAGGTTTATTAAGGAGGGGCAGTATTGCTTGAATGTGTATCCAGGCATTAGGATTCAATGTATTTATAATACATTTACGTTTTTGTAAAATCAGTGCTGGTTGGAGGATTATGAAAATTAGTTCATATTTGGAAGGCATAGGATAGGTGAAGGATGACTGAAAACTGAAAAGTTGAAAACACCTTTTATGTATTCTTTTTATGTGTTCTTTCAATATTTCATACAAGCTCATCTATAAGGAAAGTATTTTTAAAAAGCCAGCCCAGAAGAAAAATCCATTTTTCAATGTCATTTTGTCTATTTGGTTAGGAAATACAGATATTTCTAAGTGATTAAAATTTCAGGGCATTCCATATATATCACACACTGTCCTGATTTGCTTGGAGATGGGCAATTTTTAAAACAAAAATGTTTCAAAAGACATATTTAAAGACACACACTCAAACTGTTTATATTACAATTCTTTTAAAACATACCATTGCTGAAAACCAAGGAGAAATACTGAAATGGCAATTCTGTTTTTTATCCTTATCATTGTGCTATTTCCTGGATTTTTCTAATATGACTTCTTCATATTTCTTTGAGAGTCCATTGGGAGAAAATATTTTGTTATTATGCCTTGATGCATCAACACGTTGTTGTAGTACCAGAGATATGTACATAAGCTTCTGGATATGGATGCCATTAATGAGAAGTGATGTGTACCAGTTGTGCATCAATCAAAATTGTCCACTTTGGGATTTAAATCTCAGCTGAACTGAATTGACCAGATGCATCCCTGGCTATCAAGGGAGGATGACATCTGCACCTGGAACTATTAGTCATTCACAGCAACTATTTCAGTTATTAGCACTGGATTGAAGCCCAAAGATAACAGCAGTAGGGGCTTTTTTAAAATCACTTTCACAGAAGCATTAGCTATGTTGGCAACCAAAAGAGTTTATAGAAAATGTGCCAACCGCTATTCATGTTTTATGCAGCTGATAGTTTTCTAATGATAGAAACATACAGCAATTAGCAAATAGATTTGGATACATTACTTTTTAAAAATTTTGCTTTTCAAGTGATCCTGAACATAATAGAACTTAGCTTTGGGAATAGGTTCATACTTATAACAACATTATGAACAAAACCATTAATATTCACTTTGTCTGAGAAGAGTCTTGACACAGAGGGAGTCCAATTCTTCAAGGAAGCTGAGGAAGAACCATATTACAAGTGCCCGGAATTTTAAAAAAAATATATCTTATGGTACCTATTAGTTCAGAAAGCTGATAGGTCTTCCAAATTCACTTGCCAGTTTCTGCCAACTTCCACAATTTCATCACTATTTCATTTTGGACTTAGTTGCTAATCTCAAATCAGCTAGAATGTATGCAAAATGAGTTTGAATTTTAAGCAAATATTGTACTTTATTGTCAATAAAACTCCCCACATGGCCAAAGTCCCACATTATAGAAGATTGCCACCTTAACTGAAAAGCTGTTTCCGAGTTCAGTTTAAAGCTAAGCAATCACCAGATAAGATAGCGGCCCACCAAAGAGTGCTATCTGAACAGCAGGCTAAGCAGGCCTGCAGATTACTTAGATTTCCTTTCTACAATGAAAAGCATAACAGTTAACTCTAAACCACAGGAAACGATTTCTAAATTTCCACCAGTGAATCTTATGCAAATCTGTTTCATGTTCTGTTATGATGCATAAATGGCCCTCTTTCTCAGAGCCCTGCTGTCCTTAAATGGTGAACAATTTGTAATTGCAATAGTGGTACTATTAGCACTAGTTAGGAGCAATACATTAAAGTCTTAGAGTAGGATTTGCATGCAAATGTCTTCCTAAATTTGTTTCAGAATCCATCTGAAAGTTAGGTTGGGCCATGAAGACTATTTGATCTTATTCTTTATTCAGTGTAAGAAATCAGAGAAATGTCAGTTCAAGTTTCACTTAACTTTCTACTTCTGTCATTGTCCTTGCATCGCCAGTGGTTAAGTACAAAAACCTAGAAATTATATAACTATCAGAGCTTTTCTTTCTCCCCCCACCTTTTAAAGCAGGAATTTCAGGCACTGTATTTTCACCCACCATACCAGATAGAGTAGAGAATATTTCTTAGAACTAGAAAGCTATGCAGCCCCCTAGTGTAGGGAGAAGAACTCTTCATCTCTTAAGTATTAATAAAAAAAAATCACCATTGATATTTTACACAGGTTTTGGTTGCAAGATCCATGCCTGGCCTGTGACTTTACAAGGGATAATGTAAGATTAGAGTGAAAGTAGAAAGGGAGAGCTCATCATTCAAAATATAACATGTTGCAAACTATAACAGCAGCACTGTCAGTATAATTTCTCTAAAACAGTAAAAGCATTGCAGTTTGAGAGAGGTCACCCTTTCCTCCATTTAATTCTCTGGACAAATATCACGTTCTTTCAAAATCTCAGCCTAGCTCTCAGATAAGCTCCTATTCTGTTTTCTAAGCAGCTGTCTTTTCCACCTGTCTTACTGTTAAAAATCCATTTCCTAATGGACCAGAACAGACAAAGAAAGGCATAAAGGGGGAAAAAACCTCACTTTTTTCTAAAAGCACTTTTCTTTCATTACTATATTTGTTTCTTGGCCTTCTTTAGTTTTAGCTTTATTCCCAAAAGCATGAAGCAAAGGTAACATTTCTGATAATGAAAAACAAACAGTTTACACATTTCTTTCCTGAATAAGTTTGAAGTTGGTTTCAAATTAAAGGTGTAAGGAGAACTGTTGTTGGTTAGGAACATGGGCACATGCATGGGAGAGCAAAGGAAGAAAATGACATCACAAAGAAGAGAAGAAGGTATGCAAAAAGGACTCATAGGATGCATCATAATTTACATGAGTAAAAAGGGAAGAGGAAAGTAAAGCACAGACAGATTTTCAAGATTGCTGTTAGTCCTATTATGTGCACCAATACTTTTCAAATTTGGCAATGTTAAGATGTGTAGACTCAGCTCCTAGAATTCTCCAGCCAGCATTGATGTAAATAAAATCAAGAAATCAATTCTATTTCGCCTGAATCCTTCATGTATACATTCTACTTAATGCCCCCCCCCTTTGTTACTTTCGTAACAAAGATCTGGCCAATTTCTGCCAAGTCATTTGCTTTATTCTCTACAACAGGGGTGTCAAACTCAATTTCATTGAAGGCTGCATCAGGATTGTGTTGGGATGGGCATGGCCAGCTTGAAATCACTCATGTCGGGAGACCCCAAGTGCTCTGCCAGTGAAAACGGGCTCCTGAGCTCTGTTTTTGGCTGTGACAGCCTCCTGCAGCCCTCTGCTAGTGAAAATGGAGTTGGGAGTGCTGCTTGCAGCCCTCCCGAGTTCCATTTTTGCTGGGGAAAAAACACTGCGATCTGATCCTTTGCTGTTTCCAGGCTGGTCCCGCAGGACATTGAGTTTGACACCCTAGCTCTACAAGCTACATTTATCGCAGTAGTTCCAAAGTTGTACACAACTAAGACCTATGGTAGGTAAGCAGGGCTTCTGTCAGGACTGAATAAAGTATGGTTAAAAACCTCTTAGAGAAAGAATAATATCAGGGCTGGAAAGGGGAGGGGGGACAGAGGCATTCCATCTCTTGTAGGAAATCAAATGTGGTTCCATTTCAATTTCAGAATTCTTTGAACCTGATGGACATCATTTCACCAGGATAGTCTCTCAGTAACTGCTTTTTGGGGTAACTTGTAACTTACCTTGCCTTCTGTTGTCAGGTTTTTTTTAATTGCCTTGGATTTATCCCAGCATCAGAGTCTTCTACAGTGACTTTTGCTTTTGCATAATGTATCCAAACTATTTAAAGGCTAGCTTCATTTTTTGTGCCTCCATTGCTTTTACTTCATCAATACATAATTGTAATCCAAGATATTCTCAACAGCTTTTTTTCAGTATCATAATTCAAAGGGATCAATACTTCTTTGTTAAACCTTTCTGATGGCCCAGATTTCACAGCTGTATGTTACAACTGTGAAAATAATGGATTTGACAATATATACCTTTGTTGTCAGTGTGATGTCTCTGCTCTTTAATGTTTTGTTTGGACTTGTCATAGATTTTCTCCCAAATAGCAGGTGTCTCTTTATTTCATGGCTACAGTCTCCATCCCTATGAATTTTTTATCCTAGAAAGATAAAATGATCTTGTTTTTCAAAAATGAAGAGCAGAACAACCTTTGCACTCCATTTTTCAGGTTCCACAAGAGATTCCTTGAATATTTCAATAAGATTGTATCAAGTGTATTTTTGAGGCTGTTAATATTTCTCCCAACAACTTTAATCCTGATTTCTATTTCTTTTATTCCAGATTTCTCATGCTATATTCTGCCTAAAGATAAACATGGCAACTTTCCTTGGCTTGCTCCTTTTCAAAATTTATTACTCCATATTCCAGTCAAACTGTTGCTTCCTGGTCCATATTTATATTTCAGCAGATAAATACTCCCTGATACTAGCACCTTCTGACATAAACAATGTCCTTTATTGTCTCCATGTAGCAATAGCACTTAGACTTATATAGCACCCCATAGTGCTTTACAAGTCTTAAATGCTATCACGAGTTTGTTGCAGTCTATATACCACAAGGTTTAATATAACAATAAAGCAAAAATAAGCATCATTTTGGATCTCTCTGACCTTTTCCATTACCCATCAGGTGATATGAGTAATGTGATTTTAGGTTCCCCTTCCAGATCCATATTGTGGATCTGAACATTGTTATTCCAATTCTCATTGAAGTCTCTATTATAAAATCTCGACCTTTAACTTGTGAAATAAATGTAATTCTTTCAGTCTGAACATTTTTAGCACTTCTCTTTTTTGGTAGTTGTAGATACATCAATATTTTCCAGTTCTTTGGACATTGTTGTGCTTTCCATGCTTGCTTACATACCACACAGTACTTTGCTTTAATTAATATCTTGAAATATTTAATAGAATTCTGATGTTATTTCATTAACTCATCAACAGCTTAGGTTTTATTCTCAGTTTTCTGTCTGGGGATTTCTTTTAAATAATTCTTCCATGTAGCATCATCATCTCCTCTTTACATTTCATTTCTTCTCATTCATTTCATAAATATAGCCTCTTTGCATTTTTTTCTTTATTTAAGAAATTTTATGGCATCCAACTCAAATATGACCTTTATAGCAGGAATATAGAATCTGATAGCAATTATAAGATGATCTTACTGTGGGCTGACCTGGTGCTTCTATATTCTGTTCTTCCAAATAGATTCCAAACCTGCCCTTTCTACTGACCTTTGGACATAAACAATGTCCTTTATTGTCTCTGTATATAGCAACAGCAAGAACACTTAGACTTATATACCACTTCATCATACTTTACAGTGCTGTTAGAATGGCTTACAATGTCAGCATGTTGCCTCCAACAATCTGGGTCTCATTTTACTAATCTCTGAAGGATAGAAGGCTGGGTCAACCTTGAGCCAGTCAGGATCGAATTCCTGGCAGTGAGCAGAGTTTGCCTGCAATACTGCATTCTAAACACAGGGTTCACTTCACACCAAGGAAAAGATAACAATTTTGTTTTTATCCTCTGTTTCTTCTTCCGGAGGCAGCCTGAGCTTGCCTGCAGTACCTAATAAGTACTTCAGCATAATTTTACATAGAATATTATTTGTCCCGCAGAAGACTATATACATACATACATACATACATACATACATACATACATACATACATACATACAATTGTCCATGTGAGAAACAATTTTCAATTGCTGGAAAGACATTGGACCAGGGACATTTACCAACAGCATGCAAAGAATTGGACCAGGGTGGTTCCCTCTGGGCAGGGTCATGCTGTTGCCAGCAGCAGCATGGTTCGTGAGGATCTTGCCCATCTGGTGGGCCCTGCCACTCGCTGCACCGGCCACGGCAAAGGTGGTCCCCACATGGAAGTGAGCCATGGTGGCCACGGTGGCCACAGTGGCCCCTGCAAGAGCCACCACGGAGGATGCTCCTGCAGGCCCCAGCTGGAACTACGGGCTGGATGGGCCCCCTCCAGACATGGGCGGGGGGACCCCCAGTGTAGGAGGGAGGCTGGGGGTGTCTTATGTGTGTGTAGTGGGGTGGTGGGTGGGTGCTGCCATTGGTTAGGCCTCGGGGCTGCTGTGATGGGCGAGGCTGGTTGAAGGAGACGGTGCCAGGGCGGTCGGCCTCATGGAAGTTGTTGAGCATCTCCTCGGAAGAGCTGCGCTTGGGTTCCTCCGAGTCGGTGGCCCAGGAGAGCGAGATGTCCAGGATCTTGGAGAAGGAGAAGTCCTCAGTGTGCGACTCGTCCAGGTTGTCGTAGCTCTTCGTGTCTTCGGTGATGCTGTTGTTGGAGCTGAGGCTGGCCGAGATCTTCGCCGGGGTCATGCTGGTGATCTGGAAGCTGCTCTTCTTCTTCAACTGGGTGTCCGCCGGACCCCCGATGCCTCCTCCTCCCAGCAAGAGCAGCACCAGGCTCTGCGGCGGAGGTGCCCCGGGAAGGCAGGAGGAGACCGAGATGGGGGCATCGACTGGGCCAGCAGCCTGGGTGGGAAGTCCTCCAAGCCAGTGCTGCTGCTGCTGCTGCTGCTGCTGGCACACTGAGGCAGCATCGCGGGCTGCGCCATCTTCTTCCTCTCCCGCACCTCTGCCGCTGAGTCAGGCTGCTGCTGCTGCTGCTGCTGCAGTGGGGCTGGCGGGAGGAAGGCCTGACACCACCACCGATGATGATGATGCCTCCCTCAGGCACCACCCCAGCCGGGCTGAGGAGGAGAGGAGGAGGCTGCCTCCCCCCAACCCAGCTTCCCTCAGCGGTGGTGGTGAGAGAAAGTGGCTGTTGTCCCCTGAGGAGCAGGAGGAGGAGGAGGAGGAGGAGGAGGAGGAGGAGGAGGAAGGATCCACCCCTGGTGATGCCGCCACTTCATGGGGCACCCAGCGGCCACCACAGCCCCACTATGCCTCAGGCTGTCACCGCCGCTCCCCCATCAGAGCCGCCTTGCCAAGGCCATATTCGGGTCGCTGTGAGGGGGGTGGAGAGCATGCGCAACCAGCCGTGCTGAGGAGAAGCTCCGCCTCCACCTCTTCTGGAGCTCCACTGGGCTGGGCAGGGGGAGACTGGCTTAAGGGTAGGGGGAGGTGGCCAAGGGATGGTGCAGGCGCTGCCCCACCATAGACAGCAAAGGCCCAGCAGGAGGGGAAGGGAGAGAGGGGAGGAGGAGGCCGAAGGGCTTCAGATCCCCTTGGTGGAAATGGCTGAAGCTCATCAGAGGCGGGGGGCAAAGGGGAAAGGGTGTGGCCGCAGCCCAGCCACATATATAAAGGGACCGTCGGGACGAAGCTGGAGAGAGGCTGAACTGTTCCGAATATACTATACTCACGAAATGAACACGATGGTAAATAACACAGCTCAATTCCAATGCAATGTCACACGAAATAATTAAATCAAAATGAAAATAAATCAAAATCTATAAAAATTCAATATAACAACGCAATTGGAAACATTGAAATGGAATCGTGAAATATTTAGTATAGCATGTGTTGCTTTTACGTCCAACAAATGGCGCTGGTTTTCAAAAAAGCATGTTTTACCTGTCACAGGTGTGACATATATATATATAATAGTAGGTATATAAAAACATGCACATATTCAAATGCAGTGTTGTGTCAAAATTTCAAAGCAATCGGTGAAGAACTTTTGGAGATTTAAGATTTTGAAGAAACGAACATTTACATTTTTATTTATATAGATTTATTGCATTTATATCCCACTTTTTTGCTCATAACAGCATTCAAGGCAGCCTGTAACTATAGAAACAATATAGTGTATAAAAAAATATCTGAAAAATACCAAAGTCTAAGTTCATGACTTTATAGCATTTTGATTGGCCTTAATAAAAGAGCTGATTTGGAAACAAGCCTTTAAAAGATGGAAGGTTCATAGATCAGATTTAACATATGTTTTACTTGCAAAGGATCCGAGGTTTGACTTCTGGAGATTGCTCTAATTCTGAATCTGCTCTGATGTTAAGGTAGACAGGAGGTGCCTTCTACAGTTGCGAATGATCTCTGCTCTTTCTGCTTTTATATATGCTGCCAAGACCGGTCGTGTAGAAGAAAATTATTCCAAATTTATTTGGTAATAAGTGGTGAGTAAAATACATGTTAGAGCAGGGGTGTCAAACTCAAAGCCCGCAAGCCAGATGAATCTCGTGCTGGCCACACCCACCACCGTTTTAGTGAAGGGGGTTATGATTTGTCCTCAAAGTTGTCATCATCCCATTTGATTGCAATCAGGTGCAATTGCTTGGCACCTGGCTTGCAGTGTCCACAATCACATGATTGTGATTTGCAACCTTTTATGCTAGCATCCCACAAACAAAATGAATAGGGAAGCTAGCAGGGAAGATCACAACTTCCCATATCTGTGAACCCTTCCCAAGCCTCACTGCATGTGCAGTGCACCTCCCCACTCACATACCCTTCCACACATTCTCCCACTGGATAGCAACCCTTCAAGCACAACTATGCTCGCACTGCGCCACCCCCATCACTCATGCCCACTTACACAGACTCTTACCCATCACAACAGCTATTTACCTGGCTGCTGGCCTGCTTGCAATATGCCTGGGATTTGTTACTGCCTGTTGGCTTCTTCTTTGATTTTGGTTGTGACAGCTGTGCAGAGATTTATGGTGGAAGATATAAAAGTTTCCTGCTGTTTATATTTCATACAATAACCTCAGTGTAGTGGTGTTCTGAAGTCCTAATAAAGGGAATGCTATTTTAACTTCCCACCATGTGCTGCTCATTGATGGGTTTGCACACAGAAAATAAAAGTTTCACACACACACACACACACACCCAAGTTGCTTTCCTCTGTGAAAGAAGCTTATGCTGTACTACCTTATTTTTAAAGTGCTTTAGGATTCCATATGATATATTTCAACTTAACTGTTACGGGAATAGACAGAAAGCTAGGGCTGTTTTCTGATTCCCATCCTTCACTCACTCTGAAGCCTCCATCATTGTCAATTGTTCCCATTATGAAAAATGCTCTCTCCCTCATGGTCTCTTCCCAAAGGATTTAATTGAAATACAATTGACCGGGAATCTGCAGATCATGGAGAAAAGATTACTATGAAAGCCTATGAAAGACAGGCTATTTCCACACATCTCTTGGCCATTCCATAAGCAAGTGTAAAAATACTATACTACTCCCATGAAAACTTCATCAACAGTATTTTATCGTTTGCTAGGGTGGGTAGGTGGGTTGGAGAAAGAAAAACAAGGATTGGCCTGTGAAAATCTGGCCCACTTCAGCTTGATATGGTGCTGTTATTAGAATTGGTGAAGTGGCACCCGTCTGCCTTAATTGCCTTCTTTGTTTCTATAAAAATAGATTCTGCACACTCTTCCCAAAGCTCAAGAATCAGACTTGCAAATGCTTCTTTGAGGGCCTCATCAAAAGGAAGAGTCTCTGAAATTTTGCCCAGACCCAGCAAACTCTCCTTTCTCCAATTAACTGAAATCTCCATTTTCCAAGTATGATAGCACTGCATGTTCATTAGACTTAATGGGAATTGCAAGTTTGAGAAGGAAGCTTTATTCAATCCTTGGATTTGTTCCTATTTTGTTACATTATGTACACTTCCATGCCACACAGAATTGTAATGCAACAATTAAACCCTTGATTTTAGCATAGCTCTGCTCCTCAGACAAATAGAGCAGTTACTAAGGAGATAGACAAAGTAAATGGATGAACGCTCTAAGGGGGGAATTTCACCAAAAGCCAATGAGGGAATGCTTCAAATTGTAAAGCATTTGGATCAAAGTCTCTTTTACCAACAGACAGTTCTGTTGGTAAAAGAGACTCTTCCATACCTATTTCTCTGCATATTTAAAATTGTTATAACACTGACCTTTACAAAATAAACAGGATTTTCTGTGTTCTTTCTGCTACTTTAGAACCTCCTTGCAGTTATAACACAAATGCTATAGGACAAACAGTTCTCATAGCCCAGAAATATTTACCTTCCCAAAGAATATTCCCTAATCTGTAGCCAAATGACGTGTAAGCATTTAATCCACTCTATATACTGGAGCTTAAAGAAAATTTATCTCATGGTTTAAGTATCAAAAACTGGGAGACAAATTAATTCATTTTGCACAATATGGACATAAAAAATACACTTGGATGTGGGTATGCATGGAATTTGTGGTGGATTTATGACACAGTTTCTAATAAGGCAGAAATGTACCATTTAGGAGAAAGAGTACACAACATGACATGGACCACAAAAGCCACATTATATTAGATTGAATTATTTATACAAAAATAATAATGTTCCATGCATACTCTCTCTTAAGCTATGTATTTGGGTAGATGGGGTTGTGTAAAAATATATATGTATTTGGAAGAAATGCAATGAAAAATATGAATTTTAAAATGAAAAGACCTTAATATTGGAATAATCTTAATGTTTAAAACATGAGAAAGAGCATCAGTCTTGCCCGATTTATTGATTCCCCTCAGTGTCCATTGTGGTGACATCAAACTCACTATATCTGCATATTCTAATCACTAAAGAGTTTTAGTAGGAGCTTTCTGAAGTTTTTACTTTCACATCCATTTACTTGAGAGACCGCCTCCTGCCAATTACCTCCCTACGACCAATTAGATCCCACAGACTAGGCCTCCTCTGGATTCCATCTGCTAGCCAATGTCGACTGTCGACCCCCCCTCCCGGGGCAGGGCCTTCTCTGTGGCTGCTCCGGCCCTCTGGAATGATCTCCCCATGGAGATTCAGACCCTCACCACCCTTCAGGCTTTCCGCAAAGCTGTCAAGACCTGGCTGTTCCGGTAGGCCTGGGGCTGATGAGTTCCCATCTTCACTCGAATTGTTGCAGCTGTTGAGGAGTTTTTTAATCTGTTTTTTGTATTTTGTTTTTGTCTTGTTTGTTTTCTTTGTATTACCCCCGCTTCCCTGCTGGTTTGTTAGCCGCCCTGAGTTTCCCTGGGAATAGGGCAGCATACAAGTTTAATAAATTAACTATAAACTAACATCCAAACTCCATAGATTAAAGGGGAAAATGAGGATCAATTTCTAGTCCCTCCCCCATATTTTTCCATATTAATTTTCACTTTGTAAATCATTTATGTGAAAACTGGAGCAATAAAATACCAATATGGACTTAATTTCTGCAGTAACTTAGGTAGCTTGTTCTGAGATAGCCAAGCCAGCCTCTTCTCTCTTGGAAGCTGTTTATTTGCCTGAATTTTTCACTCCCTTTCGATTTCTAGAGAAATTGAAAGAGACTTATAGGTTAAAACTACTTGTACAGAAAAATATTGCAATATACATGACATTTTTTAAAAGTCAATAAAACCACAAATAATACAACCTGACCATTTTTTAGACAGCTGTTTGTCAGGAAAACTCTGCATTGACCACATATTTGGACAGCTTCTTCCAACTCAATAATCCCAATAAAAAACTAGGAAAAGAGCTTTTCCTGAATTCCTAAAAAAAAAAAAAAAAAACAGTTTGTGGCCCAAATTGATTTCTCCAGGGTGTGCATTTCATACTCTAAAGACAACTCTGGTACTTCTACACAGGACGTATTTATTATGTAAGGACCCAAAGTTAAATTATGAATGTAGAGTAGGACAATTTAGCGATGTTCCTCTTAGGCTCTTTGTTTGTTTTGATGAGGCACCTTCAGTCATAATGGCATAATTTGTCAAGGTTAGGAGACAAGTGTAAAGTCTCCTGAATCTTATTTGCCACTGACAGCAGCTAGAGATGGCTTCTGTGCATGGATCTTCCTTTGCTAGTTACAAACTAGGGTACTGGTTAGGGCAATCTAAAACACACACTTCAATGCTGCTTCTATGTAGTGGGAGGAAGTACTGATAACAAAGGTGAAATGCTTGTTTCCTTAAATTATCCATGCTGATTAAGAAATACAGGACTCAAATCCATCACATCTGGAGGGCACTGGGCTTGTGAAAGCTGGCTTGTTTCTTTTACCACAGTCATGATCATGGATACTGAAGGGTGGCAGCAAACAGGGCAGGAATCTGGCACAAAAAACCAGGGTGAAGAGTCACTGCTTGACCACCAAGTTTTAGGGAACAGCCAGATCATTTAGCTAATGTATAGAAAATTCTGGATTTCCTTCCCTAGACTTTTAAGAGGAAGAAAACTGGCCAATCCCATGAAGAATTTCTACTAGCAAGTCCTTGGTATAAGGCAGTGTTGTTACACTTTTTGGGCACCAAGTGCTGAAACAGGAGCACGCACATGGATACACACATGCCAGAAACCAGAAGAGCAGCCGTTTGGTACTCATGCACACGCTGGGAAGATGATCTTCTGGTTTTTGGTGCATGCATGCAACCCAGCCAGCTGGTCTTTGCACGTGCATACACACCAGAAACTGGAAGATTATTTGGCCGGAACACATGTACACGCCAGAAACCAGAAGATCATTTTCCCAGTGTGTGCATGCGCACCAGGCAGCTGCTCTTCCGGTTTCCAGTGCTCCCGTGCATATGAAGAACAGCTGGTTGGTGCACCAGAAGCTGGAAGAGCAACAGGTGATGGCTCGCGTGCCACTTCCGGCATGTGTGCCATAGATTCACCATCACTGGTATAAGGCATTAATTATCCTCATGTTTAGTATCAAGTTAAGGTAGTTAATATCAAAAATTAGATCTGTACATTTCTTTATATATTTGGAAAAGGATGTTGTACTTAAAATATTTTTTAATGAGCCAGATCATGGTGGCTCATAAAGGAGAGTTGATCAGTCTAGTAATTTTCTGTCAAGGAATAGCACATGTGATTCAAATGTGCCTGAAATTTCTAATAGTTCATATTACCCAGTACAGATCCTCCATGTAATATTACTGAGCTTCATGAAGAAGTAAGCTTTTATTTTTGACAGCCCTACATTAAAAGAGTGGTCTGTGTGATATTAGTATTCTCCTGAGTCTGTTCCCTTCAGAGAAGAAGGAATCCCTTTGTAATTTCCATCTTCGAAGTAGATAGAATCCACTTTGGAAATTTCAGCCCAGTTTACCAGAACAAATCAAACCCTTGAAGTCATACGATTTATAGATGAAAGAGATTATTCTAGTTCTTGGAAATCACCTTTTGAAAGGTTCAGTTCAATAAATGAAGAACAATTTGTCAGATCTGCAGCATTAGCTGCAATGGTGGTGCGGTGCTGTAGAGTGCTGTACTGCAGGATACTTCTGCTGACTGCTGATTGCCATCAGTTTGGCAGTTCAAGTCCCACCGGCTCAGGGTTGACTCGGTCTTCCATCCTTCCGAGGTTGGTAAAATGAGGACCCAGATTGTTGGGGAAAATATGCTGACTCTGTAAACTGCTTAGAGAAGGCTGTAAAGCACTGTGAAGCGGTACATAAGTCTAAATGCTATTGCTATTAATCCACTGAAATACGATATACTGTAGGTGTCTGATGGGGTGTGTGAATGGGATTGCTGATTCAATTCAGTTCACATTGTCAAACTGGATGCATCTGCTGATTTAATTGGAATCAATTTACCAACATTTTGTTTTTATAATTTGAATTAATGCAGAACCAGGTCAATTCAGATATACTCTAATATTTAATGTCTAATTAGGTATTTGGTGGCTGCTGTTTGGTTGCACTAGAATTAATATTAGAACTAGGCAAAAATAATTGTTTTCTTAAAATAGATTATTAAAAGGAAGGTCATGGTAAAAAAAGGACAAGTTTTGCTCAGAATGCTTTAAATTTTTTATAGAATTTTTCTTTAAAGTTTAAACCTTATTTAATTGGTGGAGGGTTGGTGAAGGAACTGGTGGAGGGCATTGGTATTATTTTATTTTTTTCTCTGTTCCACATTTCTCCAGCATGCTATAGTTTTTCTCTTGCTGACCTTGCTTTCAAAGTCCATTTAAAAAAAAAACAGGAGATGCTTATGACTATGAAAACCTCCTTATGGTGTTATTCTTTGGAAACCTTAGGAAGCCAGGAAGGCTACAGGGCATTCAAGAAAAGAAAAAGGACAAATACATAGATCTCTGATCTCTTGATAAATGCAAGTATACTGCATTGCTTCCATAAGAATTTAACGAATTCTTCTCCCTCCTCCTGCATATTTGTTTATTTGTTTGCTTAACAGATTTATATGACCATCTACTTGCCAGGACTGCTCTGGACAACTCATAAGACATCACAAACAATAATTATAAAAGCATAATAATAAAAATAGAAGCAGACATACAGTGTGGCTGTCAAATCACATCACACCGTCTTACAAGATGGGCACATCTGAATACCCAAACTTGTTTTAATGCTGTACCAAAAGCTAACAGAATGTTGAAGGTGAGAGATTGTTCCAGAAGGTTGTTCTGCCCCCCCCCCCTTCTCCGTCCAGGAATGAAAGCCAAAAGCCACATAACTCAAAAGGTTTCTTTTAATCAGTCCAAGCTCCTGTTGGCTGCAAGCCCAAATAAACAAAGATAATAGCTCTGGCAAAAGTCCTATAACTCATAACAAAATGCAAACCCGGCTTCTCTTATCTCAAAACCACTTATCCAAGTTGGCTTCTCTTGGGTTGTGAACGCGAACAAGAACCAACACTAGAACAGGAATGGAACGTTGACTTTTGCAAACAGGGCGTGGCACCAGCAGTCTCTATATACTCTGGCGAGGATCCCAATGAGCAACAGCTGCTCGCAATCATCTCCTGTAGTTACTCCTTTGTCCTTTACGCTGAGTAGACCTAAGCCTGCATGCATCCTGTTACAACTCCCAGATGCTTTCAGGAACATTCCCTTTGATCCAATGCTCTGCCACCACCTGGTGGCCAACCAGTCTCTCCTCGCCCTGATCGGAGTCGACACCCTGACCTCCTCCAAGGCCAACTCATAAGACCCCTCACTGTCGGAGTCTGGTGGCAGCTCTAACGGCTCCTGCTGGGCCACAACAGAAGGTGATCACTGTAACATCAAATGCATGCATGCTAGGTTCAGCTACATGACATTACAGTGGAGAAGAGAACTAGAGCATGTCCATCATGGAAGAGGGGATGAGATGAGAGGGGATAATATAACCAGAGATAAGCAATCCCACAAACAACTCATTTCTGTGCCACGTAGAACTTTGTCTGTAATAACTATCACCTTGAATTGCACAGTAATTACCCAATCCAATATAATTGTATAGCGTGGGTGTATCACGGTATACCTACAGCTATCAGCACTGTAATATTCTGAACCAATTGCACTTCCAGATAATCTCCAAGGGCAGCCTCCATGTACCATATTTGCATTTTTCTATCAAACTAAAGGAAAATAATAATGAAAAGATTTGATGCTGACATTTTCACAGTGATCAAAATACTCCTGCCTTTAATTTCCCACATGTTTTTTTGGAAGCATCCCGAAAAGAAATATTTAAATGTTCCTAATTGTCTCCCATCCAGTCAGAAGAAGTTCTCCTTGGTTTCAGGAAGCTGGCTTGAAGTTATGCATCTTCACATCAAAGCACAGTCCTTTCTCTCCATTTTAAAATGCACTTAAAATGGCCACTGAATAGAAAAAGGCAAAGAAGCATAACTTGAAAGCTGGCTACGGTACACCATCTCTACATTAAACATGAGATTATTGTTGATTCAGCTGCCTTGTTTGGGGTTGATCCAGTCAAGCTCTGGCTGTATAAATGTATCTTTTCTCTCTGATTTTCCTAGTTCTACAATGGAAATCTCTGTGTGACCAAAGTAAATATCTGTAATAATTTGGGACTTTCTGAATATTTGCCATTTGCTTTCCTGCAGCTACTTCCCTCCCACTGAATCATGTTTAATGTATTCATTGGCACATTTCACACATGGTATCCTCTCCCTCCCCTTCTGCAGATATGACTTTTAGTATATGCGGCCGGGAATTGATTTCCCTTTGATGTACTGAATGTGAGATGTTTTGCCCTGTTAATGCTATCACTTTTCACATGAGACTTTGACACGTTTCATTGATTTTTGCACCATGTATGCTGCCCATTTTGTCCTAATTTAATTTAGGGGCTTGTTTTTCTTGCTCCAATTACCTTTAATAACTCTATTTTTAGGATTGCGCTTCATTTGTTCATTTTATGGAGGTGCTTTATGGCTTTCAACATACTGTTCGGTCTCCCATGTACAATTTTACAGCTGTGCACAGTTAGTTTGTACACAGATAATATAAGGATTATGGAAGCCATTCCAACAAAGGAGCAAAAAGCCTTAATGCGTGTACGATGTGTGAAATCAGCAGACTCAAAAAAAAAAGAAAGCTGCTGAAATGGAAGGGAAAATTGTATGTGGATAGAAATGAAAGGTTGTTCTGTGCATGAAATTTTTTGTTAGCTTTAGCTTTCTGAAGTCACAGTGGAAGCATAAATATAGGAGTACTAAATACAAATAGATTTTGATTTCATTGTCTTTTATACTGTAAATCTTTAGGGTCCTCTCAGATTTATAGTTAATTAGTTTAAGTTGTATTTGTATTTGTATTTATTAAGTTTGTATGCTGCCCTATTCCCTAGAGACTCGGGGCGGCTCACAATAAAAAGGGAGGGGATACAAAAAATAAAACTAAAACAACAGTTTAAAATTCTACAACAGCCATAAGCTCGAATGGGGCTGGATGGTTCAAGAGCCCCAGGCCTGCAGGAACAGCCAGGTCTTAACTGCTTTGCAGAAGGCCAGGAGGGTAGTAAGGGTCCGGATCTCCACGGGGGATTGTTCCAGAGGGCCGGAGCAGACCACAGAGAAGGCCCTCCCCCGAGGAGTTGCCAGCTGACATTGGCCAGCAGATGGAATTCGGAGGAGGCCTAGTCTGTGGGATCTAATAGGTCTTTGGGAGGTGACTGGCAGGAGGCGGTCTCTCAAGTACCCAGGTCCGATACCATGTAGGGCTTTAAAAGTAATGACTAGCACCTTGAAGCATGTCCAGAGACCAATAGGCAGCCAGTGCAGCTCGCGGAGGATAGGTGTGACATGGGTGTAGCTAGGTGCACCCACAATTGCTCGCGCGGCTGCATTCTGGACTAATTGAAGTCTTAGAACACTCTTCAAGGGCAGCCCCATGTAGAGCGTGTTACAGTAATTCAGTCTTGAGGTCACGAGGGCATGAGTGACTATCTGAAGTGCCTCCCGGTCCAGGTAGGGTTGCAATTGGTGCACCAGGCGAACCTGGGCAAAGGCCCCCCTGATCACAATGACAAATGGTGTTCTAGAGTCAGCTGTGGATCAAGGAGGACTCCCAAATTGCGAACCCTCTCTGAGGGGCATATAATTTCACCCACCAGACTGAGAGATGGAACGGTTAGCCAATCTTTGGGAGGGAGCATCAATAGCCACTCGGTCTTGTCGGGATTGAGTGCAAGCTTGTTCGTCCCCATCCAGACCCTGACAGCCTCCAGGCACTGGCACATGACTTCTACCGCTTCACTGAGTTGGCACGGGGCAGACAGATACAATTGTGTATCGTCCGTGTATTGATGGTATTTGATCCCGTGCCGGCGTATGATCTCACACAGCGGCTTCATGTAGATGTTAAATAGGAGGGGGGACAGGACCGAACCCTGCGGCACCCCATAATTGAGGGGCCTAGGGGTTGACCTCTGCCCTCCGACCAACCCCGACTGCGACCTGTTCGAGAGGTAGGAGGAGAACCACCGAAGGACGGTGCCTCCCACTCCCACCTCCCGCAGTCGTCGCAGAAGGATACCATGGTTGATGGTATCGAAGGCCACTGAGAGGCAAGGAGCACTAGGATAGAGGAGTGACCCCTATCCCTGGCTCGCCAGAGATCATCGATCAGCACGACCAAAGCAGTTTCCGTGCTGTAACCAGGCCTGAAACCGGACTGAAAGGGATCCAGATAATTGGTTTCATCCAAGGACCATCGGAGTTCAAAGGCCACCACTTTCTCAACAATCTTCCCTACAAAGGGGAGGTTGGAGACTGGACAATAGTTGCTCAAAATGGCTGGATCCAGAGAAGGTTTCTTCAGGAGGGGTCTCACCACCGCTTCCTTTAGGAGGAGCGGGAAGGATCCCTCCTGGAGAGAGGTGTTAACTATCATCCAGATCCAGCCACGTGTCACCTCCCTGCTGGTCAAGACCAGCCAGGAGGGGCACGGGTCCAGTATACAGGTGGAGGCACTCACCGCTCCCATGGCCTTGTCCACTTCCTCAGGAGCAACAAGTTGAAACTCACTCCATAAGCTCCACTCAAGACCTTCCCCCGGTACCTCGGCTGGTACCGTGCAATTGGAGTCCAGCTCTGTCCGAATCCGAGCAACTTTATCCATTAGAAACTGAACAAATTCCTAAGCTCTACCTTGTAAAGGGTCATCTGCGTCCCTCCCTTTCAAGAGGGAGTGGATTATTCTAAACAAGGCGGCTGGGTGCGATTCAGTGGATGCAATAAGAGCGGCAAAATGCGCACATTTCTTCGCCCGTATTGCCACAAGATAGGCTCTGATATAGGCTCTCATCAGTGCTCGGTCTGATAGACTATGATAGACTATGATTCATGGAAAAATATTATTTTGATTTTAAAATTATTATGTAGTATTTCATGTATTCCATGCACATAGCATGGCTGTTGCTACAGAATTCAGCATTTCTGAGAATGTAAACATTTATTTCCTATTTTTATTTTTCTTGTAATACTTGGGATGCAGAGAGAATTTTAAACAATTATCAATGTATGGCAAAGCTTTTCAGATTGCCAGTACTTGGGGATTGGGTCTCAAATGTATCTCCTAATGACCACCCAAAGCAAAATGAATCGTATAAAGTAAAAGAAATCTAAAACCACAGGAGTTTTCTCAGTGCAAAATTTTGACCACTGGATATTAAGAGATGTAAGTGATATAGTCTAAAAGTCTTAAAATGAGATTCAATCATATTATTTAATCTCTATGTCTCTTTCCCACACAAAGATACAAGCTCTCAACAACTATTCAGATTCACTATTCACTATTCAGATACTGTACTCCACCAGCAATCAATCAGAATAGAACTGGAAGGGACCTTGGAGGTCTTCTTGTCCAACCACCTGTTCAAGCAGGAAACCCTATACAATTTCAGACAAGTGACTCTCCAGTCTTTTCTTTAAAACTTCCAGTGATGAAGCTAAGCTGTTCCACTGGTTAATTGTCCTCAATGTTAGGAAGTTTCTCCTTAAAATCCATAAATCTATCTTTTCTTGTCCTGAGCCCTGATACTTTGGAAAATAAGTTGACCCCCTCTTTGTGGCAACCTCTCAAATACTGGAATACTGCTATCTTGTCCACCCTAGTCCTTCTTTTCTCTAGACTAGTCAAATCCAAATTCTGCAACCATTCTTCATATGTTTTAGTCTCTAGGCTTTTAATCAACTTAGTTACTCTTCTTTGCACTTTTTCCAAAGTCTCAAATTCTTTGAAATGTGGTGACCAAAGCTGGATGCAAATTCCTGTTGTTGATAGTTCTAGGACTAGATGTTCTAGATGACTCAAACAAATGTCACTATCTTCTCCTGCAAAGAAAGAAGGTAACCATCCTTTGTTGAGTTATGGGGAAACAGAAAAATGAGAGGAAAGTGTTTCTGAACAAGAGACGCTATTACTGCAGCCTGAAGAAAATAACCATATGGTTTGTCAGTCTGAACTCCCTTCTGAAAACATAAAATCTAACAGTAGAACTAGTATATAAAATCAATTTGAATTTAAAACTATAAATCAGACAAGAATGCTTTACCAATTCTTTTTGGGGAAACTGTTGAGATTCTAAGCAAAATTCCATAATGTTTTTAAAGTTCTGAATAACTTTGTAGTTGTTAGTTGCGAAGTTGTGCCAACCCATCGCAAACCCATGGACAATATTCCTCCAGGCCTTCCTGTTCTCTACCATCTTCCAGAGTCCATTTAACTTGACGCCTACTGCTTCAGTGACTTCAACCAGCCACCTCATTCTCTGTCGTCCCCTTCTTCTTTTGCCCTCAATCTGTCCCAGCATTAGGCTCTTCTCCAGTGAGTCCTTCCCTTCCTAGGTGGACAAAGTAAGCCCCTTCGTTATGACAAGACAGTAATCCATGAAGGGGCTGAATAACTTAGAAAGTGTTAATAAAATCAGAAAATAGAAAAGCAAGTGATATAGACAGGTAATGGTTTGCTGCCCAAGTCTGCAATTGGAAGAAGCTTGATATAGAGGAAATATGGTAATTGGAAATGCTAAAGTAGTGAGAAGAAAACAGATGTAGGTATTCATGGAATGAGCATTATTTAAGGGTCTTCTTGCACGATATCATGGTTTTATTAAAAAAATAATAATAATATCAGAATTACAATCCTGCTGGGAGATCACCTGGGGAATTAGCTTCTCAGATCTAGCTCTATATTCAATTGTGTTACAAGTGGAATAACCCAAGTGGGTATCCAACATCATTTGCAGCTATAATTTAATATGCCAAATGGACTAATAACATCAACAATAAAAATTAGCCAAGCAGTGCTAAGGAGTATGGAAAAATACCAACCTGACAGGGCAACATATAATGCTCCTTACAATTCAAATGGCCTGAAAAGATGACTGGGATACAATTTTAAAGGTGGCCAGTTGTTTGTTAGAGCCGCAGTTAGGTTTAATGGCTAAGCACCAGGCTAGAAATGAGAAGACTGCGAGTTCCAGTCTTGCCTTAGGCACGAACTGAGCTGAATAACTGGGCCATCAATCCCTCTCAGCCCTAGGAGGCATGTAATTGCAAACCATTTCTGAAAAACCTTGCGAAGAAAACTGCAGGGACTTGTCTCAGCAGTAACCAGGAGTCAAAATTGAAGCCTCCTCCCCCTTCCCAATTGTCCCCTTTCCCATCAAGCAACATGTCACAGATAGTAGTCTCCATGGTTTGCATGCATAAAAAAACAAGTCCCAAAATATGGAACTGGAAATAGAGATGACCATGTGCTGTCCATGATAAATGTGCGAGTGTGAGGATGATGAGATTCTCAGAAATAAAAACTGGCATTCCTAATTTAACATTTAGAATTAGATTGAATCTCTTTATATTCAGTCTAGACTTACAGGGTCTAATCTACTGCCTTGAGTAATGAATTCATCAGTCTTGCTTTCTCCTCTTCCTTTTGAGCTAAAACTCTTTGTGGAAAAAATTCACTCATTTTTGTAAGTTAAAAAAAAACAACCCAAATGAAATTCTCACCTGACCTTATATCCTAGAATATTGTACATGTATTACATTTGTGTCTTTGTCATAGAGAGACAGAGTAACATTACTGGGATTGGGCAAACATCAATTAAGATGTGACAGATTAACAGAGTTGGAAGGGACCTTGCAGGTCATCTAGTCCCACTCCCTGCCAAAGCAGGAGACCCTACATCTGTCTCTACCTAGGATTGAACTCACAACCTCCTGATTGTGAGGCAAGAGCTCCACCTCTAGGCCACAGCAGTCCACTTTATTATGCTGAAAAACTACAATCAAAGGCTTCTTTGCATGTGTTCATGTGGTGTGAATCTGTTTTATAGTATGATCCTTTTTTCATGGCTGTAAAACTTTTAAACCAAAAATTTGCACTCTATAGTTTTATTTCTGACGTTCATTTTTAAGAGGTATTATCCAGAAATACAGATAGTGTTTTCCTCCTTTTTTCCTTTTCTTTTGCTTATGAAGCATCCATACAATGTTGGTGCTATCTTAATTAACAATGGAAAGTGTGGAGCATCTGATATTTTCTGTACTGCATAGCTATTTTTTCCCTGCAGAAATATATATTGCCAAGTCATTCAGTAGACATATAGTATATCATATTCTAACATCTTCAGTAGGGCTTTTGGGCTTATTTTAGCAAGCATCTGTTTGGCATAAAATGCTACTGTTTCCTTTAAAGTGTCACTGTCTTGTGAAGCATAATAAATGCTCCTTGTTTGAGCACTAGTTCAGCTGTACCTCCTATTATTGAAATGTGTTGACTTGAAAGGCTGATTTCCAATATTCCAGAAGGTTTGAAACCAACACAGGAACATAATCTCAGAAAGACATGCAGCTATGCTACACATCATTTCATTTTTATTTTATTTTAAAAGAATCTTTTGTTCTTCTGTTTAAACTGAATGGGTTGAGAGAAAAAGAGTGCAGTGGAAGGAACAATAAAATTGAAAGAAATTATTGATTGTTCTTGGCTTTATGATTCCGTAAGTATTTTGGATGCAGTTGAAAGGCAAAAATAGTTATCGACAAATCAATGGCCAATAGGGAAGTTCTGTTTTAACTTTTCTCTTATTAGGATTTTAGCCAGATTGGTGGGGGATGTGTTGCCTCTATGTGCATCTTTGGTATTTCAAGAGCTGTGACCACAATGAAACCTGAGAAAAATTGGGAGGGATTCTTCTTGCAACACAGAATAAAAGAATACACCCCATAAAACTTTTCTTTCAAGTGTTGGCTGTTTACCATTTTTCAATCTATTATTCTATTACTACAGTCTCTCACATCAGAGCGTCTTTCTCAAGAGAAAAAATAACTCTGGAATAATAACAGAAGGTGTATTCAAATGGACTTGGAAACTATAACTAGATCCACATGTACACAGTATGAGGTAGTAAGATTTTCAACAGAAAGAGTCATTTCTTCATTGGAAAATAAGGAACAGAGCAGCTGTGACAGCTGCCCAAGGAAATAGTATTTATTTATAGAACCTTTCCTCCATGGAGTTCAAGGCAGTGAACCTACACCTCACATTTTATATTTGCAAAAATACTGTAAAGTAGCTAGACTGAGAGGGTATGTCTGGCTCAAGGAATCTACAATGAGATTATAGGATTTGAAACCTGGGCCTCTCAAACTTTACTATAACTGCTCTATAGTCAGATCACCTCTGATATAATGGGAACATGATATATTTGCTGGAAATCTGAAGGACTTGTAATAAAAGGTGTAGAACGCAATGATAAAACCCGGGCAATATATCTGTGTTATATATTGTTGAAAGAAATATGAATAATTTCCCATGATTATTGCATCAACCTTGCCTTATTCCACTGGATAGATACATATAAAAGACTGTGAATATGTAATGGAGATTTTAAAGCAGCTACATATTTTTATTTATACATATTTGTATAAATAACAACAAGTGCCTGAAGATAGTACTCATCTGAACTGATATTGTGCAAGCATGACTGATGCTCATGGTTTCTTGACTCACAGCCAGCCATACATCTACTGATTCTGGAGGAATGTTATGCTGCTGTTTGACTCCATCTCTACTTTGAATCAAATCTCCAACAATTTAGAGAGGAGTCTAAAATTGTGCTCACTGGCAAGTGATCAATTGTCAGTGATCACTGATTACTGCAGCTATATTACATGCTTCTATTGCAGTCTTGTGTACCTTCATATTACATGCTTCTATTGCAGTCCATAGTACGTGCTTCTATTGCGGTCTCATGTACCTTCAGCATAAAGCTGGACAGCCAGAGACAAAATGCTGACTTCACTATGGAAAGCATGGAAAGGAATATGGGCTTCAAGTCTTCATGGAAGACGTGATAAAATATTTGCCTCTCTTTCATAGCATATTGGTGGGAACAGTGTTAACCCTTAACCACAGATGTACTATTTCAGCTACTCTGAGACTTGAGGTCATAATGAACAGTGTAGCAAAAAAATATTCAATGTTTTCATTATTGGATCTAAAAAAAATTGATGTATAGAGCAGTAAAGCAAAAATGCATTGATCTCTCTCAAATCCATGTTGTGCAAGTCACTTTTTGTTTCTCCATCCTTGAACTTCAATCTTTTGTCTCTATTTTTTTACATTAGTCCACTGAATGATGGCACTAATAATTTCGTTAGAAAATAATGATTTACAAATTTCTAGGGGAGTAAGGGAATTTCTGAGATTTCTAGCTGCTGGCCATAGTCCAGATAATTGCACGATAACATTGTGACTAGTGGTTCTATTGTTTCCAAAAGGTGCAGAAGACCATTTGAATTTGTTCTTACCATATAAATAATTACATAACATAGATTGTATCTGGTCATCAATCTCATTGAGAGCTTCATCATCGCTGATGTCACAATCAGTTTGTGGCAGCGGGTTCCTCATTGTCCATTACAAAATTTTCATCACAATCTGATTCTACTTCCCTCAGATCACTCTCTGCTTCTCCATACCATTTTAGAACAGTTTCTTCGAAGTTTGGATTATGAAATCATACTCTTTTTGGCGGAAAACCTGGCCCCGACATTATAAAAAAATACATTAACAAAGATTTGTGCTCAAAATGATCAGAACTCACATTCAAATGCCACTCCAGAAAACACCAAATAATTGACAAAAAACCAATACTGCATACTCTTTTATTGATGGGAAAACAAAAGCTATTTGCAACTGGGATGGTCTAGTTATAAAAATAAGACTGTACCAAACACTTTGGAAAACTGTTGCAGTCACTATGATCTCAGGTCTGTGGTTATCAGTTAACAATGTTGGGTTTCATAGGTAAGGTATGCATGAATTGTTCTTTATGCCACACTCATAGTCTGATAAAATTATATTAAGCAGACTCTGACTAGACCTGTCTGTAAAAGAGCAACAAAGATAATTAGGAGACTGGAGGCTAAAACATATAAATAATGGATGCTGGAATTTGGTATATCTAGTTTAATGAAAAGAAGGACTAGCAGTGATATAATACCTCTGTTCCGATATTTAAGGGGTTGCCATAGAGAAGAGGGAGTCAACCTATTCTTCAAAGCACCTGAAGGCGGTACAAGAATCAATGAATGGAAACTAATCAAGGAGAGAAGCAACCTAGAACTAAGAAGAAATTTCCTGATAATGAGAAAAAGTAATCAGTGGAACAACTTGCCTGCAGAAGATGTGAATGCTCCAACACTGGAAGTTTTTAAGTAGAGGTTGGACAACATTTGTCTGAAATGGTATAGGAAGACCTCTGAGGTCCCTTCTAACTCTGTTACTCTATGTTTAAGTGAAAGAAAGCAACCTATGGAAGGCATTGGAGAAGGATCATTTGTAAAATTCAGTTGCATCACTGAAACATTATGCCTTATTGGTAGGAGGGTCTACTTGTTCAAAACTCTAGGGCCATCAACTATTAGGAAAAGATGGGAGTTGCCATAATAACGAATGATTCAGGATGGGAGAATAAATGGAACTTAACATTGGTAATGATGGAATATATACAGAATAAGAATGAGTTACAAAACATGAATGTTCTAATATTACTGTCTAGAAAAGCAATTTACAACCCAAAGACTCCATATACAACATATTGAATTAATTGTTGAACTATTGTTTGATCATCACCAAATGTTTTATTGCTTACTCCATTGTTGCTCATGTAGTCTTTTCTTTCATACATAAGCTTATTTTTGCAAATAAAGAATGCCTCTTACTTTCTATGATTAAATCACCAAATTTCAATGGCACAGATACTGACGTGCTTTCCTAACATTCCAATGAATCCATTCTTGAAAACTAATGCCTACTTTAAAAAAGAAAAACCTGATTCCCCACCTAATAGAAGAACCCCCCCCCCAAAAAAAAATCTTAGCCTCATCCTTCTGTATGTTCTCATTTTGCATCACCATCCATAGTGGTTCATTATCCTCTCTTAGGACTCAACAAAATATGATATGTGATCAAACAGTAATTAGATTACCCAGTAACATAATTAAAAGTCTTTTCCATAGTTGAAATTAGTAAGCTCTATTATCAATGGCAAAACATCAGATCCAGTTGGAGGTGATTACTTCTAAAAAAATTAGAATATCAAGAAACAAGGTCAAACTTTTTTGTTTCAACTGTTGATTAAAGCAGACATGCCAATATTCAAGGTTTCTGGAGCTAATTAGATATGGTAGCCTTGATTGATTATGTGCCATCAAGTTGTTTTCAATTCCCAGAGGTCACAGTTTTCTATTACAGTTTGTCCCCAACCTGGTCTTTCAGTTTTTCACCAATGCCTCTTCCCCAAGCCTGTATTCTAGTGAACAGTATCACCACCCTCCAAGTTCTAGATTTAATTTAAAAATTATATTAAGTTTAAAGTGTGTGTCTGTGTGCGCGCTTGTGTGTGTGTTTATGTGTCTTCTAAGTCAATGTTGACTCCTTGTGGCTACCTAGGCAAGTCTCTATGGCAAGATTTCAGAAGTGGACTGCCATTGCCTATTTCCTAGGGTTGAGCGGAAGTGACTGGTCCAAAGCCACTGAACTTGCTTCATGCCTAAGGCAGGAATAGAAGTCACCTGGTCTCCTGATTTCTAGCTTAGTGCCTTAGCCATTACATCAAACTGGCTTTCCAAGTGTAGGGGTGTGTGTGTGTGTGTGTGTCTGTCTGTCTGTCTCTGTGTGTGTCTGTCTGTCTGTCTCTGTCTCTCTCCCTGTGTGTGTGTGTATGTGTGTGTTCCATAGAATCTGGTAAACACCCATACACGTGTGTGTGTTTCTAACAACACACCATTACTTTTGTTACTTTCAGAACTAAAGACTGAGAACAGCTCTATTTTACTCCCTGCACTACAGATTAACCATTTACAACTACAACTACAGTTACCTAGATAACAGAACAACTTCAACAACAGCATATACTAAACACTGTGGGAATGGATGAAAGCACCTTTGGGATAAACTTCACTTATTTTTCCAACTTTCGGTAACCTTTGGGTTATATGCACATGGATCAGCAAAGTTTGCTTTTCCAGTTACAGTGATATGTACATCAAATTATTAGTTATAACATATGGGTAAATACTGGAATTCGGGCCTTAGTTCATTGACTGTAAGACATCAACATGGTTGATGAAATAGATCTGAAATGCCTACATCTAACAAGATATGAACATCATGGTGAACAGAGAAGCTTTGGATGTTCTTCTAAGGACCAGTCATTCTCATTTTTTTTTTGAAATTTCAAAAGTTTAAGCTTCACTCATATATTTTCTAAATATTAATTCAATTCCTCCCCCCGGCCCACCCGCATTAAAGCATTTAAAGCACTTCAAGGACCAAGATCTGCAAAAGCATTTTTAGAACTTTTTCTCTCTCTAGGTGCTAACATTCTAATCAGTGGCAGCTTCTTGACAACTGTGCTTGAGAGAGAAAAAAGTCAAATATGTATCCAGTCATTTAAAGGCAAATTTTATACAGTGAGAGTTATTGTAGCACCTCCTGGATATTTAATTTAGCCACGAAGTGAGTGAAATCAGTTGCATAAAGAATTGCATCAAAGGATAAAATTGCCAGCATTCTGTCATTTCCTATTATCTGCCTTGTTCTTCTCAGTATTATACCAGCTACTTGCTGTGCCTAGCTCTATCTTTTCTGCTGCAAAATTGTGTTTGTGTGTTCTTTCAACAATTTATTCTTATCTAAGTTTTAAATGAGATTCCCGTACCGCAAAACTTTAGGAATTGTGAGAGCTATGACAGAAATCTTTGTTGGCTGTTTCCCATTTTTTTTTAAAGAAAATGTATTGCTATTAAGGGTACATTACCTCTCCCCAAAAAAATCCAGTCATCCACTTAGATGGCAGCCAAGAGTTTTCTACCTCTCCTTGATGCCTTCAAGTGGCTACCTGGATTATTGCAGCTCAGGTATAGGAGCCCCATGTCTCACTCTCAGGTTACAGTATGGCATATAATAGATACCTTACTAATCATTTTTAAATGGCATATCTTCATTCTATCATATTCCTGTCATCCTCAGCTATTAGGAGACAGCATCTCCTAGCATTCATTAGCTATTATCAACTCCTACAGGTATCTTCTCTCTCCTCCACTTGCTGAGTTCTGACCTCCATAACCATTTTACCTATGGTACTAAAGGGACCAGACAACTGTCTTATGTGACAGCCTCTGCCCATAATGCTTGAGTGTTTCTGTTCTCTGCCTCTTTCTCTCTAGGTATACTGTCAATCCAGGGGTGGATTCTGGCAGGCACTACTGCTGGTTCGCTCATGTCCGTGCTGCACCTGCAGAAATGAAAAATAAGATGGCGCCTCTGATGGTGCTGACTGGGGACATGTCAGGCCTGGGTCACTGCTGGTACCAACAACCCAGGCTGCTGAAACACTACTAGTTCAGCCAAACCGGTATGAACCAGTAAGGAACCCACCACTGTGTCAATCCCTTCAACCATGCCACCTGAAGGCTGGCTAACTTTTAATCTTCTTTTCCAATTAGACTGCTACAAGTTGGAAAATGGCCTCTCTCTTCCTCACTTTCAAACATGTATAGCAGATTATTACAGCAACCCATTTTAGCCAAATATAAATATAATCTGGGTGATTAATATAACATCTGGATAAAATAATATAATATCAAAGTAATAATAAGGGGACCTGGGGGATCAGTGGCTAAGACACTGAGCTTGTTGATCAGAAAGGTCAACAGTTTTAAACTAAAACTAAAAAAACATTTAATAAAAAAAAAGAAAGGTCAACAGTTTGGCGGTTCGAATCCCTAGTGCCGCATAATGGAGTGAGCTCCTGTTACTTGTCCCAGCTTCTGCCAACTAGCAGTTCAAAAGCATGTAAAAATGCAAGTAGAAAAATAGGGACCACCTTTGGTGGGAAGGCAAAAGCATTCTGTGGGTCTTTGGCATTAGCCATGCTGGCCACATGGCCACGGAGAAGTCTTTGGACAGTACTGGCTCTTCAGCTTTGAAACAGAGATGAGCACCGCTCCCTAGAGTCAGGAACTCATATGTGCGAGGGGAACCTTTACCTTTAATAAGGCATCACATATTTTAAAATAGACTCCTTGCAATGTCATTTTACAACACAGAATATCTTACATCTTACTAAGACACCCCCTCCCCTCAAAAAACAAAAGAAAGACAATGCCCCACCCCTTCCAAAAAAAGCATATGAAGTGCTTAAAGTGTTTTTGTAAGAAAACATTTACAGCAAGCTGAATTGACCTTGAGTGGTGAGGGTAAGAAGGCTCAGTCAACAATTGGTGACCTAGAAAACCAAATTGTGTTTGGTTTGTATTTACCACAAGTAATGTGGCTAGAATGGTGACCTAGTAGGTACTGTAGGGATAAATAACAGGGTCACTGTTATATATTTATTTAAAATAGTCCAATGTCAAATACTAATTTCCACTCTTTCTGACTTTTTCTTTGTTTAGCTTTTATCATTCTTTGCCTTGGGCTAAAGGTTTATAAGCCTTAGTTCTGCTTATGCTTATGGCCTCACAACAAAGTATCAAAGTTTTGCTCGAGTCCAGGATATACTATATTATTATCTGTGTGCATGTAAATAAAATGATGTATCTTTAAAATGTTTTGGTTACTTTAGGTGAGGCAGGTTTTGGTAATAACACTAGCTAAAAAGTTGACAAGAGATTCTGAATTAAGGGGGTTTCCTTTTTATGGTAGGATCCAACTTACCTTTTTTTATTTATAGTTGGTGGAAGGGTTTCTAGAAAATCTGTAAGGTCACAGGAATATGTCATCATCTGCATGCTTGCCTGGAGATTCCAGAGTTTTCCTGGTCATGAAGATCATCTGATAGAATAGCAATAGCACTTAGACTTATATACCGCTTCACAGTGCTTTACAGCACCTCTCAAAGCAGTTTACAGAAGCAGCAACCTCAACAATCTGGGTCCTCATTTTACCAACCTCAGAATGATGGAAGGCTGAATCAACCTTGAGCTGAACTGCTGACAGCCGTCAGTCAGCAGAAATACCCTGCAGTACTGCATTCTAACCAGTGTGCCATAGAGTAGGGTAGGGTAGGGTAGGGTAGGGTAGGGTGGGGTAGGGTAGGGTAGGGTAGGGTGGGGTAGGGTAGGATAGGATGGGGTAGGGTAGGGTAGGGTAGAGTAGAGTAGAGTAGAGTAGAGTGGAGTAGAGTAGAATAGAATAGAATAGAATAGAGTAGAGGAATATTGTGAAACCAAAAGTCAAAATTCTTGAGCTATGTATAATATTTTATCTATTATATTTAAATTTGCCTTTGCTCAAAGAGCCTAAGGCAACTTAGAGAAGAATCAACCTTCATTTTATCCTCAATAGCAATAGCAATAGCAGTTAGACTTATATACCGCTTCATAGGGCTTTCAGCCCTCTCTAAGCGGTTTACAGAGTCAGCATATCACCCCCACAGTCTGGGTCCTCATTTCACCCACCTCGGAAGGATGGAAGGCTGAGTCAACCTTGAGCCGATGAGATTAGAACCGCTGAACTGCAGATAACAGTCAGTTGAAGTGGCCTGCAGTACTGCTCCCTAACCACTGCGCCACCTCGGCTCTCAACCTAATGAAATAGGTTTTTGGGGGAAGGAATAAAACAAACTTTGCCCATGGTTGAAGGTTTATTTTAACCTGTTCTTCCTAAACTCTAGTTAAAATATGCCTTAACACTGTGCCAGACTGCCTCTTAATAAAAGTATAAATGAAAGAACCTTAATGGATTCCCTCTCCTTTCTCCTTTCTCTCCCCAAAACAGAAAGGTTAATATTACTCACTAGAAGACAATAAAACAGAATGAATTTCTACTGATTCATACACCCATAAGCATCACCACTGCATTAACTTTAATAGTTTATTCTGGGGACTGAGCAATTGGTCTCTCTTTTATTCCACTTTAAAATTAAGCCCAAGAAGTCAGATTTAAATCTACAGAAAGATGCAGCTTAAATATGTAAACAGCAAATTGGCAGCATCTTTATCTATGGTCTGCATATATGCATGTGTTCATGTATCTGTGTATATAAAAGGAAAGGGAGTCACTATAAAAATAAACACCACCTTTGGATGAATGTGTAATTTCTGATGTCCTTCAGGGTCAGCAGGGTCTTGGCGAGGCCACTATCTCTTCACCTTTTCATTTCATTTCATTTTATTAAGTTTGTATGCCGCCCTATTCCCGAGAGACTCAGGGCGGCTAACAATAAAAAGGGAGGGGATACAAAAATAAAATAAAAAACAACAATTTAAAATTCTACAACAGCCGTAACCTCGAATGGGGCTGGATAGTTCAACAGCCCCAGGCCTGCCAGAACAGCCAGGTCTTAACTGCTTTGCAGAAGGCCGGAAGGGTAGTAAGGGTCCGGATCTCCACGGGGAGATCGTTCCAGAGGCCCGGAGCAGCCACAGAGAAGAAGTAGAGTAGAGTAGAGTAGAGTAGAGTAGAGTAGAGTAGAGTAAAGTAAAGTAAAGTACAGAAACCTCTATAATTTATGTTTAAAATGAAAAGACAGTATATTTATCAGGCTTTTTTAGACATGTGCCTTAAATCACATTTATACAGCTGCATAGTAAAATTAGTAGCTCTATCAACAACTCAGAAATACTTGTGGCAGGAAGGTCTTCTGTGGAATCTCCCCAGGATTTCCCAGCTCTAGTTGGTTGAGTGTTTGCTGCAAAAGGATGGTGTTTGATTTTTTTAATGGTTTGTTTTCTCTTAATGGCTTTACATTGGGAAAGTGAATTGAATGGGAAAAACATGATTCACTGTCTTTCACTTGCTATATTAAAACTGAGATCTGTACCCATTTTTTCTTAGGTGATTCCAATCAACAGTTTCAAAATTGCCCATTACAATTATTTTTGTTCTTCTCCATTTAGAAAACTGCATTTTTTTTTTCATTCTTTGGAATTGTCCAGTTTGCTTTGTGTCTGTTTTCATGGAGACCTAGATAGTATGTAATTTTTTTGTATATAAAAATATTTAATCCTTCAAAATGTATAGCAAAAACATGAATAAGTGGACCCAAAAGGCAATTCTTGGCCTATAGAGTAGGGAATGTGAAGGCCTCTTTAGCAGAGAAAGAGAAAACTTATCTGATATCTGGGAAATCCTATTTTTAGGGGAATTTGCTTTTCTGTATATCGCCTCTTTATTTATCATTCTAGTTGCTTAATGATGCACATATTGAGCATAAATCTGATTTATTTCTGCAGGAGCAATTTCAGAAAACAATAGTGTGGAACTCTCGGCATTTATAAATATTTGGAGTAGAAATGAAATTATCCTTTTCTTTTACCTTGACATACTTTGTTATGTAAGTTTAAATTCAATACTATGGATAAATGGGCTAGGCTTTGACTCAGATGGGCATCTAACCTAAGTTAAAAGAGTATTCAAGAGTTCAACTCTTGAATTAAATTAAAAAGGTACCTTGGAAGATAGGCAGTGGCATGTCAATTTAAGATGATTAAGAAAAGTGTGTAGACATGTCCAGAAAGTAATTTAAGGTCAAGTTAGATTCAAAGGAGGCCTTATCTTTACAATCGGTGGTGAGCAAACTAAAGCAAATAAACACTTTAATCTTTTCACCTTTATGGATGGTTATGGTACAAATTACAACAATGAACTTTACCCTTTTTCCTATTTATATTCCAGTTTCTGACATATTATTTCATCCGAATTTTACAAATCTGCTTTGCATTGAGATGGCATAATCAAGTAGTACAAATCCTTTCAACTCAAAATCCTCCATTAAAAATGCACACACATTAAAAAAAAAACACTATAAGATATTGGAGGTTCTTATCAAAACTGGGTAATATATCCTTTGCTTCCAGATATGTATTCTTATCAAAACTGATGATACTCCCTTCTTTCCACCATTCCTTGTCTTACTCTGTAGCTCTTAGAGGACTTAAGTGATGGATGGGAGACATCCATTGCCTTACCCACCCCCACCCTATAAAACATACAATGATAGATGTAAAAGAAGAAACAATCTTGTCATTGATTCAATCTATTGCAACAGCAGCCCAGGGTTATTCCTCAATGAGAACTATTCACCAGAAATGACACTATATCAAGACATCACATGATGTCCTTGGCTATTTTTGATGAACAACAACAAAAATGTTACCGTAAATGTGCAAAGCGAAATAAATGTGAAAACATCAATGTTATACTTTGGCTAAAGGATGCCCTAGAACTGTCACTGATGGGAAGTAGAAATAGAGTTTAGTAATGATCAGTAAGAAGAGCATCATTTTTAAACAAAAGCCATCTCATTTGAAGTGTCTGGAGATACACAGAAACAGCTTTGACAGAATTGCATAAGGTCAAGGAATATTTTCTTCACATTTTCTCTTGTGATTTCTGCTTAGTTTCTACACATTAGATCTGGGCAACGTATGGTCCTTCAGGTGCTCACAAAATAATTTTGGCAACATTTGTGGCTAGCATCTTCACAGACAATCATTGACCAATTTATTCTTTGTGTTGAGTTCTGGCAGCTTAGATAGAGAAAATGAGTCTTGACTGTGTCCTTGTCCAAGCAAATTTCAGATTTGTCCATTTTTGAGAACGGATTCCTTGTTGGTCCTGCTTTGGGGCAGAGTCTTGGAGTGGTGCATATTGTACTGAAGGAAAAGATGGTGTGATGTAGTACCATACTTAAGGTGTTGGGCTAAGCTTAGGAGATTTAGAATCAGGTCCGCTCTTAGCTGTTGAAGCTCACTTGACTGGATTTGGGTAATGCATTCCTAACAGTGTTCACAGAAATGTCCTGTCTTCATTAAACTGGTGAAGTTAGCATCACACTGCAATCCTTTTCCTCATCAGAAATTACACAGGACACCACAGCACAAGTACAAAAAAAGCAGGGCATGTATTGCAATGCTGCTTCCATTAATCTGCCTCCCTGGACAATTCCAAAATACTGCTGATCACTCTTCTCAGCCATCTTGATAGGGATGCTATTGTGAGAAAAATGGATAGGTACTATTGTGCATGCTGGAAAGAAGACAGGATATAAATCTGAGAAATATTTGCATATATTAATAAACTCTAACACAAATATGTGTGAATTTTATTTGGTTTTTTTTTTTTTAGTCAGATAAGGATTGGCAACTGGGAGTATACCAGCATTATAATACCCCCGGATGGTTATTTAATGCTTAGCAACAACATTTATGTAACAACACCTTTAGTTTTCTTCTTAAATAATACTCTAAATCGCCTCTGAAATCTCATGAGAGTTCCATTAAACATGCCAAAATGCTGAAAGTTTTGGCCATCTGGTGATACTTTGACTTTTAATGTAACAGCTTTATATGATTTAATGCACCACCATTCAGTGGTGGGTTTCCATTTTTTTTACAACCACTTCGCTCATGAGTGTGCTTGCACATGAGCAGAAATGTACGGGCAGGTGGGCAGAGCCTCCCGCTGTTCACTGTTCCCTCTAAGGTGCGCGGCTGCGCGGCCGCACACGTGGCAAGAAAACACCGCACAGCCGTTTCAAACTGCGCGCAGTGATTTCTGCCACAGGCTCCCGAAGCTGAGGGGAATAGCTGCTGATGCATCCTCCTCCTCCAACAGCACTGCCGGATTTGCCGCCAACGCTGCAGCCGAGGTGAAGCCTCCAAAGCTCCCGCAGGCGCCCCCGCCCACGGCAGCGGCGGTGGTGCCTCCCCCTCTGCTCGGAGCACCTCAGCTGGGCTCTGGGTTACCCCTGCCGCCACCTCCACCTCCGTGGTTTTTCAGAAGCCATGAGGCCTTTTTCCCTGCTCCCCCCCTCCGCCGCCTTCCTACTAGCTCCCGCGGCCAAATGGCTCCTCAAAAGCACGGCGGAGGAGGAAGGGGGAGGGATAACACGGGGACGGAGGGGGGGAGCAGGGAAAAAGGCCTCATGGCTTCTGAAAAACCGCGGAGGTGGAGGTGGCGGCAGGGGTAGCCCAGAGCCCAGCTGAGGTGCTCCGAGCAGAGGGGGAGGCGCTGCCGCCACTGCCATGGCCAGGGGCACCTGCGGGAGCTTTGGAGGCTTCACCTCGGCTGCAGCGCTGGGCAGCAAATATGTTGGTGCTGTTGGAGGAGGAGGAGGAGGAGGAGGAGGAGGAGGAGGCAGCAGCTATTCTAGTGGCGGTGGGGGCTCGTTGGCATCTTCACCTGCCCCCTGTGAAAAAAAAATGAAGATAGAGCAGATCCACGCAGATGACGTTGCTGCAACATGACTGGAGGAGGAATTCTGGGAGTTGAAGTCCACAAGGCTTAAAGCTGTCAGGTTTGAAGACCCCTGGGGTTTTTTTTCCTAAAGGGTGTGCAAAGGTCTTGTAACTTGACAGCTTTAAGGCTTGCATGCTTCAATGCCAGAGTTCCTGAGCCAACATGACTGGAGGAGGAATTTTGGGAGTTGAAGTCCACAAGGCTTAAAGCTGTCAGGTTTGAAGACCCTTGGGATTTTTTTTTCTAAAGGGTTAGGGGTGAAAAGGTCTTGTAACTTGACAGCTTTAAGACTTGCATGCTTCAATGCCAGAGTTTCTGAGCCAACATTTTGGTTGCTAAGCAGGACCGTTGTTAAGTGATACTGATATTATATAACACTTTTAATTAAGCGGGTACCTTGAATAAACATAACTTTGAGTTTCAAATAATACTGATTTCGTTGTTGTCTTAGGTGACATCTGTGAAAAAAATCCAGGTGCTCAGGCATGAAAATATGCCACTCAAACACTATACTTTTCTGCTCACACTGAAAAAAAATTAGAGAGAACATTGCCGCTGTTCCCACAATGGTTCGCTCGATCCAGGCAGAACTGGCAGAACCTACCTCTGCCACCATTGAATGAAATTTCACTGCAACATTCAAAAAGCTACTGGTCCCTATAATAAGAACTCAAAATTCAAAAACTTTCCACTCCAAATTACATTAATATAGAATTGTGCAAAGTATTACAACATACTCTTGGATTCTGTTTTTACCCATCTCTTCCTCACAATTAAGAGGGGAGTGGGTACTGCTTGACCAAAATTTGCTGGGCTGCTATTATTCAGGGCATTTCACGAGGAAGCTGACTTCACTTCCTCTGTTGCTCAGCAACCAAAGATACCATTATTTGTTGTTGGGTGGAAGGGTCACTATCCATCTGGCTTCTTTTGGGAAGGAGTCTGGGTCCCAGAGCATGAGACTGGATTCAGAGAAGTAATTTGAAAATGTTGTTAATGGTGATAAAATTATCTTAATTATTTAAGACCATGCAGTATAGCTGGGTCACTTATCATCAGCAGGAAGTTACACATTGTATGAAGACATATTCTGATTTAGTATTCTAACTTTACAGACCATTAATTGCTACATATTCTTTTTTCTCATTATATATTTTCTCTGAGGAAAAAAAGGAGACAAATCTAAGTAACAATTAGTCCACACAGTATTGTTTTACAGTCTCCATCACTAAATAAGACCTCTTTAAAAACTTGCTACATAAGAGGCCATTAAGAGCCTCTCCACCAAAGTGTCTGTGCCTTTTCAGTGTTTTGTTAAACTGTGATAGACTGAAAAAGATTGAACGCCTCTTTATCTCTCTCTCTCACCCCCTCCATCTCCTCTCATGTGGCTGCACCATTGGCTTCCACTTTAGTTAATAGTGTTGTTAAAAAATGACAGAATTGTGGTGAACTTTAATGATGCACTTGTACAAAATGTGGGCTATACTTTTAGCTTGTTCCAATAAGTCATAGTTAAATTATTCATAGTTTGAAGCTGGGGTACAATGCTAGACTAAAGTGAATGTAACTGGAGATATCTGCAATCTCTTCTTTATAGCCACACAGCAAGAGCTAAAGCTTATCTAGGCTCATTTCCTAGCACCACAACTGCTTTGTTTGGTAGTGTGTTTATTATTCTTATTTGCAAATAAACCCCTTTAGGGTGTTTTTTATTTTCCTAAAAATATCTATAAAACAAGAGAAAGGAACAAGTCTTCTACCCCCCCCTTCAACCACCCAAAGTTAAAGACTGCTTAAAAACAAAAGTTTGTTAATTTCTTAAGATGAATTGAACAAACTTGTCCCTAGGCAGTTAATGCCATCTAATTCTGTTGAAGTCCCAGGAACAAATCAAATAGGTAATCAGATTAGGACTTGATTCAAACCAAATTGTTCCATTTTGCAAATCTCAACATAGAACAAAGCCATTGCAGTTGATATAACCTTCTATTCTTCACATATTGGAAATGACTTTTTAAATTCCACCACATAGGAAAAGGATGGGATAAAATAATAATGATGATGATGATGATGATGAGTGAATGACTTTGGAATAGTTCTGCATGGCTTCTTTAAATGAAAGACACACATTGACTCTGTTTCTGAAGAAATAGATATGGCCAGTGTAGAATGTATTTATTTGTTTATCAAAAAAAATCACCTTGATCTTCAAGGATTCTGGAAAGTGTATAAGTAAATGAGAGTAAAAAAAAAAAGTCCAATACATAACCCAGATTAGCTGCTCTGATCAAACAGTTGGGGCCCAAACCAGTGGTGGGATTCAAATTTTTTTACTACCAGTTCTTTGGGCATGGTTGGTGGGCATGGCAGGGGAAGGATACTATAAAATCTCCATTCCCTCCCCACTCCAGGGGAAGGTTACTGCAAAATCCCTATTCCCTCCCGATCAGCTGGGACTTGGGAGGCAGAGAGTAGATGGGGCGGGGCCAGTCAGAGGTGGTATTTACCAGTTCTGAGAACTACTCAAATTTCCCCTATTGGTTCTCGAGAACTGGTCAGGACCTGCTGAATACCACCTCTGGCCAAAACCCTGCTGAAATAGCACAGATTTAACTAATTTCCAAAATATCAACAAATGGGGATTTGTTGGATTTACCACTAAGGAGAGAATATTCCACAGTCAGAGATATGACAGAAAACACCTGTTGTCTTATTCACACATTAGGCACATTGAGAGGAGAGTCTCAACAGGCCTTCTCTAGTTGATCAAGCTGGCTGGGTGGATTCAGTTCTTACCTCAGCTCCAAAACAAGCTAAAGTGGAACCAAAACTACTAAACCAATTTTAGGCCAAGGGCCACCTTGGCCTTGAATTACTTTTTTGAAACTTATATTCCAAAACCTGTGGGTTCTAGATAAGTAGTGGGTGAGTGAAAGCAGAATTTTAATGTATTGGATTAAAAAGTTCTGTTGCATTTTCCTCCCTCTGCCACTGCCCAAGGACAGCCACAAGGTGTACAAAGTCTGTTATGCTTTGTCAGATATTCAGTTGGAAGGAAGCCAGGTGATTACAGAGGCTTGAAACAAAGCCCATAAAGGCAGAAGATCAGAAATGGAAGCAGAAAAGTCCATATTAGTAAAGTTTTCTTCTATTCAAAGCCAACAGTAGGGAAAGTGAATAATCCCATACCATGAATAATCCCATACTATGCGTCCAATAAAAGATTTATGACATTGAATATATCTTTAACAAGCTAACTGAACATCCAAAATGCATGAGAAACATACCTGTTATTTGGATAGGGGGGAGAGAGGGAGAGGGGGAGAGAGGGAGAGGGGGAGAGAGGGGGAGGGAGGGCAGGAGAGAGAGAAAGAGAGAGAGAGAGAGAGAGGACTGCCACTAAATTTGAATACATCAAATGTATAGAAACAAATACGTGACCTTGCTTTGGAATTTGTGGTGCCTTATTCAGATTTGCTCTATAATCTGGACAATGTGCTTTTCAAAGGGAGTCATCAGGGCAAATCTGAATAGCAGGAAATGGGGCCTGCTATTCTTGAAGATTCAGTCAATTTAAAAGAGAAAGCCATTAATCTATTCCAATCCCTCCCTGGATCTTTCTTTTGTTTGTTTGAAACAGGTAAACAAATAAAGCAAAAGGAATGGAAGACAAACAGAAGTAAAAGAGGTTTTCTCAGTGTTACCTTGTGCTTTATTAGTAGATTTTACTATGATTCGGCCTAGAGTTTTGGCAGATCCTGCATCGGCCTACGTAGTCTGCGATTTCTGTGTCTAACAAGGGCCACCATACGTAGCTACGGGCTAAGGCTTTCATTCGTGCTATGCCTGGGTGGTTTTTGTGGAGTGCGGGCAGGATTCGTGCTCGTAGGGCTGTAGGGATCACTACCCTATCCCCCCAGACAAGGCAACCCCCGTGAAGGGCGAGTTCGGCCTGTCGCACTTTGAATGGGCGGAAGTGTTCCGCTACCTTTTCCGTGGGCCACCCCCTCAAAACCCATGAAGCGACCTGAGATAGGACGGGGTCAGCCTTTGTGCAGGCTGCCACGTCCGTGGCAGAAACGGGGAGGTCGGATTCGGCAATGGACAGAACAGAGAGCGCGGGCACGTGGGCTGTGTCCGTCTCTGGCAGGGGGCAGCGGCTCAGGGCGTCTGCGTGTCCTAGCTGTTTGCCCGGACGGTATAACAACGTATACGAGTACGCCGTTAGGAACTCTGTCCAGCGTGTCATGCGGGGGGACAAGATGGGGGGAGTCGGCTTGTCACCCGCCAGTAGCCCCAGGAGGGGCTTGTGATCCGTGACTAGGGTGAACTTTCTACCATAAAGGTAGTCATGGAACCGCTTAATGCCGGACACTGCAGCCAGGGCTTCTTTATCGATTTGGCTGTAGTTCCGCTCCGTGGAGGAGAGTGTCCGGGAATAGAAGGCTATGGGGGCTTCTGAGCCGTTTGGGAGGACGTGGCTCAGCACCGCCCCTACGCCATAGGGGGAGGCATCGCAAGTCAGAATTAGCGGCATCCTATCGCTGTACTGGATTAGGACTGCCGATGAAGTTAAAATATCCTTTATAGCCGCGAACGCGTGCGCTTCACGGCTACCCCATTTCCAGGCTGCTGACCGGTCAAGTAGACGGTGTAGCGGCTCAGCTAGTGACGCCTTGTGGGGGATAAAAGGGGCGTAGAAATTTAAGAGCCCCAGGAATGCTTGTAACTCCGCCCTAGAGGTGGGTGCGGGTGCATTTTTGATGGCGGCAACTTTGGAAGGAGTGGGGTGGATGCCTTGGGCATCAATGAGGAACCCCAGGAATTCAACTTTGGGAACTGCAATTTCGCATTTGCTGCGCTTTAATTTCAGTCCCGCCTCCCTGAAACGTGTGAGGACCTCCCGCAGCGTTTTCAGGAGCTCCGAGTGGCTGGGGGCTGCGACCAGGACGTCGTCGAAGTAGGGAACGACGCCTGGGAGCCCGTGGAGCAACCGCTCCATGAGGCTCTGGAAAATCCCAGGGGCGACCGAGACGCCGAATTGCAGACGGCGGCAACGGAAAGCTCCGCGGTGGGTGACGATAGTCTGGGCTGTAGCCGCATCGTCGTCTACGGGAAGCTGCTGGTAGGCCTGTGCCATGTCTAGCTTAGCGAAAATGCGGCCCTGTCCTAAGGAGTGGAGTAGGTGCTGTACTACGGGAACCGGATACGGGTTTGCCTGTAGGGCCAAATTGATGGTCGACTTGTAGTCGGCACATATTCTCACCGATCCGTCGGGTTTGACCGGGAGGACTATGGGGGTTTCCCAGCGGGCGTGATCTACGGGCTCGAGTACCCCTTGTTCAATTAACTTATCGAGTTCCGCATCTACCTTTGCTCTCAATGCGAAAGGGACCCTGCGTGCCTTTAGCCTAACCGGGGCGACCTGAGGATCGAGGCAGAGAGAAATGGGGGTACCCTTGTAACAACCCAATTTCCCGTCGAACACATCTGAGAACTCGTCTAGGACGCTATCTACGGGGAGGGAAACTACCCTGTGTACCCCTTCTATGGTGAGGCCCAAAGCGGAGAACCATTCTAACCCCAGGAGAGCGGGCAGGTTGTTCCTTACGACTAAAACTGGGAGTTTCCCTTTAAAATTTCCATATTCCACCCGGATGTGGTATAACCCAGCTGTGGGAATCCCATTTCCCTGGTAATCTAGGAGGGAGACCCTGGCGGGGCGCAGCTTTCTCTGGGGGACCCCGGGGCAAAGGCGGGAGAACAAAGCCCAAGATAGGAGAGAACGGGATGAACCGGAGTCCACCTCCATTTGGCAAAGCTGACCTTCGAGACGGACGGCGGTGCTTATTTTCCGGTGGCCGGCGGGAACGGGGGATGCCTGGTAGACCACGCAGTCGGTGCTGGGGGGCTGGTAGGTTGAGTGGCAGTCCTCAGTGCGCCTCGCGGGACGCAGCTGCTGGCGGCGTGGTGGTGCCGGGCGCTGGTCGCTGGGCTGCATAAACGACGGGGCTGGCAGGGGAGCCCGGCATACTCTGGCGAGGTGTCCTTCTCCTTGGCAACGGCGGCAGACGGCAGAACGGTACGGGCAGGCTGTGCGGCTGTGGCGGCCGCCGCATCCGCGGCAAGGTGCGTTTGAGGCCGGCTGAACGGGTGCCGGTGGTTGCTGGGGTGGCCTCCGTTTGGGCTGCAGCCTCATCTGGCCGACGATTTCCTCCTCCTCCTCCTCCTCGTTTTCGGCAGGGGAGAGGTCGTCGACGAGGTTCGTCTGGGCGAGCGGCCCCGCGACGGTTTGTGCGGGGGGGTTTAGCTGGAGGCGTTCCATGTCGGCCGTGGATTGCTCGGAGAGTTCGGCGGCTCGCGCTATTTCCACGGCTTGCATCAGGGTAATCTTGTGATTCCGGAGCAATCGGCCGCGTAAGTGTGCGTCGCGGACCCCGCACACAAATTGCTCCGCAAGGTTTTCCTCCAGGTCTGCAAAATCGCACTGGGCGGCCACAGTGCGCAAGGCCTCCAGAAATTGGCTAATGGATTCATTAGCCCTTTGTACTCGGCGGCGGAAAGCGAAACGGCGTGCAAATAAAGAGGGTGAGGGAGCGTAGTGGTTCCTCAGCCTGGACATCAGCTCGGCCCACCCAAGTTTGTATGCTGGCCTCGGGGCGGCCAGGGCTCTCGCAGAGGCGAACATGGACGGCTCACAGCAGGACAGGAAGAAGCTGCATTTCTCCTCATCGGTCTGAGCCTGGTTTTTCGAAGCGATCAGGTAACACTCGAACCGCTCCATGAATCCGTCCCATGATTCTCCGGTGGCTCCGCCGAATGGCGCGAAAGGAGGAAGCGATGACGCCATCGTGGTGTGGGGCCGGAGAGGGGAGAGGAAGGACGAAGAAAAATTCGCGTTCGCTGCCGGAGTTCTCGGTCTGACGATAGCGTTCTGGCTGGTTCAGACGCGGTGGCAGCTGGCTGTTCTTCTTCGTGGTCGCGGGAATCGGTATCCCATCCTCGTCGCCAGTTTTACATCTTGGGCGAAGGGAAAGGACGCGACAAGAAGTATGAGGAAAGTGACTTTTATTCAGCTCATAGTGGAAACGATTCAACGAGGCGTATTTCGCGCCCTACATTTATACCCCCAGGTTTGAGTGAGGGACCAATGGGGCGTCGAGTAGCTCGACCAATCAGGGCGAGGATTGGACCGGCTCTGCCCGGGAACCAATCAGGAAGAGTCCTTTGTAGCCCGACCAATCAGGGCGAGGATTGAGCCGGCTCTGCCCGGGAGCCAATCAGGAAGAGTCCTTGTTCGCGCGCTTGTATTTCCCGCGCTAGTATTCAACAGAATCAAAGTAGATGTTATTTCTAATACATAGCATAGAATCATTTCTTATTTTTAAAAAGAAAAAACATAACAACTCTGCAAACCAATCCAGCAGATTTGTTTCCAATGTGATCTTTAACCTCAGCCATGCATCAATGCTCCTTTATAATTATTTTTCATTCTGTTCCACAGTAACTGGCAGAACACTTTACAAATAGGTTATTGCTATTAGTGGCTTTAATCAGGCCTCCATGAACCACTTAATACAAACTGCAGTTATGTATGCTATTTCCAGCTGCCATGATTCTAAAGTTGTGGTGCGATTTGTTTTACTGTAGGCTGTAATTTTTAATCTTTCTCTTGATTTTGATGGGAGCACTTTTAGCACCTTCCCATCCTTGAAGATGATGTAAAAAGTTTGAAATAAATCAGTGAGCAGAGCTGAGATCACACCTTCACTTGGAAATCCTACAGAAGTGTTTCTCAACTTCAGCAACTTTAAGATGTGTAGACTTGACTGACTGGGGAACTGGGAAACTGAAGTCCATTCATCTAGCTATGGTTGAGAAACACTGTCCTATGTGAGCAGCTGATTGACAAAGGAATGCTCAACTTTAATATAGAGGACATGTTAAAGTCACTCCATTATTCAAATGAGGGAGAGAAGTTTTAAATTTAAGAAAATCTAGATTGTGTGTGTGTGTGTGTTTGTGTGCCTATCTCAATCCATCAATCCATTCATTCTGCCTTTTCCTTTTAGAGTAACAAGCATTATACAAAGCACAGAAAAGAAGTATGAGGGACCAAACTAAAGAAACTAAAGAGATAGAAAAAGGAAATATTGCTGAAGCTAGTTATACCCACACCATTCACTATATGTCTTTCCGTTTTTCCTCTCCTTGCAAATCATCCATCAGGTTAATGCACAGCTTCATATAAACTGACTTTTTCTTCTGAGATGAGTTACTCACCTTTTTTTAAGAAGCTCATCAACTCCATCCAACTATGCTTTATCAGTTTTCCCCTTCCTCTTGACACATTCACTCGATCTTGGTATATTTACTTTGAGATTTGATTCTCTTTCATTTCCTCTTTGAGATCAAATCAACATATTTCTTTCATAGAGGTCATTCATTTTGTATTCAACTCGTATTCATTCTTGTCTCAATCTCTTGTTTTACTATGCATATTTTTAAGAACTCCACTCCCAATGTATTAAACTTATTTTTCTCTGATGTACTGAATTCTTAGTTTCAAATAACAAAGTGGGCATATGCGTGTTTTTATCCACACCTATTTTTCTTCTTTTCACAAGTATTAATTCCTGGAAATAAGCCACATACTACCCCTTCAATCAGCATTTGCACCTCGCAAGATGTTTACCCACCTTTAATAAACATTCTACCAAATGTTATACAAATCCATCTACTTTCTCTCATTTTTTACCATTTATGTATAATCATTCGCTCCATTGTAGTTGTCAGATGCATCTAGCTTTTTAATACATTAATTTTCAAATCTATACTCATTGTAATATTATACCTAAAAATTGCTGCAAATCATGTGAATTTTCAGCCCACAATATGGATGCAAGTTCTGTGTATAAAAATACACATTTGTTCCTGTTTCTCAACCAACATCCTTACAAGTATTCCTCATCCATTTATCCCCAAATATATTCAGAAACCAGTGGAACATCACAATCCTTTCTTACATTCTTGATCAATGTTGAATCATTTACTAAGCATTCAGCTTATTCTCTCATTTGCTTATTTCCATCAGGAAGTAAAAAACAAAGAATATACAACTGCGGCTAGTGGCTGTGGTGATAGAATTCTGCACACTAGGAAAAGGGACTATGTCAATGAGAGGTACAGTTTATGAGCCTCTCTTTATTCTTCAGTCTGAGGGATCCTTGGTGCCTCAGACAAGCTTGCTTGTTTTCTTGCAGTCATGTCATTACTCTAACTAGAGCACTGATGGGTAATGAAATATCTGCAAGAAAACAAGCAAGCTCAGAGAGCACCAAGGACCCCTCATTTCAATTTTGAGCTACAAATATTCTCCTTTATTGATTCTTCAATCTGAATGGTATTTGACATTCCCTGTTTTTTCAAGGTCATGGCATTTTGAAGAACAGCTTTTTCTAATGAATCATAGTCCCCAAAAATTCTGAGGATATCCATTTAATACAAGTTGAGTTGAGTCAAGCAAGCATAAGAATGGGCAAATCCAATCTCCAAAGGTCATTGAACCATGTCTCCCCTCTCCTATTATTCATCCTAGTCAACTCACTGGGACGTTTTCTCTGTTCTCCTCAGATTCAATACAAATTGCCCTACTCAGTCAGGAGAAAAATGATACAGAGCTCCATGTCAGTAATAAGCTGTTATAAAAGGCCATTAAGTAACATCTGTAGCAATTAAGCTATGCAAAAGTCTCAAGATAAATGGTCATTTATATGGCCGAAGGACATTCTTACAACCAAACATTCAGTACACGGCTGGAGTAGGTAATGTCTGTTTTCCTTTATAAATTCTCTGTCCTTTTTTTTTTTTTTAAAAAAAAATAATTAAACAACCTCAATGTCACCCAAGTGGATGGGCTGACATTTTGGACACATTTGTAGAGATTTTAAACTGATGATAGGTTCAGGGCATTGATTTCAAGGCTATTTAATCCTGTGTTCCATGGGAAAAATCAACCTGATTTGAGAAGAAAAGTGTGGCTGTAATAGTTATTTAAACAGGGAACCTATTTCTTGTTGTAACTCCTTAAAGCATACCACTCCTCAATAAAAAAAAGAACCAAAGGTTTTGAATATATCTCTTCTATATTCTTGGGAACGTCTGGGTATTTATGGCTCTTGAACATTGCTATAGATGTTCTATCACAAATATACAAGCATCTAGAAGAGGGGTGTCAAACTCACATTGTTATGGCAGTGTCACATAACGTATCGGTACTTTTCCCCCTTTTGGTAAACCAAACATGGGTATGGCCAGAACGTGATGCATTTGGCCTACAAATGGTAGTTTGGCAGCCCTGATCTAGATTATCAGCTTAAAATATTGATAGGTAGGTAGATAGGTAAGTAGGTAGATGATAGATAGAAAAATAGAGCTAAATAGATACATGCATACACATATACATATGCCAAATTTGTTGGACTATAAGACACACTTTATCCCTCCCACCAAAGTGGGTAGAAATATTTGTGCATCTTATAGAGCAAATGTTGCAGAAGCCTTGCCACCTACCAGCTATCACCCTTCAGCCTGTTCCTCCCATCAATTTGCCTCCTTGAAGCAAACAGCAAACAGCCTGGTCAGCTTCAGCACAGCCTGATTTAGCATGAGCAGCTGATTGGCAGTTTGATCGGCCTTCCAGAATACTGATTATCAGCTGTTCCAGGCTGCGGGGATTGTGGCCACCATCACCTCTTCAGCCTCCGTGCATCCCCCTTTTGCACCCATTCCAGGTGGTGGGGATTGCTGCTACCAATGATTGCTGCTGATTGCCGCCACCATTCGTCTGTGATAGGTGGCAGCAACAATCCCTGCCGCCTGGAACTGGCCAAAAATGGCATGAATAGAGGCCAAAAGTGGGGCACATGGAGGAGGAGGAGGCAGCAATGGATGGTGATAGTGGCAATGGGTGGCAATGATTCCTGAAGCCTGCAACCACTGATTGTCAGTATTCCAGGAGGCTGATCCAACTGCCAATCAGCTGCTCATGCTAAATCAGGCTGTGTTGAAGCTAACCAGGTGTTTGCTGCAAGGAGACAAATTGCTGGGAGGCAGAGGCAGATTTTTTTCCTTGTTTTCCTCCCCAAAAGCTAGGTGGGTCTTATAGTCTGGAGAATCTTTTAGTCCAAAAAATACATGAGAAGTGACTTTTGATAACCATGTTCTTCCTTAATGTCTCTTTTAAATTTCTTTGTTAGTGGCAATCACTATGTTTTGCAGCAATAATTCCATTATGTATCTAGTTGCTCAGTTTCCTTCTGATTGAGTTGAAGCCACTACCATCAGTGTTTTCTGACTGAGAGTAGCATCTGATTTTTTAAAACTGAAAATGTTATGGAATGGGTGACCTTCAGTCTGCAGACAGTTCTTTACCCATAAACAACAAGCCAGCCATACTTATCTCTTCTAGGTAATGCTAGGTAATATGCTGTTTTAAATAAAATCCAAATTATTTACACCTGATTGGGCCACATTTCCTAGAACTGGCTACCACTGTGCTTAAAGATTTGTCTCAAAGCATATCCACTGCACATAGATTTAATGGTTGGATTCATGTATTTGTTTATTTAAGTTTTATTTTATTAGTTTTAAGGGCTCCCTGAATCCAAATAAACTTTTAAAGGCCTCCTGGTTGTGAAGCAACTCTGGGTAGCTCACATTTAAAAGGGAAAAAACCAATTAAAGGATCATAAGACCCCACCACAACATCTTAAAGCTATGGTTGCACTAAGTAAGCCACTGAGGCTTGAAGCATACATGACAATAAAGAAAACAGCAGAGCTTCCTAATCTCCTGACCCAAATGCTCATGGAGAAAAGGCTTGTTTTAGCTTTTTGTGAAAGGTTAATAGGCTTAGGGTCATCTAGATCTCTGGGAGATGCTGTTCATAAGGCAAATGCTGCCAATGAGAAAGCACATAGTCTACAGTATAGAAACCACGATATCTAAGCTTGCATAGGTAAAGGTAAAGGTTCCCCTTGCACATATGTGCTAGTTGTTCCCAACCCTAGGGCGCGGTGTTCATCTCGGTTTCAAAGCCAAAGAGCCAGCACTGTCTGAAGATGTCTCAGTGGTTATGTGGCTGGCATGACTAAATGCTGAAGGCACATGGAATGCTGTTACCTTCCCACCAAAGGTGGTCCCTATTTTTCTACTTACATTTTTATGTGCTTTGGAACTGCTAGTTTGGCAGAAGCTGGAAAGAAGTAATGGGAGCTTACTCCGTTACGCGGCACTAGGGATTCAAACCACTGAACTGCCGACCTTTCTGATCAACAAGCTCAGCATCATAGCCACTGAGCCACTGTGTCCTTTGCATATATTATCACAAAATAGTTTATTCCACATAAACAATAGTGTTCAAGTTTCCTGCCCTTCATAGCTAACTTTCACACAAATGAATCCATTAAGTGAATATTTGACTAGGTTGCATTAAGATGTGAACTCAGCTCTTATGGTTTGTGACATTATGGTCATACAAATCAGTTTATGCCTTTGTGCTAAGACTATAGCTTAGCATGATATATGAACTCAGCAAAACAATGTATATCACCCAGATCCCAACTTAAAGATAACCGGTTGGTTTGTGACTGTTTTAGACACCCTTGTTTTATGATGTGTCTAGCAACCCACAAGACTGTAATAATATCTAGGCACCTGCTTTCCTATTGCTTGTCCTTAGAAGCTTGGATTGGATTTGCATCAGTGACTCTGACACAAAAGACTTCATACTTCATTACCAAGATCTTTGGTTGCTCCGTCCAGCAAAAGAGGCTATTCTCTAAATGCATCATTTTATTTCCTTATATCTGTCCAGCTGAAGGCACATATAACTATAACAAACTGCATCAAGCAGCACCAGGAGATAGTAATATATGGCAATTTAGTGGTAATGGACCTCTGAGTTTTCCAGTGCATAGAGATGACATGTTTCTGAATGAAAAGAAATAAGGAGTAGTACAAATATTGGTGTTGTTCCAGGCAGCATACACCAGCTATAAATACATTTTCCAGGCTCATGTTTATTATTGATGTTATATGTAGGTATCATTTGAAAATCTCTGTGCTTTATATTAAGCAAAATTCATACAAACAAAAAGCTCTGGACTCTAAAAAATAGATATAGGATTCTCCTGTATCTAGTAATTTTGTTTGCTAAATCTCAGATTTGGAAAAGATAATCAAATACTGTGGTGTGCCTGTATCTACAAAACTCAGAGTCATGTATGTCATGATTTTTTGTATTACTTTATGGAAGAGAAGTTGGAGTTTGAAGAAGCAGGATAAAAAGAGTACTGACATTACTGAAATGTGTTATTGCTGAAGGCTCCTGAAAATACCATGGACAGCCAAGAAAACAAACAAATAGATCATCAAATCAATCCAAAGTTATTACGTGAGGGACAAATAACCAGGTTCAAAATATTCTACTTTGGACACATTATGGTAAAGACCTAGCTCTCTAAAAAAGTTTCTAATGCTGAGAAAAATGGAAGGAAAGAGAAGAACAGCAGTAAGGTGGATAGACTCAACTGCAGTGGCAATAGATGTACCATTGGAAGAAAAATTAGGAATGAATATGTATGTATGTATGTATGTATGTACGTACGTATATATGTGTCTGTGTGTGTGTGTGTGTACACACACACACATACACATACATACAAACATACATACATGCTGGTCTTGTTGTATTCAGGTCTTTTCCCATGTAACATTGAGATTGTCTTGGCAACTTTCGGACCCTCACCACCCTCCAGTCCTTCCGCGCTGCTTTAAAGATCTGGCTGTCCCGGCTGGCCTGGGGTTAAGATTCTAACCCCACCTGAATTGTGTGACTGTTGTGTTTTCTTTTTTAATATGTTGTATTATGTTGGAAAATTGTTTGTCCTTCCCCCCCCCCCCTTTTTGAACTGTGAGCCGCCCTGAGTCCCCCCAGGGAAAAGGGCGGCATACAAATAAAGGGAAACTAAACTAAACTTTTCTGCGAGGTCTGACTTGCCATTTTCAGACTGGTGTTTTGGGCTTAAAGCATGGTCGGAGCTGCCTTCTTTCTATAAATCTTGGTGGGGTGTGTGGAGTGCTGGCTTTGTTCCAGTAATTTATTTTTATTGGACATTTATAGGCCGCCCTTTTCCCTGAGGGGACTCAGGGCGGCTTACAATCAAAAAGGAAAGGGAGTGTAGGACAGTACAAAAAGAAATGTGAACAAAAGTAAATTAAACAATAAAACTCAACATTCACTCAACATTCGGGAGGGGCGAAAATAGAGTTATCCCCAGGCCTGACGGGCTAGCCAGTTCTTGAGGGCTGTGCGGAAGGCCTGGACGGTGGTGAGGGTACGAATCTCCACGGGGAGATTGTTCCATAGTGTCGGAGCCTCAACAGAGAAGGCTCTCCTCCGAGTAGTCGCCAGTCGGCACTGACTGGCGGATGGAATACGGAGGAGGCCAACTCTATGCGATCTGATGGGACGCAGGGAGGTAATTGGCAGAAGGCGGTCTCTCAAATAGCCAGATCCACTACCATGGAGCGCTTTATAGGTGGTGAGTAGGACCTTGAAGTGCACCCGGAGATCGACAGGTAGCCAGTGCAGCTCACGGAGGATCGGTGTTATGTGGGCGAACCGTGGTGCGCCCACGATCACTCGCGCGGCCGCATTCTGGACTAGCTGAAGTCTCCGGATGCTCTTCAAGGGCAGCCCCATGTAGAGCACATTACAGTATTCCAGCCTGGAGATCACAAGGGCTCGAGTGACTGTTGTGAGGGCCTCCCGATTCAGGTAGGGCCGCAACTGGCGCACCAGGCGAACCTGGGCAAATGCCCCCCTGGTCACAGCTGAGAGATGGTGGTCAAAAGTTAGCTGTGGGTCCAGAAGGACTCCCAAGTTGCGGGCCCTTTCTGAGGGGTGTAAGTTTTGTCCCCCCAGCCTGAGTGATGGTATGTTGGTCAAATTTTTGGGAGGAAAACACAACAGCCACTCGGTCTTGTCTGGGTTGAGTATCAGCTTGTTTGCTCTCATCCAGTCTTTAACGGCTTCGAGACCCCGGTTCATCACGTCCACCGCTTCATTGAGTTGGCACGGGGCGGACAGATACAACTGTGTATCGTCCGCATATTGGTGATATTTTATCCCGTGCCTTCGGATGATCTCGCCCAGCGGTTTCATGTAAATGTTAAATAGTAGGGGGGATAGGACCGACCCCTGCAGCACCCCATAAGTTAGGGGCCTCAGGGACGATCTCTGCCCCCCCACCAACACCGACTGCGACCTGTCCGAGAGATAGGAGGAGAACCACTGCAAAACAGTGCCGCCCACCCCTATCTCCCGCAGTCGTCGCAGAAGGATACCATGGTTGATGGTATCGAAAGCCGCTGAGAGGTCCAGGAGAACTAGGATGGAAGCATGGCCTCCATCCCTAGCTCTCCAGAGATCATCGGTCAATGCGACCAAAGCGGTTTCTGTGCTGTAACCGGGTCTGAAGCCAGACTGGAAGGGGTCAAGATAGTTAGCTTCCTCCAAGGTACGCTGAAGCTGGAGAGCCACCACCTTCTCAACAACCTTCCCTACAAAGGGGAGGTTGGAGACTGGACGATAGTTATTAAGAACAGCTGGATCCAAGGACGGTTTCTTCAGGAGGGGTCTTACCACCGCTGTCTTAAGCGCGGTGGGAAAGTACCCCTCCCGAAGAGAGGCGGTAACAACCGCCTGGATCCAGCCTCGTGTCACCTCACTGCTGTTGGCAACCAGCCAGGAGGGACACGGGTCCAGTATGCAGGTGGAGCCACTCACAGCTCGCATAGCCTTGTCCACATCCCCAGAGGCAACTTCCTGAAACTCAACCCAGAGATGGTTTGCCAAGTCTTCTCCTTGTGTCTCGGCTGGATCTACTGGGGTGGAGTCCAGGTCCGCTCGAAACCGGGCAACTTTGTCCTCCAAGAACTGGACATACTCCTCAGCCTTACCCTGTAGGGAGTCCCCCGTCTCCCTCCTATTTAGGAGGGAGCGGGTTATCCTAAACAGGGCGGCTGGGCGGGACTCGGCGGACGCTACCAAGGAGGCAATATATGTTCTTTTTGCTGTTCTTAAAGTCCGAATATACTCCTTGGTGCATGCTGTTAAAAGTGCCCGTTTCGACTCGGACCTATCGGACCTCCACGAGTGCTCTAGGCGTCTCCTCCGGCGCTTTACCTCCCGGAGCTCCTCAGTGAACCAAGGAGGCCTCCGGGGGCCGCTGACCCGGAGGGGCCGTAGCGGCGCAATCCGGTCTAGAGACTCTGAAGCTGCCGAGTGCCAGGCAGCGACGAGAGTCTCCGCCGAACTGTGGGCGAGGGTATCAGGAATAACCCCAAGCTCTGTCTGGAACCTAACAGAATCCATCAGTCGCTTGGGGCGGAACCAGCTGGTCAGTCCCTCCTCCCTATGGTGGGGGTTTGGCCTCCGGAAGTCTAGCCTCAGTAGGTAGTGGTCTGACCACGACAGGGGTATGATCTCATTACCCCTCAGACCAAGATCGTAACTCCACTGCTCCGAGAGGAATACGAGGTCGAGCGTGTGACCCGCTGAGTGAGTTGGGCCTCGGATTACTTGAGTCAAGCCCATGGCTGTCATGGAAGCCATGAACTCCTGCGCTCCATCAGAGTGTTCACCGAGCGAAGGCAAGTTGAAGTCCCCCAGAACTATAAGTCTAGGGAACTCAACTGCTAGCTCGGCTACTGACTCGAGGAGCGAGGGGAGGGCTGCTGCAACGCAGTTGGGAGGCAGGTACGTAAGCAGCAGACCCACTTGACCCTTGAGGTCCAGCTTCACCAGCAGGGACTCACACCCGACAAGCTCCGGAGCAGGGATCCTACGAGGTACTAAAGACTCCCGGACTACAATAGCCACACCGCCACCCCTTCCCTGGGCTCTCGGCTGATGTAGCACCTGAAATCCAGCTGGGCACATCTCAACGAGGGGGACTCCTCCCTCCGTGCCCAGCCATGTTTCAGTAATACATGCCAGGTCTGCGCCCTCATCAGTTATCAAGTCCCGGATGAGGGGGGCCTTATGAACGACAGACCTGGCATTTAGCGACAGCAGCCTGAGACCAGGGTCCTGATTACTCGCGCCATCTGACCTTGGAGTGGGACTCCTAGGGCCGAAAGGAGGGATCTCTATGACACAGCGAGCCCTCCTTCCCCGGTAATGGCCAGCCCTAAAGTCCCCGCCGTATCTGCCTCTCCCTGTTATGACCGCAATGCTCCGACCCTCTCCCGTGGGCGTAGTCCCCCCAACCACCCCAATGGCCCCCACTTTCCCTGGCAGGTCCTCCGAATCAGACATACTCATTCACTCACCCAAGCAGTCCCCACATAGAAGTTAAAACATATAAAATACAATGGTAACAAAATGGTAAAAGTGGGACCATTCACTCAATCACATACAATCCCATGCACTCATCATACCAATTTAAAAAATTGCGCAAGAGAGGAGAAACTTAATGTTTTTGAACTTCTCCTCTGTGGAGTCCAGCAAAAGGGGGCAAAGCCCAAGAGTTTAAAAAGTTTGAAATAGTTAGAGGGTTAGTGTCAGTTGAGAGAAGGTGCCAAGCAGGCCCCCTGCCCATGTCCTATTCGTCCCCTGCCTTCTTCTTTCTGCAAAATTAAAGTGCAGGATGGTATACAGGAAAATGGCTGGGAATCTCAGCAAGGCCGGAGGTGGATTCAAATATCCCAGCTTATTCCAAAATGTTGGTCTTGAGGGTAAAGGTGGGGGTAAAGCCGGTCGAAAGGCAAGGACAGTCAAGCGTCTAAAATGGGGGCTCCTAAAGCAGCCACGGATAGCAGCGGCAACAGCAACGAGCCTAACCTTTCGGCCCACGGCGTCTCAGGAACAAACTCACCAACCCCCCTGAGGACAGCACACCCAGCGTCTCAGCAGCATGAACAAAATAGGACCATGACAATCTGGGTCCAAAGCTGAGCGCTGTATCCACGATGGAGGGTGGAAAAGGGGGGGGCGTCCAGTTCAAAGGCCCAACGGCACCACGCAGAACAGAGGCAGGACCGCGGCAATCTAACACAGCGCTGGAACTGCCATCCGCTAGAAACCACCGTCCACAAGAGGAGGGAGGGGAGGCTTCACGTTCCAGCGGCTCTGCTGCTTCTCACAAGGAAGGCAAGCTGCGGCAGTCCGTCAGCTGGAAGCCGCTGCCCACGCCGTCTGTAGGGGGGGAGTCCGCCTGCAGGCTTCTTAGCACCGCCCAATACCGCGTCGCCCAAAGCCGTCCGAACAGCATTTTTCCAGGTGCTCGTTTTTCCAGCACCCTCTCAGGATCCTCTTACCCAGGCTTCGCCCTTCAGTAGTCTGGCTACAGAAGAGGGTCGATTTTTTCGAGGTTTCCTTTCTCCTCAAACCCCGAGCGAAAAGCTCAGGCAGCCATCTTCCTCGCACATGCGCAAAAATCCACAGTAAGTGGATTGATTGGCTGTGTGGTTGTATCATGATTGGTAGATTGGTGCTGATTGTGTGCTGGCGGTGTGTCCATTGTTTTGTGATGTAATGGCCTGGGTGGTGGGTGGAGCTCGTTTGTTGACTAGGGCTGGTTTCCAGATGTCTGTTAGGCGGGAGGTATTGTCACGTTTATTCATGTTGTGGGGATGTTTCTCTATTTCGATAGCTTCCATAATTATTCTCTTGTTGAAGTGTTCAGTTTTGGAGATTAATTTGGTTCCTTCAAAATTAATTTCATGTCCTGTAGCTTTAAAGTGCTGGAAAAGGGAGGAAGTTTTTTCTTTTTTGCTTACTGCGTGTTCTGCAATGTGTGCATTTATTCTCCTGTTTGTTTGTCCTATGTATGTTGCAGGACAGATTTTGCATGCTATTTCGTAGACTCCTTGGGTTTCTAGCTGGATTTTGTCTTTGGGGTTTCTTAAGATGTTGGCTATTTTTTGATCAGTGTTGAAGGCTGTCTCGATATTGTGTTTGTGGAGAATTTGATGTAAGGGAGGAGGGCATTGCCCTCCTCCCTTACATCAAAGGCACCACAGATAAAATCAGCAAATTCTCCATAAACACAATATCAAGACTGCCTTCAACACTGACCAAAAAATAGCCAACATCTTAAGAAACCCCAAAGACAAAATCCAGCTAGAAAATCAAGGAGTCTATGAAATACCATGCAAAATCTGCCCTGCAGTTTGTCGTAATTATCTTTTTTTTATTGTAATACATTTTGCCAATAGCCATATTCCCAAATATTTAATTTTCTTGGCCCTTGAAATTCCCAGTTTCTCCTCCAGTTTTTCAGTTTGTCTTTTGGTTAAATTCTTAGTTAATATTTTAGTTTTCTCTTTATTTATTTTAAGCCCTGCCACTTTACCGAATTGGTTTATATCCTGTAACAGTTTTAGTCCAGTTTCTAGGAGTTCCTCTATGATAAATGCAAGATCATCTGCAAATGCCTGCACTTTATATTCCTGTGTTCTAATTTTCAGTCCCTTTATGTCCTTATTTTGCCTGATTTGTGATATCAATGTCTCTAATGAGAGGATAAACAACAGGGGGGATAGCGGGCATTCCTGTCTTACACCTTTGGTTATGCTGAAATCTTCTGTTGCTTCCCCGTTTAGTATTATTTTTGCCCTCTGACTCGAATATATTGCTCAGATCATCCCAATGAATTTCTCTCCGAAGTTCATTACTGCTAATTGATTTATAAGAAAATCTCAATTCAGGTTATCATATGTTTTTTGTGAATCAATAAATATCAATGCTGCTTGTTTTCCCGGATGTATCTCACAGTATTCTAATATAACCATTATTGTTCGTATATTGTTTTTTATGTATCTGTTGGGTAAAAATCTGTTTTGGCCTGGGTGTATGATTCAGTTTAATATATTTTTAATTCTTTCCACCATTATTGTCATAAATATTTTATAATCAGCATTTAGCAGAGAGATTGGCCTATAATTTTGGATCTTTTGTTTTTCAGCCTTGTCTTTGGGAATTAGTGTTATTAGTGCCTCCATCCAGGATTTTGGTGTCTTAGCTCGTTCCAATACTTCATTATACATTTCTAATAATATGTTTTCTAATGATTTTTGCAATTCTTTATAAAATTCTGCTAGAATTCCATCTGGGCCCAGAGTTTTGTTATTTTTTTGTTTTTGGATTGCCCTTTTTAATTCTAGCCTTGTTATTTTCTCATTTAATGTTTCTTTTGTTGTTTCTGGTAGGGTTGGAGGATTCCTCCTCTGGAGATATCTTTTAATATCCTCCTCTTCTATTTCCTCTCAGCAGTACAATGCTTGGAAGTATCTTACTGCTATACTTTTTTTCCCCTTCCTTTTGGTGGTGTTTTTTTTTTTTTTTACCAACTTGCACTACTTGATTACTTTCTTTACTAAAAGTAAAATCACATCTGAAAATTGAAGCTCAAACATATATATCCCAACACCAAATCAGCTTTGGGAGATTCTAACCAGCATTGCAGAAGAACTAGCTTGTCCCCAGTTGCAATTTCTTGCCAGGTCTTCTTAACTGCTAGAATAATAATTAAAGATCACATGGAATTCTCTAGTTCATCTAAAAATAATATATTCAGTTTGGACCTGCCAAACTATTATGTCACTTTGAAAGAGCTGTGCTCTTTTCCTATGGTAATCAGGTTGCCCAAAAAGCCTTGTTTATAATCTTAAAAATTGTTTTCCAAAGATAACATAAAGAATTGACTGCTATTATAAAACGGAGAGGATTTGAAATGTATGTATTTTTTTCTCTTTCTACCCATCATCCCTTCCCTTCTGTCTGAAGTTTATTCTCATTTCCTTAGAAGTGTGGGTGAATGTGTATCTACAGTATAACAATATATAAATAGATATAGCAACATTTATATCCTGCCAAACTCTAGGGATCCCAGGCAGCTAAAACCCAAATAAAACTTATAAAATAATAATCATAAAATAAACATCACAATGATAGTATGAAAATAAGGACATGGCAAAAAACCCTGAGATATCAGTTTGATGGATTAACTGCTCTTTCCAGTAAAAAGCATTTCAGAGTTAGTTGCCCAAAGGGGCAGAACAGAATGTTTTAAGGGCCAGCATCTCACTTCTCCAATGGCACTTTGGTAAACAGTCACGAGATGGTAATCCAGAATTGAGGAGAGAAGAAGAGTGTCCTCCCCAGCATCTCACCCAAGTGTGAGATATATTTATATGGGCATGGACAATGAACCCCCCTTTGGAAGCACTGCAACCTTCATTCTCATCCTCATCATGAACAAGCCTGGGAGCTTCATTTTTATACCAGGGAGATATGCCCCAAATTTGGAATATGATGGCAAAAATGTTGTGAGGTTGATGAGAAAATCTAGTTCCATCTGGGCTAGTTAAAAAAGTTCCTGAAAGGCAGAAGAGAGAGAAAAAAGAAAGCAAGGAAAGGGAAAATTACTGGAGGAGAGAAGGAAGAAAGACAAGAAATGGGATGATGAAGAAGGGCAGTAGTAAAGGCATGCTTTGAATTTTATGATTAAAGATACCGAAGGTGAAAGGGTTGGGACTTACATGCTTTTGCTGGATCTACTAACAATCTCCATATATTCAGCTAATGGTAAGAATGGATTCAGCCACTTGAGCCATGGGGAAAAGTCGAGCAAGGAGGGTAAATGATGTAAGTGGCATTGTGCTGGAATAATATAAGCTTGGGCTTGAATTCTAACAATTTCATGAAACTGGTGGATCCTGCAAATGTTTATGAATGGACTCTGTATGAATAAATCTGCATGATGCATGGCTGTCTGACCTACTGTGGCCATTCTCCAGTGGTAAGGGAATTGCTGAGCTATTCCTCCATTTTATGTTAAACTAGATGAATACCCATGCTCCTCTACAAAACTATGTGATCGGGCTTGATACATCGACACTTACAGCTTGAAAATTAATGAGTAGTTATGATTGGCCTCTCCTCTCTCTTTCTCTTCCTCAGGCTTACCCCACAGAAGCCTTTCCTCTCCTTTTCCCTTCTCTCCCTCAGGCTTGCCCCACAGAAACCTCTACTATCTTATCCCCTTCTTTCCCTCAGGCTCCTCTCCAAACTCCCAGCCAGTAGGCTGGTTGAGTCACATGCTGGCCATGGCCAAGTGGCAGTTTGAACAGAGATCTTTTCATGTGGGGGGGGGGAGTAGAGGTCCTTAGCATTTGGAACATGTTAATAATAATATAAGAAATACTAATGATCTGAGGGTCATTTTAAAAAATCCTTTCTAAGCGAGCACCTAGAAGCCAAGGGGAAGCTACGTGCCACATTCCAAGTTTCTAGGCTTTACAGTTCTGTAGATTTCGTGATGCAGCGTGAGTGGTGCCTCCTTTTATATATATAGAGATATAACATTACCTATACACTGATGGACAATCTGAGGACGGGGTGAAGAAAGGAAACAGCTTAGTGAATATCAGTATAGGTAGTCCTCTGTTTACGAACACAATTGAGCCTAGAATTTATGTTGCTAAATGAGAAATTTGTTAAGTGACTTTTGTCCCATTTTACAACTTTTCTTGCTACATTTGTTAAGTAAATCACTGCATTTTTTAAATTAGTAACATGGTTGTTAAGTGAATTTGGATTTCCCATTGACTTTGCTTGTAAAAATGTCACAGAATTTTAGCACAAGACCTTGGGATACTGCAATTGTCATAAATAAGAACTAGTTATCATCTGAATGTAAATCACATGACCATGGAGATGTTGCAAGGTCATAAGTATGATAAATGATCATAAGTCATTTTTCAGTGCTGTTGTAACTTTGAATCATTTGTCAGCTGTGACCAGGGGAGCTTTTGCCCAGGTTCGCCTGGTGCACCAGTTGCAACCTTACCTGGACTGGGAGGCACTCATGCCCTCATCACCTCAAGACTCGACTACTGAAACTCACTCTACATGGGGCTGCCCTTGAAGAGTGTTCCGAGACTACAATTGGTCCAGAATGCAGCCGCGCGAGCAATATTGCGTGTACCTAGGTACACCCACGTTGCACCTATCCTCCGCGAGCTGCACTGGCTCCCCATTGGTCTCCGAACACGCTTCAAGGTGCTGGTTATTACCTTTAAAGCCCTACATAGCCAAGGACCTGGATATCTTCATGACTGCCTCCTGCAACATACCTCCCAGTGCCCAATAAGATCACACAGGGTGGGCCTCCTCTGAGTACTGTCGACTGCGCAGTGCCGTCTGGCGGCTCCTCGGGGGAGAGCCTTCTCTGTAGCTGCCCCGGCCCTTTGGAATGATCTACCCCCTGAGATCTGGACCCTCCCCACTCTCTTGGCCTTCCGTAAGTCTGTTAAGACTTGGCTGTTTCGGCAGGTCTGGGGCTGTTGATCTAGATTGATCTTCAGCCCCATTAAGATCAAGTGTATGTTGTGTCCTCCTTTAACTCATCTTTCTTCTGTATTTTAATTTTTTTTTAAATGCTTTCAAACTGTTTTTATGTAAGCCACCTGGAGTCCTTTGGGATTGGGCGGCATACAAATCTATTAAAATTGGAAATTGGAAATTGAATGGTCACTAAACATACTGTTGTAAACTGAGAACTACCTGTATTTTCATTTAAGGGGAATAAAACTTCCTTTTTGGAGCTGATGGTATTTTAATTGTTTGACTAGAAATCTCAAATGGTAGGGGATAAACAGTAAAATACAACACCCCAAGAGAATACATTTTTCCTTTTTCAAACCAAAAGATATTTCTATTATGAATTGTTTTCCTTTATTTCCTCCTGGGTTTGAAATGCTCCCAAAATGAATCCTGCTATTGGTTGACTGAGTAAGACTACATCATATTTTATGTTGATTGAAGGACTGTACACTGTGCTGGTAATAAGGATTTGCTGCCCTTAGGCCCAGTTCCTGCAATATGTTATGGATCTCAGGAATGTGGTCATTACTTTGTCTTAGCTGCAAAATTACTTTTATTGACTTGTAGTTAAAATATCCTTAAAGCAGGACTTTACATATCTGTTCACCGTCTGGAGAAAGAATACAGTAAGGAGTTAGATTTTCAGGTGAGATTCCTGAAAACAAAGAACCAAATGGAGAACCATCCTTAAATATTTTTAGAAGAATTCAGAAATCAAATGTAGGGTGTCCCAGACCAAATTCCATTTTAAAAGTGCTTCTTGGTCTAAGCTCTACCCCATTTAACTCTAGTATCTCAGTTCAAAAACTGAATCCAGTTTTCAGTCTGGAAAATGATCATCACTGTACTAAAAATAAGTTCCTGATGGACTTCCAATTCCCAACATTGGCCGATATGGTCAGTACAAACTAGCTCAAGGAACTCTGTTCATAACATGTGAAAGCTACAGATGACAATTGCTCTCCCTTTGAAAAGGAGTCCCCACAATGCATTATTACCACCTTTGTCAAAGCTGCAATCTAGACTGCACAATACATAGGCTTCCACGTTTGGACAATCAAGAGAACAATAAATTAATTATTGCATCCTGAGTTTGCACAACAAAATTATCTACAGTGTGGGGGGTAATCTTAAGGATATGGTATCATGCTGACACAGCTAGCCTGTAAGATCATTTAATCTCTTGCCTGTAGGCTAATTCTATGTGGATGTGAGTTTTTTTGTTTGAGGAAAAACTCTGAACTGTTTCTGAATGCAATGTCACTTACAGAAACTCTCAGAAGGAAGAGGATAAGTGACCTGTTGTTATTATTAATAGGAGAGCAAATACATCTAAGGTCATATGAACGATGTTAGCTTCATTTGCTGTGGACCCAACAAGGAAGAAACAGTTCTACGGGGCAGACTATTGACAGACAATTTCAACATTCAGGCTTGCCCAGGGAGAGCAAAGATGTCAAGGAGGAACAATTGGCCAAAATTATGATGGACCCCCATAGCTACCTACAACCTGGTTCTGAAGTTACAGCTCCTACAGCATTCCCATGGTCATTCAAGCTTACAACCAATCACAGGAATGCTTCAGCAGTACCCTGCCTCCTCACCTATCTTCCTCCATTTCCTCACCAGGTCTCTTGTCCCCCTTTCCCATCCCAGTGGACCCCACATCCTCCTTCTCACTTGCCTTTCAAAGATTTCCAGAGCTTTGATTAGGAAATGAAGGAAAGCTGTTCTATTCCTGAGCCATGTGGTGGAATCCTAGAAGCAACTGCCATTTGGGGAAGAGGGGCAACTGCATCAAATTGTCATACTGCACAGCTCAGGAATGGAGTTAGCTTGCTCTACTTCCTTTGCACAAGCTCTGGACCACTGAAAACTGCTGCATAGCTTTCCAGAGTTCACAATAGGGAAGCAAAGCATGCCTCTTTGTCTATGGGACACATGGTGTGATCCCAAACAATGGCTGCCATTTTCAAGGTGACCGCAGAAATGAGAACAGAGACGCTGGCTTCTGCACTTCATTCATTCATTCATTCATCCATTCATTCATTCATTCATTCATTCATTTTTCATTCATTCTTGTATGTTTTCAACATACAAGAAAACTCTAAGGTATTTTCAACAAATGCATATGCACTGTATAGGGAGATGCTTAACCTCTGTTTGTAAGTCTCTGCAGTATAGATTCCCTGCTGTTCTGATGTTTTATAGCAAATACTCATGTCCTGATGTGTTGCACATGAGTCAGTTCCCAAATGCAAAGCATGCTATACTTCTCCGGTCTGCACCCCCACAGATTTTCTACAAAACTGCTGCTTTTTCAAAGAGATCCAGCAGGGTGAGAAATCCATAATTCTCACTGAGACACGCCACTAACTTTTGATGGCAGGCCACATTTTCCAATATTACTGAAGCTTTTATTTAGAAATGGAAGTTTGTGTCACCCTTGGTGACAACACCTTTATTGCCTGCTCCACAACTAAAATATTCATATCTTTGAAAAACTTTTGTAGCAGTAATTATTTTATTTTGCTGTCATTGAGCCAGTAAAACTGCCATCTTCATGAAGCTTATTCCACAACTGCTGTTTTCAATCTACAGCAGAGTTGAACTTAGTCTTACTTTCACAGTGTAACTGTGACAGAAGGGCAACACATAACACCCAATGTTAAAGAGATGAGTGTTGTGTGGTCCTGTTCAACCAGGACCTTTTGGGATTCAGGTCATTGATACTGGCCATAATGTGTGGTCTATAGTAGCCAGCTTGCACAGGCACACCACAAGTGAAGGCAACATTATAAAACAATTTTTGGAGATAAAACCTCAGCAAAAAAATAATGCCCCCCTCCTGCACGCCTTAAGTATGACTATAAAGATATCCAGCAAAATACAGTCACAAGTTACCTTCTTGTCAACAAAGAGACTGATTTTTGTTTATTTTTAAATGAAGATAGTATATGGTAACTTGATCATTTGATGAGGAAGTGCCACAGATCAATTAAAATACATCTAGGACTAGACTGCAAAAGTGGTAAGATGGGTAGCCAATAACTTTGATAAGCAAACAAATAAACAAACAAACAAATAAATGACATCTGACATGTCCCCTGTTGCACGTGGAAGCTCCGACAGCAACTCTGCTTTATGGTACCAATATCTTGTGATGTTTGTTTGTTTACTAAAAGTGGGAAAGTATATGCTTTAAGTCTCTTCAAAGCCACATTATTTAGCAGTTTTAAACACAGACACACACACACACACACACACACACACACACACACACACACACTCCCTCTCCCCCTCCCTCCCTCCCTCCCAGTCTTAGGTAAATGTAGTGATATTTTTGCAGTGCTTAATCATTCTGAATTAATACTTTTGCTGTTACTACTACAAATAATAGCAATGTGTGATAGAATAGTAAATCGGGGAAGGGAAATATGAATTTTAATTTAAAAAAATCTGTTTTAGTGACCTTCTCTGGGTTAGGCAAATGTTATAATATTATGCTATCAGAATTCTAGTGCTAATAAGAGCTGCAGCAGGGATGAGAGAACTAAAGAAAAGAATGTTTATTTTAAAGCTAGTTGCTGTGACTGCATATATGTGCATTTAGATAATTTGATTTTATAAACACCATTATGGTTTTTTTCTATCCAATAAACTCTACCTACAAAAAGGGAAAGTTTTCTTGGGAAAGAAAGTTGAAAAGGCACAGAATTAGAGGAATCCATCAGTGGAGATGAAACAATGGACTTAATTCAAGATGTAACAATTATTGAATGGTATTCATAATATTATAATGTGCATGTAAGAAGATGCTAATAAGCCTAACATCTATTCTAGATGTTGAACATATTGTTCAATAAAATTAAAGTCCACAGAAAAAAACAACCTTGCTAAAAAGGGACCAGCAAAGCTTCTGAGAAAGGAAGATTTGTCTCACAAAACTTCTGAACTTTTTCCCACCATCAGTTCCACAAAAATGATCAAACATAAGAGGGGTCGTAGTAGAAAGACTCCAGATTTCACCTTAAATTAATAGAATCTGGACAATAGCCACCTGCATTTAAAAGACACAGGAGACTCTTTTGAAGATAGCAAAGTCCACATTTTGGACAGAGGATCCCTAGTTTGAAAGATGCCATCTACAGTATGCCAAAATGGAACAGCCTTCTCTTAACAGTAGGAGAGGGATATGACATCATCTATCTCCAGTCTACAATACAGTCCTTTCAACAGTTCCAAGAAGGCTCCACACCCATTTGCACCACTCAGGTGACTATGATGACATAGATAAACCTCCAGTTGACCTTAATGACTCACTAAAAGAATGCAAATGATGAACTGCCTGCAAGGAATATAAATCCTTTCATTCCCTACCATCCAGTCAGAGCTGAAGAAGCTTCTTGGGTGAGAAGCGAAACGTCTTCCAAAAAACCCCCCAGAAAGTCCAGTTCCTTTTTGGGAAAAAAAGTGTTTTTAGGAGTTTATTGTGAGGACATATTGCAGGAGCTGTGGTTTTTAGTTTGGAATCAAGGAGGGATGGGACATGATAGAGATATCACGCAGGACATATATAAAATGGACAAGAATTTATCTTCTCCATTTCCTTTTTCTCTCAGTATTATTATGTGAGAACTTGGAGGTCATCCACTGAATTTAGATTCAGGACCAAAAGGAAGAGACACTATTTTACATAGGGCATAACTAAACTGTGGAATTTGCTATCAGCAATGTAGTAATGGCAATCAATCTGGGTGGTTTTAAAAGGGGAATAAGCAGATTCATGGACATTCAGGCCAACAAATGAATATATGTAGGTCTTTCCTATCTCCTGAATTTTAGACAGCACAACCAAGTGACAGTGGGTATGGACGATTGGTCTTCAGTCCCTGATTTTGAGCTTGCCAAATACATCAATCTGGCCAACAAGTGACAGAAAAGCAAAACTGGAAAGACTGCTCATATTCATGTTTTTACCCAAATAAGAATTATGTAAGGTATATTTGTTGTGAATGATAGGAGCATTAATACAGCTACTCTGCAGTGGCAGCTGTAAATACCAAGTTCTCTGGTGTCAAACACTTCCAAAATGAATCAAGTGCAACATTTAAAAATTGCAGTACCCAAATATTTATGAGTTAGACAGATACTACACCAAGGTCCAGGACTGGTTCTCTTACATAAATCATGGACCTTTCTATATTACTTTAAACAACCATTACATTGAAGCAACCAACATTAATAATAAGGAATAGCAAATGGAGGATGGCAATGGCTGATCATCTATCACTGTGGACATCCTATTCACCTGGCAGCACATAAACCTTTCCCTTCACTCCTTCCTCCCATGAGCCTATGATAATAACTTAAAAAGGGGGGGGTCCATAAATGTTCTTGTATGCAAGAAATGCTCATGCCTTTACTTTTCCTGAATCTATCCTCAAAGATTAAAGTTTTCCTGACATCTTTATGGCCCATTGGAAGGTCTGCAAAATAGAAACATGTTTTTGTCATGCATTAAAACAAGCAAAATATGAATTTAAGTTTCAAGATTTCTTGGAAATGTGATATATTATTTGTAGCAAAATGCCAGCCAATGCTTATTACACCTGTCAATTTGTGTGGTGACTTTCTCCTCTTCATAAATAGTTTCCATATGTTTTGCAATCTGAATTATATACATAATTTATACATTCTTTGTAAGTACATAATAGTCACTATTACATTTCCGTTTTTACCATGGCATGCCTAGATTACTTTGATTATGTATCATCAAGTACATATTTTTTTTTATTTCTAGTGACCACATAGATTGATATCCTCCATGACAGCCTATCCCTAATCTAGTTTTTTCAAATCTTCCAATAATGCATTATGTTATTACTGTAACTGTCTCCATCCACCTTGCTACTGGTCAATCTGTTCTTCTATTTCCTTTCACCTTTCCCAGCATTAGAGTCTTTTCTAGAGGGCTCTGTCTTAAAAAAAATTGGATAATTTGAGCCTAGTCACTTGTTCATCTAATTGAGAACTCTGGGTTGATTTGTTCAATTATCTTTTTTTTTTCTTGGTTGACCACGGTATTCTCAGCAATCTTCTTCAACACCAAAGTTCAAAATCATCAATATGCTTCCTATGCTGCTGCTTCAGAGTCCAATTTTCACTTTCATAGAGTGTCACAGGGAATACTGTGGCTTTCCTCAATTCTGATGTTTGTAGGTCTAGACACAGAACAGCATCTTACTATTTTTCCCAAAAGTCTTCATAGTCTATATTTCTTGACAGCTTATTCCTTTGCTGTTGTTGGCTAATCCTTAAAGTCAGAAGCTATCCACCATTTCTATATTTCATTGTCAATTCTATAACTGATTATTCTACCTATTGCAATTAGTTCTGTGTTCTTTATATTTTATTTTAGTCTAATTTCTTTTCACTTTGTCCCTTGACTTTTATTACTTGCAAATCCTTTGCACTTTCAGCTATTAAGATAGTATCATCAGCATAGCAAAGATTATTGCAATATTCTCTTGCAGAATTCAAGTGAAAAAGAGAGACTGTATCATTTGAGTAGTTTAATTGATATGTCATTACCTGCATACGGAGGGCCTAAAACAAAAAATTAAATGTCCATTGAACAACATGAATAAATACAGGTAAATATCCACAGTAAGATCCAAAGCAAAAGTACATTCAAGAGTGTGGGTAAAATATTATCCAGTTAATCAGCTAACCAAACCAATTAACAATATCAGACACTGCATACCCTTTTTTTCTTTATCAAATTCCATATCCCCTATTCCCAGGCTGAGTTTTACTTCAAATATTTGATTTCCCTCCCCCATCAACTGTTGACATTGGCAGGCCAATTAAGTCTCCCTCCACCCGTTGACCCATATTTACAAAATTAAATATTTAAAATTCTACTTATAATGTAATCCCCCAGGAGAATAATTATTTTATTATAACTAATTCCTCACCTCAAGTGTTAATGTAAATAGTACTCTGTCAGATAATTGTACAAGAGGGTGAAATTTGCCTCAGTGAGGTGCTCTGTGCCATGAAAATGATGCAGTACATCTCATCAGGGCATGAGGTTATTTATCTTTTTTTAAAATATATTATTAAAGAATTTTGTATTGCTCCAAGACATTATAGCAGCAATTCCATTAGCTGGAAAATTTTGGAACTGCTGGATGATGCCTTGCAGCAACATAGCTGTTTTGCTCTGCTTTGCCCTGCTTTGTTTTGCTTTGTTTGTGTGTGTGTGTGTGTGTGTGTGTGTGTGTGTGTGCTTCACAAAGCAGATTTGAGTGAATGCTTCACATTAAACTTTGAAATACTATACTGTGGGTAATGTAAGTGTCCTACCTCCTATTGAACAGTTCTGGAAATCAACCATGGCATACATTCACTATGTGATTTTTATCAATGGATTTTAGATTGTATAAGAAAGTTGAACAACGTGTAGTAATATAATCATTCATTTAGGATATGTGGGGTTAGCTAATATAATCTGATATATATTTGGGGAGCCCATCCATGGAAAGGAGGACCTTTATTAGAAGAAAACCCCATTTCATATGAAGAAACTCCCATTTATGTTAGATGCAAAGCAGGTGGAATTTGTGTAAAAAATAATCTCACATCTTCTGTCATACCTTATTTGAGGTCAATGAGGAATGAAAAGCAATTTTTGAAGTTCATCATCAGATTAAGTTATAATTCTGCTCTATTGTATATTTAAGCTATGGATACCAATTTAATCATGTTTATATTGCTTCCAAATGAATTGAAATTTATATTGCTGGTTATTTGGTTTAATTATACCAAAATTTCACTGTCAAGTGTTACAGGTTATTAATGATTATGACATGAATTCTGCCTCCCAGCCATTTACTGTACATCTATACATCTAATTTTCGTCTGTTCAGTGTTACAGTTATATCATGAACTAAAATTCCACATTTGAAGATATATAGAAGCAAAAGATGATTTATTACAAATTTGTGCTTATTAAGGGTAGAAATATGATTGGCACTAAATTTATAATAAATTGTCAGATTAAAAATGAATTTGGACTATATGAACAAAAGTACTACCTCTTCTGCTCCATCAAAGTCATCACACACTAGAAGATGAAAAATTATTTGAAGGAAGCAAAATGCCCTACAGAAAGAACCAAAGCAGAACAACACTCCCATGTGAACAGATAGACAATACAACGACAACAAAAACAACAACAATTTATTATTACCGTCATAGACCAGTGACCGATAGACAATACATTTTCCCATAATTTGCATCAAAAGCTGACATACATAAACTTTCTTAATAACCAGATAGTCACAACAGAAGTTTGTCATTAGCATAGAAATAGCCAAGAAATAACTAGAAATAATCAAGTCAATTTGCCTTCCAATATTTTAAAAAAACAACACAACATATACTGGACTATTATTTTTTAGTATCTTTACTCCAATAAAAAATGTATGTGTTTATGATTGTGAACCCAATAAAGGAAAAGCACCCTTCTGCCCTACAAAATAAGCAAATAAATGAACATTGAAAAATGAAAGTTGCTTGAAAAGATAAGCTACTGGAAAAAAATTCAGTACATGAAATTTTAACAACTCCTTTCTCACTGCTCAAGGTGTCCCAAAGGTACTTTTTCAAGAGGCAACTGGACTTTCTTGTTTTTCTTTAAAGAAGCTTCATTTCTCATCCAAGAAGCTTCTTCAGCTCTGACTGGATGGTGGGGAATGGAAGAATTCCATTCAGAGCTGAAAAAGCATCCTGAATGAGAAGCAAAACATCTTCAGAGGAAAACAAGAAAGTCCAGTTGCCTCTTGAAAAAACACCTTTGGGACAACCATGACCTGGATGACTGAGAATCTCCATAGCCACTCTCCAAGAGTTCTAAGGATTTCTTTTTTTAATATTTTTTTTTTTATTTTCAGACAAACACACAACACATATAACATAAAAGCCTCTTCAACTACACACAGTGTGTCAATTGGTTACAAGGTCTTTCTGTGTCCTTTCCTTAGTCATCACTTGCATTTTATCAAAATTCACATATTGACAATCAAGATATCTTTGTATACATTGTTATTATGCTTCCTCCTATTCTAAGTCAGTCTATTATTTTAGTATTGATAACATTCTCTAATAATTTTCAATTTCATGTTTTTCCCCGTTATTAGTATAATCAATTTAATATACATGTATACAAATTGTTATAATTATTAAACATCCATTATGCCTAGCTATTATTACATCCTTTATTACATCATCCTGAAATCATCCAATGATATTACATCTTTATATTCTATTCTATATAGAATTGTTTATCTTTTATAAAAAGGCTTTTCAACATAATCTCCATGATCCTCACTTACAGTTTGTATAAGATTTCATATTATCAATCTAGTATATATAAATGCTTTGTTATCATTATTAATCATTTATTTGACTATAGCTATTATTACATTGTACATAGCACTCAAAATTTAACTATATTTAACTAAAATTTATTGTGACATCATTCTATTATTTTAGCATTGATAACATTCTCTAATATTCAATTCCATGTTTTTCCCAGTATTAGTATCATAAATCTAATATAAATGTATACAAATTGATATAATTATTAAACATCCATTAAGCTTAGCTATTATTACATCCTTTCAACATAAGGAATATTAAATTTAAAGTAAATTTATATTATGACATTTTATTACATCATCCTGAAATCATCCAATAATATTACCTCTTTATATTCTATTCTATATAAAAATGTTTATTTTTTATAAAAAGGCTTTTTAACATCATCTCCATAATCCTCACTTACAGTATTGTATAAAATTTCATATTATCAATCTAGTATATATAAATGCTTTATTATCATTATTAATCATTTATTTGACTATAGCTATTACTATGTTGTACATAGCACTCAAAATTTAACTACATTTAACTAAAATTTATTGTGACGTTTCATTTCATATCCTGTATCCTTCTAGAGATAGTGTAGTCCAATATCTCTTGCCATTTGTAAAGTCTGTATTCTGTGTTTTTTTTTTATAAGTCTTATGTGGACTTCTCTTAAGAATTTTTTGTTCATTGCATGTCTTATAAGAATTTGAAATCCTCTATCTGCTCTTTTTATCAGCTTAACTTTTGTTATCATTAGTGCTTCTGCTGAGATTACTCTCATTATTTCTGCCCAATTTTCTCTCCTTTCTTCATCTATTTTCTGACATTTGGAATAAATTCCGGTTCATCAATTTCTCCTTTCCATATTTCACACTTGTCATTTCCCTTCACTCTCAGTTTGCTGTCAGTGTGAACAGTTTTCTTATCACTTTCATATGTCTCTGTTATTTTTTCAGCTCTGTCCTCAAACTTCATCACTGTCCCCATACTTTCTGTATTTTGAAAGTTTCTTTTCAATTATCTCTGTAATTATTAAAACTTTTTGAATTTCTAAGAACATTCTTTGCAAAGTTAGTGCCTTTTCTTCTTCACTGTATGCCATTTTCCAGGTTTTTAAACACTGCCAAAACATCTGAGGCTTTTTAGGTTTCAAACAAATTCAGTGGAGTTTTTCAAATCAAAGCTTTCTCTTTCCTGAAAAGGAACACCTGTGTAAACAAAATGTTTTCCACTGAGCCTTTCAGTAAACAAAGCTTATAGCTTTATCAGATATTGCCGAGCCTCTAGCCATTAGATTGCAGTGTTACCTCTTTTCCATCTCTTTCTGCCTCTCTCTGTAAACACCAAGTTCCGAGAGGGGTAAAAAAAATGTTTAAACATTACGCTCCATCCAAGCCTTATGAGAGAAGTTTTTAATCCACGAGTACAAAAAATGGAAAAAGTATAGAAGAAAAAGGAAAAAAAGAGACCAGTCCAGTTTAAAAGTAAGAGGCATTTGTAAGAAGTCCATCCATAAAAAACAAAGAAAGTTAAGGTAGGAAAGATAATGCGATAGTCTTAAACCAGAGTTAATTTGCTACTTATTTTCTTCTGTCTTCAATTTTATTTTAAATTCCAATTCTTTTAGGTTTTCCCCTCTCTAATAATAAAAAAAGTATCACTATTTCGACACACTCCTGTACTGCATCTATTTCAGAGGCTTGTCCCAACCTTCTGCAGCCATTTTGGCTGCTTCTCTTGTAGCTGGCAAAAAGAGCTTTCTCCTGGATCAATCAGGGGCTTTGTAATGTCCCTGAGATCAGCAAGACATGCTCTTCTTTATCACTGTTCCTTCAGAACAGTTTAGGTCCAAAAGGACCATCCAGGAACAGAGATATTGACAGGAATCCTGGAGCCCCAAGATTGCATTTCATGTCATTGTGATGTCAAGATCCACCCTCAAGAGTTCTAAGAATTTCTCATTAAGTAAGGCAATCCTAGCAGAAAGCATAGGACAGATTAGAGCAGTTTTTCTCAGCCTTAAAAACTATAAAATATGTGGACTTCAGGTCCCAGAATTCCCCAATCAGATTTGAAGTCCACCTATCTAAATGTTGCCAAGGTTGAGAACCAGAGTAAAATGCTCAAGAGTGAACATTCTTCCACCAAAGTTGAAAATACTTATTTTAATGTGATGTGGCAGGAACAATCTGATAGACTAGGATTAGCAATCCAAACACTCCATTTGATCTTTGGAAACTCTATTTTGTGGTCCACAGAATGCCCTGAAATCTTGCCACCAAAAACTGGAAGGAGTTCCCTGATAAACAGTGATGTGATTTTTCTGATAGATTCAGCAGAAGCCACAACATTATTTTCAGCAAAACAAAAACAAAAAACAAAACAAATCTTTGTAAAGTATAGGATAAGCTCAAGGCACCTTAAAAGCAAAGCAATCCTGCAAATGAACCATTCTGAAATGCCAATGCAGCCCTCTCTCTTGCACAGTGTTACCATATTCTATCCTCTCCTGCATAACTTTTAGCCAGTTCAAAAAAATGCCACCTGCCAAAAAATTTGATTGTGCACCGCTGAGAAAACAGATTCCCTGTGGTCAAAAGAGAGATCTGTAATTATTCAATTCCCCTCTGAACATTTCTCATTTTCCATAGCTTGCAATCTTCCATATACAAATGTGGTACAAATATTGTAGAAATGAGTTGCCTACCTTTCCATTCTAATTGTTTGAATTAGATTGATTGGAATTGCAGATTCAGTATGTTGACCACTTCACCATAGAGGACACCAATTTCCTTTCTGGTTCCAGCTGAGTCTAGTGGATGGTGTATGTGCGTTGTGTGTTTCAGCTTGAGATATATTTGCTATGGCACCTTAAGGCAATTCCTATAAAATAGATCAAAGTCCAGTGAGTAATAGACTGCTTCAAAAGCTTGTTCTGAGCAAGGAAGAAAAACTTGAATTAAACATAGTTAGAGAGGTCTAATGAAGGAATGAGGAGAACATTCTGGAATTTCCTATAATCATTTACTATGTTCAGAGTTAGCCATTCGAAGAAGCAAGATAGCTTTACCCCTGAAGCTATTACTCCTACCTGTTGAACCAATATTTCCAATATATTTCTTTTCGGTTATGGATATTCTTGTGCACAGCTAATATTAAAAAATTAAAAAAATAATCTTATTGTCTAGAAGCTGCTGGACTAGCAGAAAAATAGGTTTTTCCCCTTTAAGTTCTTTAAGCTTTTTGTGAATATAATCTTTTTACACCCTTTTATAAGTATAAATGCCTAACAAATTCACATTTCAAGGCAAATAAAGGCTGTCTATGTATAATCGAAAAATACTCAAAAAGTGAAACTGTTTTCAGATGGTGCCCAGCACTATCAATAGAAAGGAATGTGCTGGTGAAGGTAATAGTTTTCCAGCCCTGTAGGGTGCCCAAAGCTCAGAAACTCCTATTGTTTTGATCTAGTTACCATGAAGCAGAGAAAGGGAATCAGTTGTGTACCAAGGAAAAATATCTATATTTAATTTGTAAACTAAAAAAAACCGATCTTCTTTCTTCTCTTTTCCAAGTGCCAAAATATATGCATGTCTATTCTTCACCCCTAAACTGGAAAAATCACAGAACAACTCAGTTTAAGCAAGCAATAACAGTTTTGTTTTACATTTGTCTCTAAATGTGAGCCTCTTGGAATCAAGATCACATGAAGTGTTAGTAATATTTTATAATGCCTTGGTAAGACATTATGAAATATAACTGACTGGAATATTTCATAATGTCTTATCTTACCTTAGTATCTTATTGGAATACTGTATCCAGTTTTGGTCACCACAAAATAAAAAAATATATATGTTAAGATTCTAGAAAGAGCAACAAAGATGATTAGGGGACTGGAGGCTAAAACATATGAAGAACAGTTGTAGGAATTTGGTATGTTCAGTTTAATGAAAAGGACTATAAATAACAGAATAAATATCAGAATAACAAAGTTGCAAGGGACCTTGGAGGTCTTCTAGTCCAACCTCAGCTGAAGTAGGAGACCCTGTAACATTTCAGGCAAATGAATTTTCAACCTCTTCAAGATCATCTCCAGTGATCAAGCACTCACAACTTCAGAAGGCAAGCCATTCCACTGGTTAATTGTTCTTGCTGTTTCCATCAAATTGTTATCGACGTTTCGCTCCATTGCTTTTTGTTTTGCCTTCTGGTGCTTTGGGAAAATAGGTTGACCAATTCTTTATGGCAGTCTATCAGATATTGAAACACTGCTATCAAATCACCCCTAGTCCTTCTGTTCATTAAATTCCTGCAACCGTTCTTCATATGTTTTATCTTTTAGTCCCCTAATCATCTTCGTTGTTCTTCTATGCACTTCTAGGCCCAACATCTTTTTTTATATTGTGATGACCAAAACTGGATGCAGTATACCAAGTGTACCAAGTGTCATCTTACCAAGGCATAATAAAGTGGTACTAACACTTCATGTGATTTTCATTTTGCCCCTCTGTTAATGCAGCCTAGGATTGCATTTGATCTTTTGGTGGCTGCAACATATTGCTGGTTCATGTTTAAGTGATTTTCCACTAGATTATATTTTCCAAGATCTTTCAAGTTATTGATGTCAGGCTGATTGGTATGTAGTTTCCTGGATCTCTGTTGTTGTTGTTGTTGTTGTTGTTTTTAAGATGGGAACCATATCAGTTCTTTTCTTCTCATCTAGTATTTACCCAGTGCTCTAGGATATGGGTGACATGATAGCAGTGCCACAAAGAAGAGAGGGCCAACATATTCTCTGAAGCATCTGGAGGCAGAAAAAGAAGCAATGGATAGAAACTAATCAAGGAGAGAAGCAACCTAGAACTAAGGATTTCTTGGCAGTTAGAACAATTAATTAGTGGAATGATTTGCCTCCAGAAGTTGTGGGTGCTCCAACACCGGAGGTTTTAAGAAGAGTTTGGACAACTACTTGTCTGAAACAGTACAGGGTGAGGGTGGAAGCTCAGTCTCTGAGCTGGTATCCTGCTGGAGCAGGGATGGGACTAGAAGATCTTCAAGATCCCTTCCAACTCTGTTATTATGAATCTCAAATTCCTTCTGAATTGATAATTCTGTTTGGATTGAGGGCTCACTCATAATGTTGACACATAGAGTAATGGGGAACCCTGATAGAAATGTCTGATGAATCAACTTGAATAAGAAGGCTGTGGAAGAGGAAGCTCTCCAGCAGCAACCTGGCAGAATTGCAAATAACGTGGCCTTGGGGTAGGTGTCGGAAGGAGAAGTAAGTAAGCTGATTACAGCTGCCAAACAGCAGGTGTTGTTCCGAAGGAATGACTGGTACAAAAGAGAGGAAAGGAAGTAGAGAGGCCCTGAAAAACAAAACAAAATATAAAAAAGGTGCAAGAGCTCTACATGCTGGACATTATTAGAAAAAGAAATCTCAGAGACAGAGAGAACTGAAGTCAGAGCAGGCTTAAAACTGAAACATTGATACATACTATCAATAGAGCTTAATATATTTATTTATTTAAAACATTTATAGAGCTTTCCATCTTATAACCATCTCTTGGTGGCTCAATATAGTTAATAATAATATATTGTAATACTAATTATCATAGTAATAGTATAGAGCAGTGGTGTCAAACTCACATCGTCATGACGTATTGGGACCTTTCCCCCGTTGCTAAACCAGGTGTGGGCATGGCCAGCGTATGACACATCCAGCCTGAGGGTCACAATTTTGACAGCTGTGGTATAGAGGTAGCAGTAAAATAGAATATAGGAAGTATTCACATATCACTTTTGTTTGTTTTTACAAAATAAAGCACCTCGCCAAGCCTTATAGTGAGACCAACCCCCCCCCCCCACCTCTCCAGGGTCTAGTATTTTTGCTTTTTTTTTGATCAGTCTGATAGGGTTCAGTTTAAATAAGAACAATTGGCAATGGCATGGTGTTTACATATAATAGCTTTCTTTCTTTCACAGAATTCTGTAGGCAATATGCAAATCCTCTAAGACCATAGATAGGGAAACAGCATCAAAAGCCCTCCAGTATATATAAACCCCAAATTGATGACATTTAAAAATATTTTATTTTCCTTCAGAAGTAAACAAGGAAAATACATACAGTACTAGGCTCTCTTTTTCCCCATGAGATGTTGAAAGTGTCTTGTTTAATTATTAATGTCTCTATGGCTGGTCTCTTTAAACTGGTAAGAATATCTGAACATATCCATTGCTTCATACCACTTCCCAAAATGTTCATGATCAAATCAGTAGATAGAGTAGCTATGTGAGCTCAAACTCACAGCATAGCAATTCTGTCCTTTAATCTCCAGTCCACTTGCCAGAAGCTGATAAGCTGATTCAGCCATCGTCCTTGTCTCCCTACTGATGAAAGGCCGATTCCAAGGTTCTGTTAATAGCAAAAGATTTTTAGGCCATGAATGAGAACAAAGTAAGTATGCAACCATTGTTAACAACTGGGAATGAAAAATGGAAGGCAAGAAATTCATAACACAGGGAAAGATGGAGAAAACAAATGCTATCTTGGAGTAGTACAGCCATTGCTATTTTAACTATCAGCAAGACAACTGATCAGATATCTCTAATATGGCATAAGCAAATAATGAATCCATCCATGCCTGTACTCAAGTCTTCACCTTTGAGACAATCATTGGGTATTCTTCCTGTCCTCTCATTTTTTTCCTATTGTCTCTCTAATCTGCCTAGGTTCCATGTTTTCGTCAGGAACAGCTAGATCATTCTGTTTGAAATGTGTTTCAATATTACTAGGTCGGGTTGGTAGTTAGGCTGTTGGTTTGAGAACTGAGCTTACAAATTTGGTTGCAAACAATTCATCACCATTTGAGGAGACATCATCAGTGTGTTTTGAGTTGTGCTTCCCTGCCAGAACACAGGTCCTTAAATACCTTTTTGTGACATGCAAAGTATGTTGTTTTTTTCAGATATTTTTGAGTCTGATCTTGGATTGTTTGATTGGCTGGCTGTTTTCTCAGTGATTGGTAGACTGGGTTGATGTTGATGTGTAAATTTATTGACTTATTGGTGGGAAACCAGGCTTCAAGTAATTCTCTTTCTCTCCTTGATTTTGCCTGGGTTACAACTGTGGTCCCAGTTGGATCAAATTTGTGACCTTCTGAAAAACTGAACTATCATCAACAACCGAGTACAAAAGAAAAGTAAGAGGTCCACTACACAAAGAAAGTTATGAGAAGAAAGAAGCCTGATCACATGGACATTTCCAAAGAACTACGCTTATAATAAATACAAATAATTTGTATTTATTAAAGTAATAAGAGTGTGAACTTCCTGCTCATCTAGAAGTGTCCAATAAAACACTTATAGGGAGCTCCCTCTAGCTTCTCCTATCTTGGGCACTATGTATGTATGTATGTATGTATGTATGTATGTATGTATGTATGTATCAGGGCTGGGTTCCTACCGGTTCGCACCGGATCGCACGATCCGGTTCGTCGGTGAACCCGGAAGTAATGAACTTCCGGGAACGCCGGTACCGGTCCTGGGCCCTGTCGCGCGCTCCCCCGCCCGTCTGGACTAAGCGCAGCCTGCCACTCACTGTTTGGCTGGAGTCCAGCCAATCAGTGAGCGGGCTGGCCTCGTTTAAAAGTGTGGCGCCAACGGCTAACATTCCTCTTTTGAAAAGAATCTTTCTCTCAAAGAGTCTTTTCAAAAGGGTTTGTTGCCAAGACGCCTCGTTTCGCGCTTCACGCCTTCCCTTCGCCTTCCAGGAGCTTGCTGCTTCCCCCACAGGTAAGCAACCAAGCCCTGGCGGCAAGACTCGGGACGCTAGCGGCGGGACTTCGGGTGAGCGGTGGCGACGGCAGTGGTGGTAGCGGCGGTAGGAAGCTGGGGGGGATAGGGACCGTGGTAGCAGCGGTAGCGGCCTAGGTTTCGCCAGGGAAGGCCTCCAGGCCTTCCCTCGTGAAAGCCGCGGCGTCGCGTACGCCGCGTGGCCGCCTTCGGGTGGGGGGGTGGCGGCGGCCTCCCTTTCGAAAGCCGCGGCCTCGCGTAGGCCGCGTGGCTGCCTCCGGGTGGTGCGGGCGGCGGCGGAGGCCTCCCTTGCGAAAGCCGCGGCCTCGCGTAGGCCGCGTGGCCACCTCCGGGTGGTGCGGGCGGCGGCGGCGGCGGAGGCCTCCCTTGCGAAAGCCGCAGCCTCGCGTAGGCTGCGTGGCCGCTTTCGGGTGGGGGGGCCGCCGGTAGCCGCCTAGCTTTCGCGAGGGAAGTCCTCCAGGCCTTCCCTTGCGAAAGCCGCGGCCTCGCATACTACGCCTGGCCGTCTTCTGGTCGGGGGGGGGCGGCGGCGGCCTAGTTTTCGCTAGGGAAGCCCCCCACCACCACCCCTCTACCCTCGCCTGGCTTGCTAAGCATGCCAGGCAACCTAAGTGACTTTACCTAGCCTTGTCCCTCCAGTCAGGTTTCTTACCTGTTCCTGCTGCCTGCCATCACGACGAGGATCCATCCATCGCATCGGAATGCTGCTGATTCTGCCTGCTGCTGGTAAGTGGCCCGGTTTTATTTAATTATTATTTTAATGTATTTTAAAATATTTTATTTAATGCATAGAATTTTTTATAATAGTTTTACATATAAGTATTGAGTGTAGAATACTTTAAAATGGTTTACTTTAATTTATTTTGGATATAATCTTTTTTTAAATTGTCTCCATTTATTTATTCCTGCACATTGTAATATTTATTCATTTACATATCTCTGTTTTTCCACTGTTGTGCAAACACAATTCCAGCAGCTGCTAACATGTGTAAAATTAAATATATATTATACTCCCTTTCAAATAATCAACAAAATATTTCTGGTTTTAATTCCATATCTTGCTTTACGATTGCTTCTAACCACTAACTTCTGAATAGCTACTTGGACCGACCTAAGTACTAATTCATAATTTCATATGAATTCATATATTCCTGTCTTTTGAAATGGAGAACTAAATTTCAGAAAAAGGAAAACTGTATTGCTCTGGGAATATGACATTCATTCTTGAACTATCTTCTTGGATGAAAGACTATATCAACAACCAGAAAAGCAATAACACAAGTAAGTACTTGAGTGTATCTCTTCCATTGTGTTATTCTTATGTAAGGTGTAAGTGCCAGCAATTAAAGTGTTGCCCTCTGTGTCTCTCCTTTGTGCAGGTTATTGGAGCAAGGTGGTGAGGTGGTGGTGCAGAAGATGCAAAAAAGGAGAGTAATTTTCCTTTTCTATTATTTTGTGTGCTGGTTTCATCCCAATGCAGTGCATGCAATTAAAGTCTTGCTTTCTGTGTCTCTTCTTTGTGCAGCCCATTCATTGGAGTCAGTGATACTGAAGACTGGCAAGAACAGGCATCTTCCATCTGTAAGTAGCTCTTTTATTGTTTTTGTACTTATTTTAATCATATTGTAGTTGGGGGAAAGAATTCAGTGACATCGTCTTGGACACTCCCATCCGGTCACATGGGCGGCAAGCCACTCCCATCCGGTCACATGGGCGGCAAGCCACTCCCATCCGGTCACATGGGCGGCAAGCCACTCCCATCCGGTCACATGGGCGGCAAGCCACTCCCACAAAGGAGGCCACGCCCACAGAGGTGGTTCGAACAATTTTTGAAACCCACCCCTGGTATGTATGTATGTATGTTTTGGCTTTCAAAATTCTGCAGCCATTTTGGCTATTACTAAGAGTTCTGAGAATTAAGTCCCATATATGGAGGGAGTCAAGTCAGGAAGGCACCAAGTATTGGAATTTGAGAGCAATTTATATGATATGGAAATGTTTGTATATCCTCATTAATTAAGTGCATGATTCTAAGAAACAGCACATAACAAAAATACAGGCCTGTATTCCATTATCAATTAAGATGAATATTAATTGTTTCCTTAAGATGTTTTATCCTATTAATTTTGTCTATTTTTTCTGCCTACAAAATCAGCAGGTGAAAGTCATACACAAATCTGTAAAGTACTTAAAAAACAACTATACACAAGTTCCTACATCTATACTATCAAAAGAAAGCCTTCTTTAGTTCAATAGAGATTACCCTCAGTTATATGATTGTGATATATTACCCCAGTTATATGATTGCAGTGGCCTAGTGGTTAAGAGGCTGGGCTTGTTGACTGGAAGGTTGGTAGTTCAAGACTCAAGTACTGTGTGATGGGTGAACTCTTGTCCCAGCTTCTGCCAACCCAGCAGTTAGAAAGCAAATAGATAACAGTGTTCCATGCCCCTCAGCCTATAATCCTGCTAGCCACATGACCATAGAAGCATCCTCAAACAGTGCTGCCTGCCTTGGTTAGCAAATGGCTATAAGCACTGCCGCCTAGAATCAGACACAACTGGATGTGGAAAACCTTTACGTTACTTTTATATGATTGTAGTCTTTTTGTTTGGACCTATGCATACATAATCAGAAGGGCTTACTTCCTAGTAGATATGCATAAGATTATTTTGTTATTTATAAATATACAAATACATTTTTAAAAAAATAATATCTTATCAGGACAGAATAGTGGACTATTGATATTACTTTAAAATGATCTTGCAATGACTTTGGTATTGTCCTTTGTCATCAACTCCAAGCTATTGCAAGAAGAAAATTATAGGAATATCATAAGGGGAAAAAATATTTTTCCGGTCCACTCCAATGCTTCAAAGTTGAATTCAGTGTTGATGTCTACAAGAAGATCATTCAAAATCATCTTGGTAGTATGCTCATTCTAAAAAGATCAGTGCATATTTGTAACTCATTTTTCTCATTATTTGCATACATTTGTTGCCTGATTAGAAACCAACCAAGCGAGACTCACCAAAATTTGATTTTTTTTCTTACACTGGCTTTGGGGAATGTTCATAGTTCTGAAGAAAAGACAATGGAAGTTCTACAACAGAATAAGTCACAGAAGCCAATGAGAGGTGTAGATAATGGCAATAATTTCCCATTAACTGCAGGGACCACCTAATAGAAAAACTCATTACTTTAATGATGCTATAAATAAATAATTGTTCTCTCTGGAAATTTTGTGGGATTCATTAGTTATATACCTTTTGACCTCTCCATGTGGGTTGCCCACCCTCTAGGTCATTATCCTAAAATAGAACATATTTTAATTAGTCCATTTACATTTGTTAGCATTTCATCCCTTATTTCTTGATTAAATGAGAAATAATGAATGTTGGCTTTTATTTTTATCAGATCGTGGCTTTCGTTTTTATGGGAAGATTACCATTTTAGGTGGTAAAGGAAAGCACTCTAGGAAACATCAGATGTACTTTTAATGGTACGGTATTATGCAGAATTTCATTTTCAAAAGTGTTTAATATGCAGCAACCATGTCTCCCTTTGAACCTTAGACACCACTGCTTCTGTTACCAAATGATTTGATTAAGGAGCGAGATGATGTGCGAGACCAAGATGGCTGCGAGGCTCCGTCCGCTCTAAACTACCCGACGAAAAATGCAGATAAAACCGCGAGTAACAACTTTAAAATATAATATGAGAGGCTTGTCCAGGAGGCTTGAGACCCTGGGAACCCAAAAAGATCAGCTAGCGGTAGGGGTTACCTCTTCGGGGATAGCCCCGGACCGCAAAAGCTCCAGCGTCTTCAGCGGCTTCCATGCTGGTCTGGCCGCTCGGCAGCGAGGAGGGGAATCTCGGCCTGGAAACGGCGGCGGCGTTCTTCGCCGGCTCCGGCGCCTATTCCATCTTTCAGCTTCGCCTGCCCGTGACGGGAGCGCCCTACGGCCGTGGGACCACCCCCAGGACCGTCTCCAAGCCGTTTGGATGTTACGACCGCGGACCGCGTGGATTCTGGCGGTTCCAGCGGTCTCCGTGCTGTTTCGTCCATATCAGCTGTTCGGCGGCGAGGAGAGGAACCTCAGCTCGGTGGCAGCGGCGTCGTTCTTTAGCGGCCTCATCGCCTGCCCCACTTCCCTACTCTGTCTGCCTGCAGTGGGGACGAGGAACGGGGGAGACCACCCTTGGACTTTACAGACCTGGATGATCCCATTGGCTCTAGGGATTCCGGTGGTTCTTGGGCTGCCTCGGCCATTTAACACTGAGGAAGCAAGTTCCATCTGGAGAACAGCGACGGTGTCCCCTGGCAATTACAACGCCTGTTCCATCTTTTTACCCTACTTATTTTTAGTGGTGTGCCTTTGGGAACTCCTTGGAGTGGTTTTACCCCCAGAAGGAAAACTTTGGACCTGGGCTGCGGGTGGACAGATGATGGCAGCATTGTGTGTTTGCACTGAACCCCCGCAGGACCTTTTGACCAACAAATTTGCAGAAGAAGAGAGGGGCTATAAGACACTCCCCCATATATTCCATCTGAACTATAATTGGTCCCTAGCCACTTTAACTCTGAACATTAAGAGCCAATTTTGCCATCTGAACTCGCACCTTAAATTTTAATCAACTGCGCAACTACTTTAGTTTCTTTCTTTTCTTTCATCTTTCTCTTCTTTCTTTGTATGGGATATGCATGAGATACGTATGAGATGAATGAATGTCCCACTTTTTATTATTATATTGTTGTAAATTTTTGTGTTTTAACTCTTACGTGGGGACTGTTTGGGGGAGTGCATGGGTATGTATGATTTGGAGGACCTGCCGGGAGATGCGGGGGCCATGGGGGTGGTTGAGGGGACCAGAGACACGGGAGAGGGTCGGGGTATTACGGTCGTAACAGGGAGGGGCAGATACGGCGGGGACTTTAGGGCAGGCCATTACCGGGGAAGGAGGGTTCGCTACATTACAGAGATCCCTCCTTCCGGCCCTATGAGTCCCACTCCGAGACCAGATGGCGCAAGTAATCAGGACCCTGGACTCAGGCTGCTGTCGCTAAATGCCAGGTCTGTGGTACATAAAGCTCCTCTCGTCCGGGACTTAATTTTAGACGAGAGGGCAGACCTGGCATGTATTACTGAAACCTGGCTGGGCCCAGAGGGAGGAGTCCCCCTTGTAGAGCTGTGCCCAGAAGGATTTCAGGTGCTACACCAGCCGAGAGCCCAGAGAAGGGGTGGGGGTGTGGCCATTGTTATCCGGGAGTCGTTAGTTCCTCGTAGGGTCCCTGCTCCGGAGCTTGTCGGGTGTGAGTCTCTGCTGATAAAGTTGGACCTCAAGGGTCAAGTGGGTCTGCTGTTAACGTACCTGCCTCCCAACAGCGTTGCAGCAGCCCTCCCCTCGCTCCTCGAGTCAGTAGCCGAGCTGGCAATTGAGTTCCCTAGGTTGATGGTCCTGGGGGACTTTAATTTGCTGTCGCTCGGTGAAAACTCTGATGGGGCGCAGGAGTTCATGGCTTCCATGACAGCCATGGGCTTGACCCAAGTAATTCGGGGCCCAACCCATTTGGCGGGTCACATGCTCTACCTCGTATTCCTCTCGGAGCAGTGGATTTGTGATCTTGGTCTGAGGGGTAACGACATCATACCCCTGTCATGGTCAGACCACTGCCTACTGAGGCTCGACTTCCGGGGACCAAACCCCCACTGTAGGGAGGAGGAACCGACCAGGTGGTTCCGCCCCAGGCGACTTATGGAACCGTTAAGGTTCCAGACGGAGCTTGGGGTCATTCCTGATACTTTCGCCCACAGTCCGGTAGAGACTCTGGTTGCTGCTTGGCACTCGGCAGCATCGGAGGCCCTCGACCGGATTGCGCCACTACGGCCCCTCCGAGGCGGCGGATCCCGGAGACCTCCTTGGTTCACCGAGGAACTCCGGGAGATGAAGCGCCAGAGGAGATGCCTAGAGCACCGATGGAGGTCCGATAAGTCCGAATCGAACCGAGCAATGGTAACCACCAGCACCAAGGAATACACCAGGGCACTTAGGGCAGCGAAAAGATCTCACATAGCCACCTTGGTTGCGTCCGCTGAGTCTCGCCCAGCCGCCCTGTTTAAGATAACCCGCTCCCTACTAAATAAAAGGGAAGCGGGGGAACCCTTGCAGGGCAGAGCTGAGGATTATGCCCAATTCTTAGCGGACAAAATTGCTTGGTTTCGGTCGGACTTGGACTCCATCCCCGCAGTTCCAGCCGAGGCACAAGAGGATCAAGTAGACCATCTCTGGGTTGAGTTTCAGGATGTTACCCCCGGGGATGTGGACAAGGCCATGAGGGCTGTAAGTGCCTCCACCTGCGTACTGGACCCGTGTCCCTCATGGCTGGTTACTAACAGCAGTGAGGTGACACGAGGCTGGATCCAGGCGGTTGTTACCGCCTCTCTTCGGGAGGGGAACTTCCCCACTGTACTGAAAGCGGCGGTGGTGAGACCCCTCCTAAAGAAGCCATCTCTGGATCCAGCTGTTCTTAATAACTATTGCCCAGTCTCCAACCTTCCCTTCCTTGGGAAGGTTGTTGAGAAGGTGGTGGCCTTCCAGCTCCAACGGTCCTTGGAGGAAGCAAACTATCTTGACCCCTTCCAGTCAGGCTTCAGACCCAGTTACAGCACAGAAACCGCTTTGGTCGCATTGACCGATGATCTCTGGAGAGCCAGAGATGGAGGACATTCCTCCATCCTGGTCCTCCTTGACCTCTCAGCGGCTTTCGATACCATCGACCATGGTATCCTTCTGCGACGACTGCGGGAGGTGGGAGTGGGAGGCACCGTGTTGCGGTGGTTCTCCTCCTACCTCTCGGACAGGTCGCAGTCGGTGTTAGTGGGGGGGCAGAGATCGTCCCCTAGGCCCCTAACATATGGGGTGCCTCAGGGCTCGGTCTTATCCCCCCTACTATTCAACATCTACATGAAACCGCTGGGAGAGATCATCCGCAGGCACGGGATCAGATACCATCAATATGCGGACGATACCCAGTTGTATCTGTCCGCCCCGTGCCAACTCAATGAAGCGGCAGACGTGATGAACCGAGGCCTTGAGGCCGTTATGGACTGGATGAGGGTTAACAAGCTTGTACTCAACCCAGAAAAGACCGAGTGGCTGTTGTGCTTCCCTCCCAAAGATTCGACCAATATTCCATTACTCAGGCTGGGGGGTCAAATTTTATACCCCTCAGAGAGGGTTCGCAACTTGGGAGTCCTCCTGGATCCACAGCTATCATTTGACCACCACCTGACGGCTGTGACCAGGGGGGCATTCGCCCAGGTTCGCCTGGTGCGCCAGTTGCGACCCTACCTGAATCGGGAGGCTCTCACAACAGTCACTCGGGCCCTTGTGACCTCTAGGCTGGAATACTGCAATGTGCTCTACATGGGGCTGCCCTTGAAGAGCATCCGGCGACTTCAGCTAGTGCAGAACGCGGCCGCGCGAGTGATTGTGGGTGCACCTCGGTTCACCCACATAACACCTATCCTCCGTGAGCTGCGCTGGCTACCTGTCGATCTCCGGATGCGCTTCAAGGTGCTATTAGTCACCCATAAAGCCCTGCATGGTAGTGGATCTGGGTACTTGAGAGACCGCCTTCTGCCAATTACCTCCCTGCGACCAATTAGATCTCATAGATTGGGCCTCCTCCGTATTCCATCAGCCAACCAGTGCCGGCTGGCAACTACAAGGAGGAGGGCCTTCTCAGTAGTAGCCCCGACCCTTTGGAACGAGCTCCCCGTGGAGATTCGTACCCTCACCACCGTCCAGGCCTTCCGCACAGCCCTTAAGAACTGGCTAGCCCGTCAGGCCTGGGGACAAGGATAGCCGCCCCTCCCGAATGATGAATGAATGTTGCTTATTACTTTTATTATATGTGTCTACGTCATTGTTTGTATTCCCCCTTCCTGATTTTATGTGAGCCGCCCTGAGTCCCATCAGGGAAAAGGGCGGCCTACAAATGTTAATAAACATTCAAACATGATTTAAAAAAGCAAAAAAAATATCTGTATTGGGTTTAATGTTTGAAGTGAATCACAAATGCATATTTACAGGATTCTATAGAAGCAAAAAGGAAGAAAATTTCTAAATGAGAATGGTAGGATTTTGAATTGAAAGAAGGTCGGTTAGTTTCTCCTTTATCTTACCACACTCCTCAAAGTGAAATGTCCTATCTTGTGAAAAAGAATAATGCTCCTGGCACAAATACTTCTGAATAGAGAACTGATCAAGGCCTGTGAAATACAGAAATGAATGAGGCAGTGATATCCATTTCCCTTTTGCTACTTATTTCTGGCTCTTGAAGTTTTGAATAAGACATAAGGCAAGATGAGAGAATTTCTGAAGTGAAAGTTAAAAAAGAAGTTTATAAACTAAGAAATTAAGATGAGAAAAAGTACAGTTGTCATTGTTGGAAAGAATTTCTTTGTAAAAATGAATGTTTTACTTTGAATGTCCTTATAGCAATTTAAAGAACTGCTGAACTATTTAAACAATGACAAAAAGATATACCCAGATTTACATGTCAGGTGAAAAAAACATGGGCTAAATATAAGATCCTCTAAAATGCAAAGAAAAAAAGAGAAGGACTGGGATTATCTGACTATATTTTGTTGCCTGCTGTTTGGTTGGATGAAGGGATGATTGTTGATGATGGAATGCTGTTGTTAAGAAAAAAGACACATTTAGATTTAGAAGATCATGGTCTCAGGTTTGGGTGGCATGGTTGCTTATAATATGATAAAGTACAACAAATGTAGATTTTATAAGTCTTTGTATCAGGAATGCCATACTATGAATATGGAACAGAGATATAAATCCAGGCTATTCATGAAAATGCCTTTGTTGGCCTCAGCTCAAGAATCACTTTGTAGAAAAGTCAAATGGTTAACATATAAAGAGTTCCTAATGCAGGGAAATGGAGAGTTTAAGATGAAATTAAGAGCACAATTGACTACAGAGGAATTGGTTTTCTATGGTTCTCAAATGCACAATTGAGAAAAAAAATTCAATAGACATAAAAATACCAGTAATAGAATGTGATAAAATGGAATTAAAAATGAATTATGTACCAAAGATGAACATGTGGTTACTGAAATACATCCAATGTTGGGAAAAAATGAAATAGAGGAAGAGCAAATTAAAAAATATATGTTAAAATGGCTCCATGTTTTCCCACTATCAGGGGTGCCCATGGGTGGTGGAAGAAAATCAAGATGGTGGCCACAAGGGTGAGATCAAAGATCTATCTGGGTTTTTTTATGTGCAATGACCACCGTGACTTTTTTTTTTTTTACTGTGAAACTCTTTTTATTGTGTTTTGTGTGGCTTTTATTCTGCCCACACTTTATCTATTTCCCTTTGCTTTTGTTTATTTTTACACTTTTAAAATTAGTAGCTGACTCTGCTCAGTGGGATTTATTCCCAGATAAACATGTATACGGTTATAACCCAATCTGTTATTTGTTAACTTTCTTGTATTTAAAATATTTCTTTCTTTGTATTTTTATATTTCATTTAGTTCAGTGCATTATATTTTTTATATAAATTCCCATGTAGCTTCATACATGTTTCTTTTCTAAATATAGAAACAAGTATTTAGAAGTGTAAGAAAAAATTTGTATAAGATGTTTTACAGGTGGCATCTACCCCCAATGAGAATTGCAAGAATGTCCAAGAATAAATCAGAAAAATGTTGGAAATGTCATCAGATACCGGGCTCATATTACCACATGTGATCGACTTGCATTGGAGCTAAAAGATACTGGACTAAAATTCACACGTGGTTGGAGAAAATGATACACAAACACATAGACTTTAAACCAGAGGTCTTTTTATTGGGAATTATACCAGAAATCTATAACAAAGACTTAAAATATCTGATTGTAAACGTGCTAACAGCAGCCAGATTCGTATTTGCAAAAAACTGGAAAAATGAAACAATACCAAAACAGGAAGAAGTTATTCGAAAAATAATGGACTGTGCTGAAATGAGTAAATTGACATTTGAAATTAGAGAACAAGAAGATGAGCAATTTTATAAGATATGGGATTTGTTTTATCAGTGGCTGGGGGAAAAAACTTGGAAATGAAAAATGTTTTACTCATGTTTCAACTAAAGGAGTTAAATGATAACACAATTATGCTGTGAAATAGATTAACAATGATACAATGAAAAACTGATATATCTATGAATTGAATACTTTAGAATTTTTTGTTTTAAAATGGATAAGGATAACAATGATTTTATGTATACTTGATAGAGAATTGGTGATATAATGTATAACCCTAAGAATATATTACAAGGATATCTTGTTGTTGATAAATAATTTTAATAAGGGAATAATTAAAAATTGATATATATATGTAGTGGCTATTTAGAATATTTTGTTGAAAAATGAAGGAATAAGATTTCTGTTTGAATGTCTGATGTACAAGGACAATAATGAACATAAGCATACCCGATAGTTGATTGGTGGAATTATGCATAATTGAATATAGTGACATACAAATATAAATTGTTGGTTGTTTTTTTTCATATTGGGATTTGTGATTATATAAAGGTATACTGTTATCAAATAGACAATTAAGAATGTAAGGACATTAGGTTTATTGGGAAAAAAAACAATAATACTAATTGAAATTGAACATATACTGTACAATGAAAGTGAGGTATTTAGTTATACTAGATGAAAAATCTGTGATGGTAAATGTTATTCGAGAATATGGATGTAACAGCACTTGTAACCAAACGACATGCTGTATGTGATGATGGGTTGTTTTTTTCTTTTGTTGCGTGTATGTGTGTTGTTTGATTAATACAAATAAAAATTTATATTAAAAAAAAGTGTAAGAAAAAAAATATCATCAATGTTTTTATATTACATTTAAATACTTCTAGTTTTAATTTCAGGACCTGTGGCCAGCCTAATGTCAGAAACTAGAACTAACATTAAAAGTACTTGAATATAATACAAAGACATCAATGAGACTTTTAAAAAACTACCGTTGTACATCCTCTGCTTATGTTTATATAAAAGAGGTTTCTTCCATCAAGAGAACAAATGCCACTTACAAAGTAAGACCTTTTTCACCCTTTGCTCTCTCCCATATTTCTCAATCTGGTTCAGAAATTGTATTTGGGAATTTAGCCTATAAAAAAAATGGGGCATATAGAGGAAACCCCAGGAGACCTGAGAAAGGGAAATGTTAATTCTATGAGAAGCTCACTAACAGGATAGTGGCTAGATTGGAAAGTATTACAGCTTTCTCTAACCATCATCTCATTTCCTATTAGCTTTTATTATTCTCAAATAATGAAACAAAAATGGCAATCTGCAGCCTTAAGAATAATACAGTATGCTTTTGCTCATTTTTTTTTCAGCATACTTCCTTGAATTCCTACATAAATTAAATTTAAAAAAGGGAAAAAAAGAATTTAAAAGGAAGAAAAATTAGGAGAGGGAAGATGCAAAAAAATAAATAAAGAAAAGAATAACTTCCAACTTTCTTCTGTGTAGTTATATATTTAACTAACATTCATTAGCCTTTTGTGAAAATTCAATAAAACACATTTCTTATAATTATAAACAATTTTAAAAATCAAAACCCAAAATTAAAATAGCATTTATTTTGGTTTCAAACAAATATTCCCCAAAAAATTGTTTCCACGTAGAAACAAAGGTAAACAAAGTTTTTTCTTTCATTTCACAATCTCAGCCAGTTCCATTAACTTCACCAGCCACTATGGGAATCTGTAAGTCTTCTCATCTCTATGCATACAAGAATTTTGCTGATATTACCAAATTTAAAAACAAAAGCCCATGTTTTTTCTTCATCTGAAATGGTATAGGGTTTCCAGCTCAAACAGGGAGTTGGACAAGAAGTTCTCTAAGATTCCTTCAAACTCTGTTATTTTGTTAATCCTATATATCCTTTGCATTAGGTCTACCCACTATGCTGGCCCACAAGAGATCATTTTGTATGGAATAAGGACCTCAACAGAAAAAAAAATGTTCCTATCCTGTATCTGTCAGACTGGATATAGCAATGGGGCCAGAGATCCAAACTATGCCTTTAACTCCAAAGGCAAGATTTGAAAAATGGAAAAGATAAAAAGCAACCTAAAACAGTTTAGCTACTCTGTAATGATTCAAAAGGTCCCTTCTGGTTCAAACATCAGCATAGAATTTCACACGATTTGAAAAATGGACAGGGTGTGTTGCGGGTGGCAGGTTCTTTCTGCAAATTGTGCATGCAGTTTGTGAGCAAATAAGGGACAGATAAATGCACATGCTTTACAAAGTTAACACTCCAAATTAAAACTGATTGGCAGCCAATGCTTTTATATCAAAGCCAAGGTAATGACTTGAAGATTATGACACTCAGCTTCAGTAGTTTCTAACAAAGTGAAGAAATAATGATTCTGGCATTTGGAAGGGGCAGTTTGCGTGTCTGCGTATTTGGAAGTGTTTAGCATTTTTTGCGTTAACAAAGATAAAAGATTTGTTTATTTTTCAAAATTCTTGATTGTACCATGATCAATAGGCTGTACAGATGGAACGGTTTGCTTCTAATAGCTGTACCTAAATTTTCATGTCCTGAAACAGGGGGGAGTTACGGCCCTACCTGAACCGGGAGGCTCTCACAGCAGTCACTCGAGCCCTTGTGATCTCTAGGCTGGAATACTGCAATGGGCTCTACATGGGGTTGCCCTTGAAGTGCATCCGGTGACTGCAGTTAGTCCAGAATGCAGCCGCGCGAGTGATAGTGGGCGCACCGCGGTTCGCCCACATTACACCCATCCTCCGCGAGCTGCACTGGCTACCTGTCGATCTCCGGGTGCGCTTCAGGGTATTGATGACCACCTTTAAAGCACTCCATGGTAGTGGATCTGGGTACTTGAGAGACCGCCTTCTGCCGATTACCTCCCTTCGACCGATTAGATCGCACAGATTGGGCCTCCTCCGGATTCCATCTGCCAGTCAATGTCGACTGGCGACTACACGGAGGAGAGCCTTTTCTGTTGCAGCTCCGACCCTGTGGAACGATCTCCCCATTGAGATTCGTACCCTCACCACCATCCAGACCTTCCGCACGGCCCTTAAGACCTGGCTCTCCCAGCAGGCCTGGGGATAAGTTTTTAAATTACCCGCCCGAGTGTTGACTGTTGAATGCAAGTTGGTGTTTTATTATCTATCTTGTTTACTCACTGTTTGTCTTGTATTATTGCACCCCCTTCCCGTGATTGTAAGCCGCCCTGAGTCCCCTCAGGGAGAAGGGCGGCCTATAAATCATAATAAATGTCTAAAAAAAAAATGTCTAAATGTCTAAATGGGAAACTAATGGGCTTTCTCAAAACATACAGGGAGCCTCGATAAAAAAAAAAAAAATCTTGAGCAAATGCTAATATGACAGATGGAAAAACATAATTCCCCCACTTAAATAACTCAATTGTCGTTGGCCAAGATGAATTGTTTCTCCTCACATCCAAAATGGCATGTCTCCTACCTGCAATAGAATATGGAATATTATTTGATACAAATTTTTTAATTGGCTACAATGGAGTTATATTTTCTATGAATTTTTATGGATTTTGAATGTTGTAATAGACATTGCAATCTGGGCTTAGGTACTAACTTGTTGTTGTTGTTGTTAGTTGTGAAGTCATGTCTGAGCCATCGTGACCCCGTGAATAATGTTCTTCCAGGCCTTCCTGTCCTCTTCCATCCCCTGGAGTCCATTTTAGCTCATGCCTACTGCTGCAGTGACTCCATCCAACCACCTCATTCTCTGACTTTTCCTTCTTTTGCCCTCAATCTTTCCCATCATTACGCTCTTCCACAGTGAGTCCTTCTTTCTCATTAGGTGGCCAAAGTATTTGAGTTTCATCTTCAGGATCTGCTAACTTACCTGGCTTAAAATAACCTAGGTCCGTGATGGCGAACCTATGGCACATGGCACAGGCGCACGTGAAGCAATTTGTCAGGGCACACATGGTGTTGCCCTGTCAGGTGGCCAGCGCGCATGTGCGTGCTGGCCATCTGACTTCGGCCTTCTTTGGGGGCCATTTTTCACCCTCTGTAGCCTTCAGCGGCCTTCAGGAAGCTTCCATGAAGGGCAAAAACCAACCCTACGAGCAAAGAGGAAGTGACTTCCAGTTTGTCCGTAGGTCCATTTTTTGCCCTCCAGAGCCTTCAGCGAAGCCTCCTGAAGGCTCTGCAGGTCAAAAATCGGACAAGCCAGAAGTCACCATTCTTGAACTTCCAGTTTCCCTGTAGATCCATTTTTTGCCATCCAGAGGCTTCAGGGAAGCTCCTGAGGCCTCCGGAGGGCATCCGTGGGGGGGGGGGGGAGGCTGTTTTCACCCTCCTCAGGCTCCTAGAAAGCATCTGAAACCTGGGGAGGGTGAAAAAACCATGCCAAAAATGAGGGGGGGGGTTGCTGGTCATGCGCATAACATTATGGGTATGGCACGACTACACATGACCCCCCTGTGCTCCCCCACTTTTGACACGGGAGCCAAAAAAGGTTAGCCATCACTGACCTAGGTGGTGTTTCTTAACTTTGGATGCTTGAAGATGTGTGGACTTGAACTCCCAGAATTCCCCAGCCAGTAAAGCTTTATTAAGACTGGTAATAATTTGCTAGACAGTAACTTGTCTGAAATGGTATATAGGTCAGTGCTGGTGAACCTATGGCACACATGTCACAGGTAGCATTTGGAGCCATCTCTGCAGGCACACAAGCTGTTGCCTAGGTCAGCTCCACTGTGCATGTGTGTGTCTTGCCCACTGGCCAGCTGATTTTTGGGTCTCTGCTGGGAGATGTGCATGTCTACGTGGGAGTGGCGGTCATGCATGCATGCCTGTGGGGGTGAGGGATGTGGTGCACCTTGTTTGTGGTTCCAGGAGGCTTTAGGTAAGCCTGCTAGCACCAAAATGAGGGGCAGGAGTGTGCAGCGTGCACCCCCATGCCCTGTTTTTGATCCCAGGAGGTTTAAGGAAGGCCTGCTAGCACCAAAACGAGGGTTGCACACATATGCACAGGGGTGGAGGAGCCAGGGAGGTTGCACATGCATGCATGGGGTGGGGCCTGTGGGTGGGTATTAGATTATAGGTGTTGGTATGCACACACACACAATTGGCACCAGAGGAAAAAAAGGTTTGCTATCACTGGTATAGGTTCTGTTTGAGCAGGAGATTTGGCTAGAAGACCTTCAAGGTCTCTTCCAGTTCTTTTCAGAATAAATTGAAATTAAAGAAGAGGGACTATCAGTTATGGCATTTTCCTTGCCAGTTTCCTTCTGACGAAACGCCCTTTTCTACACAACCATCAGTTAAGGAGTCTTGTAGGGTTAATGTTTCATTGACAGTGTTGAGAATCAACCTGGAGAAAGGGGCTGTGTTGCCCACCCACCCACCCACCCACCCCAAAAGAAAAAGAAAGAAAGTCTTTGTGAAGCATCCTAATGTATTATGACAAAGGGCAGAAGTCTACTGATTTACAACATCAGTAAATTTATAGACATAATTTCCAATCAGAACTGCAGCAAACTGATTTACATTAGAATCGGTGGAAGGGATTGTACAGTTTTAATAATGGGAATCATTCACTATCTGGCTAAATTCTGAAAGGTATTTGCATCACAAATTCTATTTGAAGAGTTTCCTTCCCTATTTCTTCAAATAACATCAGTTTGATCTTCTGATATTATGCCTGATCAAAGGACTTCTTTTTTTTTTTATCTGGACTGAAAGCCTGTTCCCTTAAAAAAAATATCTTTCTTTTTGTATATATTGTGCAGACTAATTTCAGATCCAACAGCACTTTAAATGCTATCTGTTCCTTAAGACCATTATTTTACTGTTCTTGTCTTAATTCTGTCTCTTACATTCTAAGTCATTATTCAGGTATTTCACAGAAGATTGATTTGAGTATTAGGGGATCATTTACTTTTCCATTACCACAGACATCTTTGGTTATAAATTCTGACTGCTAGGAGAAAATGTACATATCATTTGTGTCAGCATTTGTGGAAGGTCTGTGCTGATATGATCAGCACAAGCTAGCATTCTTCATTTCTTTGAACTAATCCTGTAGTTGTCTCCACAGAATAATAAGGAACTAAGCCAATCAATCTTTCCTGTGGCTTTCTGATGGGATTTGAGATAGATGAACCAGAACCAAAAAGTATTCCTTTCTTTAAATAGAAGGTGAAGTATCTTTCAAGCTGACACAGATTTCTGGTGACTTCATATGTACAACCAAGCAATTTCCTTGGCAGTGATATTGAAAAGATTTGGCATTGCCCTATTCCAATATGTTTCTTTATTGGTTTCTAGTGTAGCCTACACTCTTCGTTTTCCCACTGAAGTACTAACTAAGCCTGCTTAGCTTCCAAGCCCAGATAAAGTCAATTGGCAAACATATTTTTATCTTGAGGCAGCTGAGATGTGATCTGAGATAAGGGGGGCATTATTATCTTTTGCTTGACATGATCAGATCACTAACATATCAATGATATCCACAAGGGGTGGGGGAGGAACCATTAAGTTGATTCACCTGATGTATATACTTGGCTTCCAGAGACTACTTAGGCATTTCTCTGAAATTCTGGAGGGCAGTTGAATCAATTGCTTAGTCAACCTCTGGAATAGAGGGATGAACATGGCACAAAATAGGATTGCTCCCAAGTAGCCTCTTCCTGTCAACTGATTCCTGGTTTAACAAGGAGCTCCAGGCAGTGAATTCACAGAAGACATATTTGGAGTGGTGCTGGAAAGCAATAAAAAGCAAATATCCCTGAACAATGAACAAGCTGAAGCCCGAGCCCACACTGAGCCAGCAAGTATGACAAAACATCAATATTTCTCTATACCGTTCACATTTGTGGATTACTACCCAGCAACATTGTTTATAGCTACCCAAACTCTTCTTGGGAATGATGGACTAAAAAAATAAAATAACTGCAGAGCTGCTGTGGTGCATATGGAAAGCATCTGAAAGATAAAATCATGCATATTTGCTTAAACTTAACTGAGATGACAAAGGAAATACGTATTTATTTTTTATTTATTCATATTTCTGCACAATATCCTGAAAGGTTCCCTGGGATTGGGTTGACTTAATCCCAAGAAAATTAATAAGTTTTTTTTTTTTTTTTGCAAGTCACACTCCACTTGATTGCTATACTTACTACAGCATTCTAGTGGTTAGAATGCACAACTGCAGGCTGTTTCTGCTGACTTCCAGCTCCTTGCAATTTGGCAGTTCGATTCTACCAGGCTCATGGTTGACTCAGACTTCCATCCTTCTGAGGTGGGTAAAATGAGGACCCAAATTGTTGGGGGCAATATGCAGAGTCTGTAAACCACTTAGGGTTGTAAAAGCAACTGTAAAGTGGTAAGTCTAAGTGCTGAGGATATTGCTATTGCTACTGAGGGCCATGAATTCAAACAGTGGCTATTCCTTGCTTGGGAGAACGGCTGTTGTCATCTGCCTTGGAAGAAGAAGTGATGGACCTTACCCTCAAGAAGCCATCATTTTGATTCAGTTGTTGTAGATACTATATCCAAGCTCTACTTTTCAGAAATAATTATATCAGTCTAAATATCTGGCAAATTGTGTGACCAACTCTAAACTTCCCAGAGTTGCTGGGAATCAGATGGCATACAAATTTATTTGTATGCCATCTGATTCCCAGCAACTCTGAAAAGTTTAGAGTTGTTAAAACAATAACAAAAACAGAACAGGGATAAGGAAAGCACAACCTCTTGCTAGACCTTTCAGCAGCCATTGATACAATGACTATTATATTCTTCTGGGCTGACTACAAGAGTTAAGTTAGGGTTGTACCATAGTCCAGGGTTCACGTTTTTCCTGGTTCCAATAAGTAGAGGGAATAAAGAATCAAATCCTCGGGCACTCATGCGTGAGGCATGCAGGACTTGGCTCTTTCTCTCTTGCTATTTAATCTTGTCATGAAACTCTTTGTATGATACTCAATTGTATAGTGCCATTATGGTAACTTGAATGTGAGATAAAATCCTTTCCCATTGCCTGGATTGTTAAAGTCTAGAATGGGAGAAATGGACATTCAAAGCCATTTGCTAAACTTCCAACACTGTCCCGTGAAGACAGCGAAGAAAATAACTAGGCAGTAAAGTATCACTGTTAGCAGTTCCGGAAACTTCCCAATTCAGGAGAGTGATCCTAATGTAGTAGTCTAGAAACTTGCTTTTCTTTTTTATTGTCATGATCTCCCATAACAAACAGAAGTTCCTAGCTCAATTTTCAAATAACTATTTATAATATATTAGCACCCACAGTGCTAATATCTATTGGAAAGGAAAATGTGCTAACCATTTCCCACACTTTCATTTCATTGTCTGGACATAGCTGTGATTATTCACAGATTTACTTTCTTTTCTAACTGAAAAGCAATAGTGGCGAAGTGCCCTTTATCGCTGTTATATTTTAGCAGTGGTTTTATATGACTAAAGTGGACAGTTGATAGTCATAAAAGGAAACACTGAAGATCTTGTTAATGATATGCCATTATTTTCTCCTCCTTTATGATGTGAAAAGAGAAAGAATCAGAAAATAAATCAGCCATTGCTATTTCTCTGCAGAAGTGACCGCCAGCTCTTCTCATTTTCCCTTAGCTTCTGACAAACGTATTAATTGGGAAGCAGCAAACTGAAGAAAGCTGAACAGATCTGTGACCAAGATGTAGTCTGCAAAGGATGAAATATGTCATATCTGGAAGGAAGTAGTGGAAAAAGATACAAAGGGGGAAAAAGACACTGCCAAACACAAATCTTTTTATCAGTTACTTTAAGACTCTAACTTTGCTTAGAGCAAGTTTAGACAGCATAGTGTTGGAGATGCCATTGGCAGTCTGGCTATGCCTGAATTCTTCATGTCATTATTGTCATGTCAACAGTGGCAGGCATGTCTTATAAAATGGAACCTTCACTACCCTTGAGCAGTGACAAGTAAATTATAATTCAGGTCTGAAAGAGGTCTGAAAGAGAAAAAGAAATAGAAACAAAAGATGTAATACAAATTTGCCTTGCTATTCTCATGGCAGCGTTAATGTAAGGGAGAGATTTATATACTTGGCTAAAAATAATTATGCATATATTTACTAATAGCTTAATGAAAGACTAATTCATAAGATATTGGCCTACTGCTTAGTTTTTGAATGATTCCTTTTTTTTGTTTTGCCATTGTATCATGACAATGATGGGAAATCCATGGCTAATATTGCTAAATTATAATTCCCAGGTTCCCTGACCATTAATCATGTTGTTTGGAAATGATGGCTATTAGAATTCAGCAACCTGTGGAGGACTGAGTTACAAAGCTTTGTTTATAAAACTATTTATTATTAGTTTCTACATCTGCCCAGTCATTTCATCATGATCTCTATAATTGTTGCCAATTGAGGCCAGATTCAAGGTTGTGCCTATACCACACAGGTCTCTAAACAATTTGAGACCACAATATCTGACATTCCTGTCAGATTAGAATTTAATTGTTCTTGAGATGAAAGATAGAAGTCATGCTTCTATCATTGATAAGAATAGTAGGGTATCATTTTATGGTTATTCACATGGACACTGTCTCCCTGTTGGCATCTGGAATCTGGATTACTGTATTTTTCGGAGTATAAGATGCACCGGAGTATAAGACACAGCAAGGTTTTGAAGAGGGAAAAAAAGCTTTTGCACTCTGCAAACCTCCCCAAAACAGCCCATTTTTCACAAAAATGGGCCTGTTCCCCCCCCCAAAAGGCATTAATAGCCTTTAGGAAGCTTGCAGAATGCTCTTGGGGGTAGGGTTGGGGGCACAAATGAGCAAAAAACAGCCAGTTTTTTACAAAAATGGGCACATTTTTCATAATAAAATGAGGCATGGGTAGCCTTTAGGAAGCTTATAAAGTACTCTTAGGGGCTGGGGGGGTAAAAGTAAGCAAAATGGGCTGTTTTTTGCTCATTTCTGCCCTCCCCAGCCGCCCAGGAGCTCTCTAAAAGCTTTCTAGAGGCTTTACACAGCCATTTTGGTGAAGGAGGCGGGGTTTCAGGAGGCAAAAATGCAGTGTGTAAGACACACCCAGATTTTCACCCTCTCTTTTGAGGAAAAAAGGTGCATCTTATACTCCACAAAATATGGTTATTTCCACATTGGAATTCATGAGTCACAAAAATACATTTTTTTATTGTTAAATATGCATATATTAGAAAAAGTATTAAAAGGATTATAGATATACACATTCAACTAACAAGGTTTTCCCCAAGTTTTTTATATCGAAATTAAGCTGTAAGGTAAGAATACTAGTGTACACAGCATTCACTGAATCATCCAATGTAATCAAAATTCTTATCACAGGAACTGTTTTCTTAAATAGAAAGACTGTAAATAGTAGTTAAGAGAAGCTTTTTGAAAAGTTTGAAATATAACATCAAGTGTGTCAAATATCTCACAACTACGCCAAAAGTCTTATCCATGAATGAAATCACAATCACAGGATTTCTGGCGGATGTTGACATATGGATCTACTGAAAGTGATACAGGCATTTTTTAAAGTTCTTGCTCTTCTTATATGTGATTTTATTTATTAGCATCCAATAATGAGAAGATGTCTTGTATTTTGTGAACTGCAGCTCATAAAAACTGGTCTGAAAAGATGCTACCTGATTCCCTTTGATTTTTGGCTTTAATAGACGAGTGCCATGATGGCGAACCTATGGCATGCGTGTCACAGGTGGCACATGGAGCCATTTGTTAGGGCATGCGAGGTGTTGCCCTGTCAGCCGGAGACTTCCTTGAAGACTCTGGAGAGCAAAAAAACGGCCCTACGGCCAAACTGGAAGTTCAGGAACAGAATTCCGGTTTGGGCGTAGGGCTGTTTTTCGCCCTCTGGAGCTTTCAGGAAGCTCCTGAAGTCTCCAGAGGCCTCTGGGGTGCGGGGGAGGCTGTTTTCACCCTCCCCAAGCTCCTAAAAAGCCTCTGGATCCTGGGGAGGGAAAAAAGCCAAAAGCAGGGGGCATTGGTCGCATGAGCATGCACACAGGGGGGTCTCCCATGCACATGCATGCTGGGGTCACATGCATAGCATTATTGGTATGGGCATGCCTGTGCATGTTCCCCTGCATTCCCTCCATTTTTGGCACACAATCAAAAAAAAAGTTAGACATCACTGGATTAGTGTCTCTGTGTACAATGTACACATTAGCAACAATACGTTGTACTGGGCCTAGTTGCTCATAGGTAGATGATGCATCATTTTCAATTCAGGTAGTCCTCAACTTACAACTGCTATTTGTTTATTCAAAGTTACAATGGCACTAAAGAAGTGACATCATCTTTTTTCACACTTTCAATTGTTGCAATAGCCACATGATCAAAATTCAGATGCTTGGCAACTGTATGATATTTATGATGGTTGCAAAGTCCTGGGGTTATGGGATCACATTAGCGGCCTTCTGCCCAGCAAAATCAAAGGAAAAGCCAGATTCACTTAACAACCATTTTTTCTAACTTAACAACTGCAGTGAATCACTTAATAACAATGGTAAGAAAAGTTTTAAAATGGGGTAAAACTCATTTAACACCCTGGCAACTAAATTCTATAGCTGAACTCTCGCAGTTTTCACAAAGAGCTTTCTGGAATTGCAAGAATTAGTTCTTAGTTTGCATAGGTCTCCTAGATCAGAAGAAACCACTGCTAGAGCACTAATGAAAGCTGAACATAGAGTATGACTATCATCTAGGCCAGGGGTGTCAAACAAAAGGCTCGTGATGGTCAGATCTGGCCCATGGGGCCATCCTGGAAAATGTAAGGGGCTGGCCTGTGGCGCTTTGGCCCAGTCTACTTGTGTCACTTCGGCCTGGTCTACCAATGTAAAGAGAAAACATTGGGCTAGCATGGGTTCAACCTGGTCTACCCAATATGAAGAGGAAGTATCAGGCCAGAATTGCTTTGGCCCAGTCAACACAGTGCGAAGAGGAAATATGCCAGCAATTTGGGGAGTGGTATCAAGCTTGTCACACCACCCAGTTGGCCATGCCCAGTGATTGGCATCAGGCTGGCCATGCTCACCCAGTTAGTCACACCCGTCTGGCCCCCTGAGCCCGGCCACCACAGCCCTGATGCAGCCCTCAATGAAATTGAGTTTGACATCCCTGATCTAAGCTGTCAAAATCCAAAGGAGCCATGAGATAGCAGTAAAAGCATACAGAAAACCCTTTGCTGCCACCCAATGGTTACTTCAATTGTTGCAGTCCAGATCTCGTAATTCTAAGGTATACTTGTACTGAATCTATTGTGTTTATAGTGATAACGTCATATCAAGAACAATCCAATTTACTGTACTATTTCTTTAGAATAAATGCACAATTCATTCCCAAATCTGCCTCATTTACAGACCCCAAGCCATCAATCTTCAGCCCCTCCATCTTGTCAAAACTCAACTGCAGAGTATTGGCCACTGCACAAACTCATCCGTGAAATGTTTTGCTTCCTGCTGCTTAATTTCTAGTGATTATTTCTGATTATTTGTATTAGTTTATAAATCCAGCGGTGTAAGCCAAGAGAAAGTTGGAGGAGAACCTTTTGCAGAGAAAAGAGATGATCAATCTTGACACCACAGAGCAGATGGAAACAAGTGGTAATTGGCAGAGAGTAATGGATGGGAGAAGGATATAATAATCTAATATTATTGGTGATGTCTCTCCATGCTGGTACAATGGTCCCAGTGCGCTTCACAATGCACTAAAAAAGTAATATATGATCCTGAGGGTTCTACTCAGAAATCATTGAATTAAGAAAAGTACAGTAGGAAGAATGAACATTTCTCACAGTAATGTAAAGCACAGAATGATATTCAAACACATTAGATTGCAGCTTTGTGAATAATAATTTTGGTTGAGAAATTTCCATTAAATATAGTAAGATTTGTATTAGGGATGCTGTAAATTTTACTTTGATAAACATTTTAAAGTGTTTGTTTTTCCTATCCTGTTTGCTGTGGATCATTATGCAAATAGGAGAACAGTTATTACAGTTATTACATTTCTCTGTTTTTACTCAAAAGTTGTATAAAGCAGAGAAAATTGAATGGTATAGCAATCTGCATTGTGTGGAAAAATAAATATTATATTATATTTTATATTATGTTATATTATATATTATACAATATTTTTTAAAAAAAATCAGATTGGGGTCATTTAATATTTTGGATGCAGGTCTCACTGTAAAGTAGATTTATTTCTCCATGGTTAGTGGACACTTTTACACTTGATCTCCGGCCCTTGTGACTCCTTAGAGCAGGGGTATCAAACTTAAGGCCTGCAGGCAGGATCCTGCAAAGAGCTTAGATCTGGCCCACAGGGCCACCCTGGAAACAGCAAAGGACCAGCCTGCAGTGCCAACAAAAAATGGAGCTTGTAAGAGCTGTGCAGGAGGCCCTGCAAGGTCCATTTTCACTGGCAGAGGGTTGCAGGAAATCGTAGCCAAAAATGGAGCTCGGGAGCCCATTTTCAGTAGCAAAGTACTTGGGCCACCACAGCTGCCTCTGACATTGAGATGGCCACACCCACCCTGGCCACCCTCCTACCCAAGGTCAAACACAACCCTGATGCGGCCATCAATGAAATCAAGTTTGATATCCCCATCTTAGAGAATCTGAAACAATGTCAGCCATTTGAGGTAGGCCAGACCAGGAAATTGATTCCATAAGTTTGATAGGAACTACATTTTTTCATAGACGATCTTGAGAGAATGACTGTTTTCCCTTCCCTCCCACTTATACTATAGGGATGCATGTTAGTGTGCATCCCTATAGTATAAGTGGGAGGGAAGTATAGTATTGCAGCCAAACAGTAGGAATTCATTGCATGCTCTTGCAAAACAATTTTTGCAGAGTTTTCTATGTAGAAGCAATGACAGATTAGATCTTGGAAGTATCAACACTTCAGTCAGGGATGGTGAGGCCAACAGACTTAAAAGAGGTTGTGATGTGACTCTTCCTTAAAATATCTTTGGATCTACTATATTTAATAAGTATCATTCCATCTCTAACCTTATCTTTTGCGGAAATGTTATTAAAGCGGCAATTGGAATACAATGACCAAGTGCCCAAGAAAACATCGATTATCTTGATTCTTTGCAGTCAGGATTCAGACTTTGATAGGACACTCTTATGGATTACTTTGTCATATCCTGGATATGGGAATGATCTTTCCTCGTTCTGTTGAATTTCTCAGAGATATTGAGTACCATTAACCCTTGCCTACAGGGAATTGGAAATGGGTGACATTCTGATGAAGCCCAGTTGTACTTGCAACTTCAGGTTTAATAGAACGTGCTGTTAAAATGTTGATTTATCATCTAAAGATTGTGAAGATCTGGATGGGATGGAACAGTTTAAAGCAGAACTTGACAAGATGTTTTTTTGTTGTTGTTTATGCATCATGGCTTCTGGCATCTGTTATTTATTATTTATTTATTTATTTTATTTATACAATTTATATGCCGCCCAATCCCGAAGGACTCTGGGCGGCTTACAAAAAAAGAGAAAATTATTTGTCAATGGGGTGACATTGTTCCCTATTGAAGCAGGCTAACAATTAATTGGTCCTTCTGGACATGGCTTTTGCTAGATGAACATCTGGAGGCCATTACTGGGGGGGGCCTTCATCCAGCTGTATCCAAATACAATTGTACTTGGAATCTAAGAAGCTCAAAATAGTATCTTATGTTTATGTATGTGTATAAAAGAGAAAAAGAGAGGAGAAAAATAAAAATAATTTCTAGGGGGATGCAGGTAGCTCACCATGCTAAAGTAAGATGAACACAGTGTCTAGTGACTTTCTGAAAATAACTCATACCGTTCTGTTGCAAGCAGTATGAAAGTGCCTTGTCATTTTCTACTCTTAGTCTAGCGTACAGTTTTAATATATTCTAATTGATTTTTCTCATGTCTCCAAGAAAATAGTTGAAAAATGTTCCCTGCCAAAAGAAGATATGTTGGGAGGATACAGTTATTTATATGGATGCATTTGCAGCATGAGCTGAACCATAGATTAGTTGGCCCCATTTCAACCTACTGTAGTTCATGTGGCTTAAGATGGATTAAATTGGTAAAATTTACTAATTAAAATAATTATGCAAAGAAAGCCAAAGTCAAGGACAGAATGGAAAATTTGATTCCTTTTTATATGATTAGAGTTTCTTGCTAGAACAGGACAAAAATAGTTATGCTGGATCACAAAGGTCTCCCTTTGCTTTTTGAGCTCATCTTGGTCAATGTGGGTCACACTGATTAAAAAAAAAGTGGAGAAAGGAAAGGTCTAACTTTCTATTTTAGTATTTGTTTAAGGCATTTATTAGAGACATTCTCTGCCAAATGATACACAAAGGTATGTAAAGCAATGTAAAACAGCAATAGAAGCATCAATAAAGCATTAAACCCACTAAAGCGAGGCATTCTACAAGCGAAAAAGCAAGCTAGCAAAATTGCTACCCTGAATCATCAACAAACATCATATAGCGCATCAAATTAAGAGCTATTAATATCATGAAAGAAAAAAAGACTAACACAAGTCACATATCATATTACCATTAATTCTGCAGAACATTGTTTCCATAAGGCAGAAGCAGGTGGATAGTGCCCCATGGCCTTTCAGTAGCAGATCAAGTCTCCACTGAAAATGTCTAAACTGAGAAATAAATTAAATTACACTAAATATCTTTCTCAGAAAGTAATATATCATTGATTGACCTTGTCATTCTAAGAAGAAAAAGAGAAACAAATGACAACACTTTCCATCATTGGGTGAAATAAATTGCATCCTTATATGCAGAACCCAGCTGGATGCAATCAAATTAAGAGATAAACAAAGTGAAAAAGAGTTGAGAAACAAATAAAGGGATTGAAGTTTGAAGTAAACAATTAAATGGTTTGCCAGGAGAAGTGAGGACTTTAACCTGGGAGTGAAGAATCTGATTGAAAAGGTCTGTAACTAGTAGTCAGAATCAAAGGAAATAGGAGCCTTTCAGATGCTAAGGTAAATAGAAAATTGGGGAACTGCCAGAGGACTGGAAAAGAGCTGATGTGGTTTCCATCTTCAAAAAAGGGAAAAAAAATAGATCCAGGAAACCATAGACCTATCAGCCTGACTTCAATACCAGGAAAGATTCTGGAAAAGATAATCAAGCAACAAATTAGCGAACACTTAGAAGTAAACAAAGTAGCCAAAAGCCAACATGGGTTTGTCAAAAACAGATCATGCCAGATTAATCTTATTGCATTCTTTGACAAAGTGACAAAATTAGTGGACCAGAGGAATGCCATCGATATAATTTACTTGGACTTCATTAAGGCATTTGATAAGGTAGACCATAACCTACTACTAGATAAAGTAGAAGAATGTGGGTTGGACAGCATCACCACCAGATGGATTTGTAACTGGCTGACCAACCACACTCAACGTGAAGCCCTCAATGGAACTTCATCTACATGGAGGGAAGTATGCAGTGGAGTACCCAAGGCTATGTTTTAGGCCCAGTACTCTTCAACATCTTCATCAATGATTTGGATGAGGGAATAAATGGGGAACTCATCAAATTTGCAGATGACACCAAGCTGGCAGGAATAGCCAACACTCCAGAAGACAGGAATAAGACACAGAAGGATCTTGACAAACTTGAACATTGGGAATTATCTAATAAAATGAAATTCAATGGTGAAAAGAGTAAGATTCTACATTTAGGCAAGAAAAATGAAATGCACAGTATAGGTGGTACCTTGCGCAATAGTAGTAACCGTAAGAGGGATCTTGGAGTCCTAGTGGACAACCATTTAAATATGAGCCAGTAGAGTGCAGCAGCTGCCAAAAAAGCTAACACAGTTCTAGGCTGCATAAACAGAGGGATAGAATCAAGATCATGTGAAGTGTTAATACCACTTTATAATGCCTTGGTAAGGCCACACTTGGAATACTGCATTCAGTTTTGGTCACCATGGTGTAGAAGAGATGTGGAAACTCTAGAAAGAGTCCAGAGAAGAGCAACAAAGATGATTAGTGGACTGGAGACTAAAACATATGAAGAATGGTTGCAGGAACTGGGTATGTCTAGTTTAATGAAAAGAAGGACTAGGAGGAGACATGATAGCAGTATTCCAATATCTCAGGGGTTGCCACAAAGAAGAGGGAGTCAAACTATTCTCCAAGGCACCTGAGTGTAGAACAAGAAGCAATAGGTGGAAACTAATCAAGGAGAGAAGCAATTTAGAACTGAGGAGAAATTTCCTGCCAGTTAGAACAATTAATCAGTGGAACAGCTTGCCTCCAGAAGTTGTGAATGCCCCAACACTGCAAGTCTTTAAGAAGATGTTGGATAGCCATTTGTCTGGAAAGGTATAGGGTTTCCTGCCTAGGCAGGGGGCTGGACTAGAGGATCTTCAAGGTCCCTTCCAACTCTGCTATTGTATTGTATTGTAAATAGAGATGGAGATTAAAGAAGTGAAAAGAAGCTTTGGTTAAACAGCTTGGAGCGAGTAAAGAAAATCAATTAGCAGTATATTACTTCAGTTCTTGGGCTATTATTCCAGTTCTGATTGTTAAAGTAGATTGTTAGGTAAGCTCCCCGTTGGGAGAGCGAGCACATTCAGAGAAGCGTTGTGAGAATGGTGTTGGAGAACACACAAACCAGCATACAGAGACACTGCAGTTTAAATAGGCTTTTACTTTTGTGGAAATAGAGGTATCAGAGTCCATCAAACAGTCCAAGCCATATACAGTTAATACAGTCAGTCATCAATGTCTTTCAGTTAAGGGATAATCCAAATAACATAGTCCATAATCATACAAACAGTCCGGTACACAAAGTTTGCTAGCAATTGCAAAATTTACAATAGCTCACGCTGATCACTATATGGCACTTCTAAGAGCCAGCTTCCAAGCACTCAGATCAGATCAGCATCTAACAGTGATTCTGTCTCCATCTTATGGCCGATTGAGGAAACAGCAACCAATCACATTTACAGCATGATTTAAAGAAACAGGTACAGCATTGTTACATGATTTATATATTGCCAACCCAACCATTAGATTATATTCCTAACATTCTCCCCTTTGAGTAGGACAATATATAAATCTTACAATCTTAAGCCGTATTCATCGCAACAACATTTATGCTTTATATTACCTTGGGCCTTAGTAAAATGATCTGCAATATTATGTTCAGATATGTAGTACTCCAGTGAAACTAATTTACCATTCACACTTTGCCTTACATTTAGATATCTTAGATCAGTGTGTTTTGACCTAGTTTTTACAGAAAGATTGGATGCCATCTGAATTGCTGCTTGATTGTCTTCATAAACAACAATAGGCTCTCGTATGTCAATCCCCATATCAAGTAGGAGTTGTTTATAACAAACCAAATCCGTACATAATAATGACAAACATGAGAATTCAGCCTCCATAGTTGATAGACTTAAATGTTTTTGTCTAATAGACCGCCATCCAATTAGTGCTTTTCCCAAGAATACAAGAAACCCTGATGTTGATTTCCGTGTAGACACATCTGTAGCAAAACCTGCATCAGCATATGCAGTTAAGCTCAGATCATCCTTAGGTTCTAAATACAATGCAAAATGCATTGTTTGCTTAAGGTATCTTAATATCCTCTTAGCAGCTTGCCAGTGCCTTTCAGTAGGTTCAGCATTAAAAATGGCTAACTGATTTAGACTATATGCTATATCAGGCCTTGACCAATTACTCAGATACAATAAGCTACCAATTAATGATTGATAAACACCTTTATCAAATACAGGGATTTGTACATCATTGTGGCTAAACTCTTGGCCCATTGGAGTTTTTGCCAGTTTAAACATTCTGCGTAGCTGGTTAATCTTCTCAGGTTGTAAGATTTTGTATCCTTCCCTAGTTTTATCTATTTGTAAACCAAGATATTGCCTAATCTCACTGAGATGTTTTATACTGAACTGCGTCCTTAACAGTTTTATAATCCTTATAGCTTCTTGCTCAGTTTTAGTGATTAATACTATGTCATCAGTGAACAATAGCAACAATGAAATCACATCATCACTTTCTTTCTAAACAAACATGGATCAGCCATGCCAGCTTTGAAACCTATTTTAGTTAACTCTTTAACTATACATTGATTCCATTCATATCCTAATTGCTTCAAGCCATAAAGATTCTTTTTCAACCTCCAGCAATCAGTTTTACTATCAGTTTGGATTCCTGCAGGCTTCTGTAAATATATAGTACGTTGCAACGGTGCATGAAGATATGCTGTCTTTACATCTAAATGATTAACTATATATTCATTCTTAGCTGCCCACACTAATGCTGTATGTAACATTGTAGCCTTTAAACTAGGTGCAAAGACCTCATCATAGTGATTGGCTGACTGAACAAACCCTTGTGCAACTAACCTGGCTTTATGGGTTACAGTTCCATCAACACTATTTTTAATTTTGAAAATCCATTTGCAACCAATGGCATATTTACCTGGTGGAAACTTTACATTTTCATATACTAACTTTTGCAATGATTTTAGTTCCTTTTCCATTGCACCTTTCCAAGCTTTCTGTTCCTCAGTTGAATATAGAGTTAATTCTTGGTAATTAGCAGGAACCTTATTTGCCTGACATGCTATAGATGCCTGATACATGTCAGGTGGTTTTGTTACACGAGTTGAACGTCTAAGTATTACAGGACTCACCAGTGGACTCTCTTATATAACCTGCTCTTGTTCTTCTGGTTCTTCCTGTAACTGTACTTCTTCTTAATTTCTTTAATTACTGGTTTTCCTACCTCATCATTAGGGACTACTTGGGTGTTGATAATTACATTATCATTTTTTTTCTAATTTATTCCACCCCATGTGTTCTATAAACCTAGCACTAGCACTACAGTGAACCTTAGCTATGCCTTTCTCCCAAAACCTAAATGATCTATGGTTATCCTCATATCCTACAAAAAAAAAAAAAAAAAAACCTGTCGCTCTATGTTGCCCTTTCAGTCTCACTTGTGATGGTATATGCACCCATGCTGGGGCTCAGAATGTATGTAGGTAACTCAAATCTGGTTTTCTGCCATGCCACCTAGTGAAAGGCAATTCACTGGTTGTTGTATTCACCACATTCTTTAAAACATGGTTACTACACATCATAACTTCACCCCACAGTGTTTCTGGCAAACCTGTATCAGCTATCATAGTTTGAGCCATTGCCTATAATGTTTGCCCCCTTTGTTCTACAAACGAGTTATGTTGTGGTCTATAAGGAGCAGAACTTTTGTGCTCGATTCCAGCTGTTTTTAACATTGTTTGGAATTTATAATTGGTAAACTCCATTCCATTATCAGTAACTACAGTAATAACCTTGGCTTTCATCTTTCTTTCCATAAACCTCAGCCAATTAAAGAAATTCTGAAAAGTTTCTGTTTTGTTTTTCATCAAGTAACAGAAATCGTATCATGAATAATGATCCAAGATACTCAAAACATAACAGGCACTTCCCAAACTGGGTTTCTTAGGTCCTATTATATCAATAAAAACAACCTCCAGAGGTTCCTTTGTTTTAAAACCATTCAGTTTGTTTGCTGGAGTAACTTTGCTTTTCTCCTACAAACATTGCAGTTTAAATATTTTCCGCATGGTTTTATTTTTACTCCCTATGCCAACTTAACAGTTTGTTGCAGCAACTTGAAATTAATGTGCCCCATGCATCTATGAATTAAATGTATATTCATTTTCTGAAAATTGCTTTAAGTGTAATGAGTAGGTTCAAATTCCACACCCCACACCCCCATATCTGGTGGCAATGTTGCAAACCACAGCAATCTCAAGGAGATTAATACCAGAATGAAGTAAATTTTAAATGCTTAATTCCCATTTCAATCTGCAGTATTTTTATTACAATTTACTAAGTCATACATTTCCTCAAAGTATACTGAATTAGCTTTGTATGTGATCACTGCAAGGATGTGATATGATTTTTACTAAAAGTTGTGGGAGGATGCTTTGATGTCTTGAATAACTTTGTATCTTAAAGAAAACCTGATGCAGGATTTAATTCAAAGTAGAAATGATTCCTAAACTATAATTTAGTATATAGATCTGAACCAGATCCAGAATTTATCATTGTCTACTGTATGTTTAGAAATTATAATTTTATAGGATTTTAAAATCAGAAGAGCCTTTAGTAATTTAGTGACTTTGTTATATTTTATCATTTCACTAAAATATTTATATTCTTTTCCTTGTGATTAGTTATATTTATTCATTGTTCTGGAGTTAATAACATTTTAGACCATTAAAGCAATATAGTATATTCATTTAAAATTAATCACAGATATATTGGAAAAATAAAACCTATATGACATTTACAAATACCTTGCTTATTCATTTACATTGTACCCTTTTATTTCCTTTTCCTGCTTCTTTTTGTTTACATAGTATACATAATTTAATTTCACTTAGTGTTGAAATACACTAGTGATTGTACATTTTTAGTTCTTTTTTATACCTCACCAAGAAATATTTTAAACATTAAAAGTAATTTTGATAAGGGAGGCAGTCTACAGAAAGGTAGACATAAGATTTAGAAAAACTGGAAAAATGTGGACTGTGGAAGGAGTCACAGAGAAACTCCTTGGGGGAACAAAGGGGGAAGCAAAGGACCAACAAGCTAAGAAAAAGAGGAAAAGACTGAACCTGAAATTAAGCAGTATGAAGAGATAAAGAGGATAGGAAAACAGCTTTTAAAAATATAGAAATAAAGTCTATTCGAGAATAAACACAACTCAACTGGCATTCCAGTCCCTACAGCAGGGAGGATAGCCAGATCATTCAGATCAGTTGCAAATTGATCTGAGAGGAAAGAAGAGACTAGACTTTGTTGAAGGCGATAGCCCAGCCTCTTAAGGATGGCTAACAGATGGCTAACTCTGAGAAAGACTCTCTGCAGTATGTACAATTTATCCCATTGAGTTCAATAGCTTATTGTTGCTCAAAGTTATTCTTGTTTCTGAATGACATAGCCTAATATCTGTATGATTAATGTTTGCTTAATGTAAATGAAAAGGTTGTCTGTTCATAATTACAGGCTTAATAATGTTGGTGGGTAGACCAAATGGTAGTGGGGAACTTGTGCCTTGGAGCCTGGGTAGAGAGGTTGAAGAGAACTTTAAGTGAATTGCAATGTTAAAAGGAAAGTAATAGATGTATATAAAAATGTTTCTTAAACTATGAAAGGCTCAGATAAATTATGAAACAAACTAGTTAATTTTTACTTAGAAATTTACTTCTACTACTTAGAAGTATTTCATAGTTTCTACTATGTACATTCTACTATCTAGAAATTTCTACTTAAAAATTCTCAGATCTAATGAGTATAAGACATTGTATTAGGCATTGCATTTTAGGCATTGCCCAATATAGAAATTGTGCTAATCAGCTAGTTTGCTCCTGGCTGCATTATTTTAATTTCAGGGGAAAAACCAGCATAACTGGTCCAAAATAAAATGGGAGATGAACAATTTTAAACTTATGTCTTCTCAGATCATCTCACACTACACATAAACTAAATAAGGATTGTTCGTATTTGAATAAATGGAAGTAATTCCCTATGAAATTACACATGAAGGCCCTCCTACTGCTAAAGCTTCCATTTTTTATAAACCAAATGTTTCAATAAACAAAAATATATATTAAACCAATTGGCAAGCTAAGTACCTGATATTAAACAATGTCAAGAAGACCTCAATTATTCTATTTCAAGGTTGTTGACATACCAACACACAAAAAGTACTTTAGAAGCTGGAATATTTATAGCAGTTTAGGTAGATAGCAGTAAATATGAGTCAAATTCTTAGTAGAGTGCTTGCTCAAAAGGAGTCAAATACAGCCCAAGAAGCAATAGCATAGTCCAAAAATTCCAAGAATCACATGATATGATAATACTGATACTAAACAATTAGATATCTGTATCTTGTGATTAAGATGGAGAGAAAATAGGATGTCCTTGGTTTATAGATGGATGGATAAAGTAAATTCTCAAGTACATATAAGTCTGTTATGTCAGCTCAAGTTAATCTTAGTTCAATATTTGCTGTTTCACAATGTTAAGGATTCAGATACTGATTCTGAAGGTGAAGAAGCTGTTACAACAGAACCTGTAGAATACCAGCCTCAGGAGATACAATGCCAAGAACTTCCCAAGTCTCATCAAACACAGGAACCACAGTTGCAACAGTCAGATGATAATGACATAAGGATGCTTAGCCCTATACCTGATGAATAGAAAACAGAGCAAAGATGTTCTATGAGGCTCCTGGCCAAGAAAGTAAAACTCTTGATTAAAGGCAGCTGGCTGCAGTCTGATTTCAAAGGCAGCCCTAACTCAAAACTAACTTTGTTGGACTGACTGATCTCTGGCTCTTGTGTGATTTTTTTTGGACTCTGCATGTGTAATTTTGATATCTGATTTGGCTGTCAGAGCTTTGGACTCTATGACTACTTTTCTGCATGCTTCTGTTAAAAACTACCTCTTTTTGGAAGTTTTCAAATACTCTGTTTTGGTTTGCATATATACCTTGTTTGCTGTTATCTCCTTGACTTTGAGTAAACTATGTGCATATGTATTTGAAATAAGAATCAGAACACACTATGGTAAACTAGATGACTCTTAGTTGGTCCAGCAAAACAAAATATTCTTCTACTTTTTATGAAAAATGTTCCAATTCAGGTAAGTTTCAAAATTGTATGATGCATGTTTTCAGGATGAGTATTCTAAAATAAATAATCATTGCAATTACTTAAGTTACTACTTACTGCTTAAGTTTACTTAAGCAATAAATTACTTAAGTTACTAGTTGTTGCCCAGTATTACCTAACGTTCCATTAAAAATATTTTTTCATGTATCAAAGCTGCTTCTAATTTTGGGGGATGTAATGTGCAAAGATTGCAAAATAGGCATGAATCTTTGAGTAACGTAGCCCAAATATTTGTGCAGACTATTAAGATCAATGTTAATTAGAATAATTGTTTGATTAGGATCACTTTCCCAATTTAATATTTTTTTCAGAAAATCCACATTTCTAAGGATCACAAACAAATGATGGGGACAAAAACTTTTACACCACTGTTCACCTGCAACTAATATTATTACTGAGTCTTAAAGACCAATAACTGAATTTTCTTTTAAAGCTAACCAAATTATAGCCATCACTGCATCCTGTGATAATGGATTCCAAAAGCTTGGGTTGAATGAAGCAATACTTTTTTCTGTCTCTTCTAATTCTAGTCAACTTCACCAGGTGATCCTTAGTTCCTAATGCCCTGAAAAAGGGAGAAACACTATGTTCTTCATAATCTTTTTCCTGCATAATTTTATATAACTTGATTATTTTTTTCTGAGCTAAAGAAAGACTATATTTGTTACTATGCATGAAAATACAGTTTCCTTCATGGATAATACCAAGAGAATGTACTATTTTATAATGAGGCATTTTGTATGCATCTCAGCATTGTGAATTAAATAAACTCATTGCAGGAATCAGACAATTATAAACTTTGGTGACTTCATTCAATTTTTTAGGCAGACTCTAGTGTCATATCCATTGATACTAATTTATTAACTGGTCTCATTTATATTATCTGGTTTCCTACTAGATAAATTAAGAATGATAGTTAAAATTGGCTTATAATATCCAACTTGACTGAAACCCTACTCCGATTCTCCCACTTGTCTTTCAAAATGTAACAAGACCCAACTAGAAAGGAAATTGTTTGCAATCAAGATTGTACATTGGTAATCACAGTATAATAATTTGTAACTGTTATCCTTCTCAATAAGTAACATAGCTCATCTTATTTTAAGTTTGCAGAAATCTGGATAGAACTAAGGCAAATCCTAAAACACAGAGGTATTAGGTAAAGGAATTGGAAGGCAAAATGGAAGGAATGTCTGAAAAAGATAGGCAGTAATTGGACAATGGCAATGTAAGGAATAATGGAGAAAAAATACGTATAATGTGGGGTGCCAAATTGTGGCATGCCACTTTATTTATTTATTTTACTTATTTATTACATTTATTCACTGCCGCTCTTACCACAGGGTAACTCTGGGTGGTTACTCACCCTAGTTTGTGGAAATGATAGCTACATATTGGATATTACAAGCTGTTTAAATAATTACATTATGTCAAAACTGAATTTGATACATCTTATATAATAGTTAAACAGAAGTTTATATTTCTAAAGTGTTATGCTGAAACAAAAAACCTAGACAAGCCACTGACTGATTTTGAACAGTAGCATACTTATTAATTGATAATCCATCAATACAAATGTGTGGCTTCCTGTTAATAGTTTCTTATCAAGGAAGTAATGTTGGCATCAGTAAAAACTAAATTAGTAATATATAACAGCTACTCATTTTATAGCCAGCTTGTATTCTCTTTTTTCCCCTTTCGAACTAGGATGTGGGGAAATTCCTACCCTAGATTTATCTTGAAATTCTCAAAGCAAATTGGTCATTTGTGTTGAGCCATAAATAAGTTGGGGGAAAAAAAATCAGAAATCTAATTTTGTCTTCACGCTTCTCTATATGTGATAACATCTGTCTCCATATCTAAAAGTTATTGTGTTGAATTAGTCCATAAATACAGTGTTGTAAACAAAGTGCTGTTCTGAAAATATGTAGTTGCTGTGGAAACATTGAGTTGTGTATCCCATTCATCATGATAGATACATATTTCTTTATTTAATGTTTGCCAATTGGACCAATCCCCCCCCCCCAAAAAAAAAACCCTAGGCAACCTGAAGCAATAAACATAACAGAGACAATAAAAATACAAAAAAATTGCACAAATTAGCTCAACTAAAGCGGCCATCCTGAATCAACCAGAAGGCCCAAGGAAACAAAATAAGTTTAAATAACTTGTAGGACATAAGGAGGGAAGAGATCAAACATATTCAAAGCATGCACCGAATTGTTTGAGAAGCCATGGAACACACTTCTTTCTTGTATACCCCAAGAACCTCACAACTTAACTTCTTGTTAGATGTTCAGACCGCATAGTGGATTCCCTTTAGGCAAGAAAGTGCTTGGCATATCCTGGTAGTAGTCACTATTTTAGTTGGACCAACAAATCCTAATACAATGCAGCAATCTTACATTACTAAGGTTGTTCCATCTGCAGCTGTCTCATCACATTCTGTATCAGCTACAATACCGTATTGTCATTTGTCATATAGAACACATTACAGCCATCCAGCTGAGTAGTGATCAAAGAATTAATTACCATTGCTAGGGCATCCTGTTTGAGATAGGTTTGCAATTGATACACTAGACCAAGCTGTATAAAGTCTCCCCAGCCCCCAGCCATGACTTCCAATTGCTGATTAAACAAGTGCCTTGACTCCTGGAGATCTCCAAGTCACCTCTTTTGGGAGGAATGCAACTCCAGCAAGAACATCTATCTGGACTGAAGTTTAAGGGGGACATCCAGATATTTGTTGAATGACACCAAATTACCTTATTTCATTTTATTCAGTTATTAAGACTTAGTATGCCGTGCAGAGCCGAGGTGGCACAATGGCTAGAGTGCACTACTGCAGGCTGCTAGCTGCAGTTCAGCAGTTCAAATGTCACTGGCTCAAGGTTGACTCAGCCTTCCATCCTTCTGAAGTGGGTAAAATGAGGACCCAGATTGTTGGGGGCAATAGGCTGACTCTGTAAACCCCTTAGAGTAAAAGCACTATGAAGCAGTATATAAGTGTATGCTATTGCTGTGTGCATGTGATGCACAATTGTGTTTGATGTACTTGTTAGTGAGATGTCATCCCAAACTAACATATGATATCTTTCAATGTTTTCACATAGGTGCTATATAATATGGAAAGAAGATGAGCACTGAGACACTCCAATGGAACAGCCATGGGTATTCCTTCCCTATAACTATTGTCTTGAACTGTCTGCTGACAAAGCAGTGCCCCTCCAATTATAAAACTTTGCAGGTGATTCAGAGGATGCTGTGGTTGATGATACGGAATGACACGTAGTGACTTAAGGAGACCAGTAGAGACAGTAAGATTGCTATCATTACTGATACACCAACAAAAACCATCACTAGATGATTTGCCTATGCCTATGCTTATCTAGATTTGGACTAAAAGAATTCTAGATGTTCCAATTCCTCTAGGACAGGAGTGTCAAACTCAGTTTCATTAAAAGATGCATCAGGGTTGTGTTTTACCTCAAGAAGTCAGGTTGGACTTAGCCAGGGTAAGTGTGGCCAATTCAACGTCACTCCTATGGGAGGGGCGCCTGTGGAGGCCCAAGCGCTCTGCAAGTGAAAACGGGTTTCCGAGCTCAGTTTTCAGGCAGCAACAAAGCTTGGGAGGGCCTCCTGTGGCACTAGAGAGCTCCATTTTCCACTGCAATTACCTTCTGCAACTCTCTGCCAGTGAAAACAGAGCTTGGCATGGCTGCGCACAGCCCTTCCAAGCTCTGTTTTCACTGGCACAGGCACCAAGGCCCAGTCCTTTGCTGTTTCCAGGGCAGCCCTGCGGGCCAGTGTGTTGGATACCACCCGCAGGCCTTGAGTTTGACACTCCTGCTCTAAGGATTCTCTAATATTGGTTCCCACCACCTTCTCAACAATCTTTCCCAAATAAGATAAAGTTAGCAACAACATAAAATATCCACTACAGCTCAACTGAGAGAAGTTTACTTCAAGAAAGATCATACCTCTCCTTCAAGGTAGGCAACAACCTAATTGCTCATAGTTTGCCTGGCCAATCTAAAATGACCATGAGTAGAGGGATCTAGCCAATGGCTGACAGAGATTATGCGACAGTGAACAATGTCTATTTCACTACCGTCTATGAGCTCAAAATAATTTTTCACTGCATTACAAGATGCAGTATAATTTATCACAGTGAACTAAATATTTATCTCAATATGCATCAAGTATGTCATCTTCATATTTTAAAGGATACAACCAGCATTACCATGAAGATATCTGTTTACATTTTGATAATATTTTACCCAACTTTTATTTTACACACACACACACAAACACACACAAACACACACACACACACACACACTTGTTTTTGTAGATTTTCACGCGTGTAGGTATGCTGGTCTTGTTGTATTCAGGTCTTTTCCCATGTAAGATTATCTTGGCAACGTTTTGGCGAGGTCTCACTCCCCATCTTCAGGCTAGTGTGAAATATGTATGTATGTATGTATGTATGTATGTATGTATGTATATGTGTGTGTATGTATATGTATATATGTGTGCGTATACATACATACAAACATACATACGTGTGTGTGAGTGTATACACATACATACATCACACACACACACACACACAAACATTTTATGAGGTCCCATTCATCATCCTCAGGCGGGTGTCTTCAGGAAAAGACCCGAATACACCATAACCTGCATACCCGTACCCATGAAAATTTATGAAAGTGTGTGTGTGTGCGCACACACACACACACACAAACACTCACACAAACAAGAATGCATTCATATGCTGAAATGTGCTGTTTTTGGACTTGGTGAAGCAATCTTTTAAAAGCACTCAAAAATGTAATGAACTGCATATATTATAGAAACATGTAGCAGGAATAAGTATAAAAGTGTACATCTTGAGAGAAATTTATAAGCCTTCATGTGGGAAGTTATGAACACATAACTGAAAGCTGGAAAAAAAAAACCACCTAAATTTAAAGAAAAATAAAAAGTGGAGGTAAGCAAATGTGAAAGATTTGACAATCCCTCCTATACATTTGTTAATGCATGTGAAAAGAAAGGAGGAATGATCAAGAAAAAACTGCAAAGACATGGAGGGAAGGAAAGCCACACATTTGTTAGCAGCATTAATAAGTACATTTTGGACAGAGATGGCCCCACCAAAGGGCCATCCTCTCAAAGGATATGTAATATTTAAGGAAGTAAAATGAGGTTCAAGAATGGGGAAGGACTAGTCTCATGATGGTGAACCTATGGCATGCCTAGCCATGTCGGCTAGCATTGCCCGTTCCTCTTCTGGGTTTTTGAAACCAGAAGAGCTGGTCTTCCAGTTTCTGTTGTGTGCATGCATGCCAGTAACCAGAAGACAAGCTGACCAGAGCACATTTGTGTGCCGGAAACTGAAACTTCATTTCCCAGTGCACGCATGCCCACTTGGCAGCTTCTCTTCTGTGGCACATCCCTGATGAGCTGTGCATATGGCTGATTGGCCCAGATCCCTGCTAAGGGATATGAGTTTGCAGATGAGGCAACTGACCCCAGTTTGGCTAATGAACATCTTATTGCACTTTTCATTTAAAAGCCTTAAGAAAGCTTTCAATCAAGCACGGAAGCCACAGGCTATGCAGCTGCTGCCCTCCATCCCTGCCTGCTAGACATGTTAACTTCGTAAGCCACTTGTCTTTTTAGTAGTAGAGTTCCCTTAAACAATAATGTAGCTCCTTCTTCCCATTGTTCAAAACTGGGCATTTTTTTCAATCTTTGATCCTTAATGCTACATTTTCCCCCAGATGCGTGAGAGCATTCTGTGAACAACTCCGTTTAGAAATTACACACCTACACACAGAATTTAAGTCAGTCAACCAAGTTTTGAAAAGAATAATTCAAATAAGTTGGCACTTTCATAAAAGATAGGGAGTCTTCTTCTGTGCCAATGTAGCCTCAGACTTTATTCACACAATCAAGGGCAGCTGAGTTGCACTGTTTTTTCTGTCTCAAAAGCTGTGTTGCAGCCTCCAAGTGTGACCCAACAATTAATTTATTACTGTGCCTCCTCAAGTATCCCAGGCTCCTTCTCTAAACATTTATATGCATGCTCACTCCCATACACGTGTGTGTGTGTGTGTGTGTGTGTGTGTGTGTGTATACATGCATGTTTTGGATGTGTTCGAATGTTTCTGTGTGTTTGCCTCCATTGTAGCCCTGATTAACTGAATAAGTCCCTGCAGTTTCTTTGGCAAAAAAAAAACAACAACTTGCCATTGCCTTCTCCCTAGAGCAAGGAGATAATGACTGGCCCAAGGTCAACAGCTGGCTTTGTGCCTAAGGCAGAACAAGAACTAGAATTCACACTCTGTAGTGTTTAAAGGCATCAGTTTGTAGCCAGGTGCCTTTAATCATTACAAAAAACCTGGTCCTCTTGTATAATTTAATAGATTGGATTAAAATAGGTTTGGGTAGTTCTGATTTATCATGTTATGGGACTCTAATAGTTATAATATGCTTTGAAAATGGTTTATGTGTTTGCTTATATCATGCCTAATGCACATAAGAAGTTTTTTGCTAATTCAGGTTGAAGGCTTCTCAAAAGTTAGTCATATAGACACACAAATTCATTCTTCTCAGTGGTTCCTCTCTACAGGTCGCTACACACGAACAACCACTGCCAAGGTGATATATAGAAATTGGTCCCTGGTCTACGTGGAGATACTCAGGATTCAACTCAAGATCTTTGTGTGCAAAATGTATTCTTTTAGCTCTGAGATACAGCTCCTATCTATCTTTCTTCATTCTGCATTTGGCCAGCCATGTCTTTCTTGGCAGGACATTCAGGCACAGACTCTTTAGGCAAATAATTGCCAATACTAAATACCCATAAGGGACACATTTGCATAAATGGTATAATATTTTGAATCATGGCTGAGGTGCTACACATACACTTTTCAACATACTGTATAAAGATATGTTAATTGATGCTAAGCCTGGCAATAACATTTCTCCAATTAATATTTAGACTTGTCTGGTTTTATTACACAACAGGTGTCAGGCATATATGCTTACAGCCTGATATTCAGCAGGGATGATGTTACCCACATCACCCACTAAGCTGAACAAATACCTGTCCAACTCACCCGGGTCTAAATTATGGGAGGGAAGGTGGAACAATTGCTCAGAGGATGTTCATGCATTTCTCATATACACAATCTGTTTCTGGTTGATTCTCTAAGGATTTTACCCATTTGTATAGTGCAGTACCAGAGATGGGTTCCTACTGGTTTGGATCAGTTCGGCCAAGTAGGTAGTAATTTGGCCTGCCATGACCGGTTCTATCTTGTTTTTTGTGCATGCACAGAAACATATTTTTACTACTGCGCATGCACTCCCCCCCCCCCCCCCCGAAGCATGTACCGAGTGAACTGGCAGTAGCAGAAGCTGAAACCCACCCCTGCACAGTACCGATACATGCTATAAAATGGAAGATCATTTATATGCTATCATCTATTCAAAATCATGCATACATAGCATATGTGTATCTCACATCTTAATCTAACGTTGGTCAGGAAAAACTGTTGCCCATTAATCACTCTAATTGTACTTGCAAAGAATGGTCTGGTGCATCTTTTTGGAAATATAACATGGTCCTGAGATGCTGATTACAGTATATAACATCACGTTTATGGCAATTCTTAGGATCTTCTCCAGGATAATTTATCTCCAATCTGGCCTTTAGGACATCCAACAGAACACCCATTAGCCCCGCAATTGAGCCTATCCATCTTGCTTCTGGTCATTCTTCTATTTTCTTTCTTTCCACATTTCCCAGCAGTATGGATTTCTCAGAAAACCTAAGTTTTCACATAATATACAGTATCTAAAATATGATCATTCGATTCTAGCCGTTTGTGCACTGGATGAGAAGTCTGGATTGAACTTTTGGTATTGGAGACAACTCCTGAAAATTCATAGTTAAAGAGAAGGAAGAAAAGCAGTTGAGAAAATCTGATGTTGAGCAGGCTGCAAGGACATCTCATGCTGAGACAATTGATTGATTGATTGATTGATTGATGCTTCTAGGATCCTTTATGTGTTCTTGATTCTAAGTGATGCACAACACAGATAGAACAATAATAATAAAACATTAAGCCCAAATGATAAGAGAAGCATCCCGCTCAGACAACTAGAATTGATAGCAGCTGAGGAGAAGAAGGGGAAGAAGGAAAAGAAAGGTAGGTCAAGGGCAAGGGCAAGATCTTTTCAGGCTTTGTTGCCATCAAATCACAGCTGATCTAAGATGGTTTTCTGTTCTGACCCCCCCTCCTCGTTCCACACGAAAACACACAGACAAACAGGTCCTTGGCAGCAACCCAGCACAGACAAGCTTGGAAGCAATAAACACAGATAAGGCTTGGCAGCAATCCAGCCTGCCAAGCTCATACAAAGTTCTCCGACATTCGATTCTGTGTTGACTTCTGCAAAGAGGGGTGTGTGCACAAGTAGCTTTTTATAGTCTCCAGAGGAGCCTAATGACCACCAGCTGAGTGCAATCACCTCCTGTAATTGCATAATTGTTCCTGACGCCTATTAGCTCTTCAATGGCGTGCATCCAGGAACAACTCACTATTGGCTTCCGGCTCACTCTCCCTTGTCTCTCCACTGGTCCAAGGCTCAGGTGCCTCCTGGTGGCCAACCAGCCTCTCTGCACCCTGCTCGGAGTTGGAACCCTGTCCAAGGTCCTCCACATCCTCCAGAGCCGACTCATAGGGCCCCTCGTTGTTGGAGTCTGATGGCAGCTCCAATGGCTCCTGCTGGGCCACAACAGTTTTCTATAAAACAATGACCTTTTATGGGATTCAAATGAAGTATCTTTTGCATTTTGTGCTCTCATGATACACTTCTCTCACTCTTTGTTTCTAATTAGTAACCATCCGAAGTTTAGTAGCCATGGATGGCAGGCTTTGTATGTTTGGTAGCCCCGGATGGAACCTTTTAAAAGAAGAGGTAAGGATTTTACTGCACTGTTGCATTGTCAACCTTTTTGAGACCCTGCCTATTCTTCAGGTATGCCCCTGTTCACAGGGCAGTCTTCCTAAAGTCTGTATTGATGGGGGCAAACCATTTGTCTTAAGGAGAATTAGTGATAGGCAGTATGCTATAAAATGCCATAAGACTTCTTCCACACTGGAAAAAAAGAATATAATGCATGTAGGCCCATATTAACAGAAACAAACTGTCTATTAAACGTGGGAAAAACAGGAGTACATTATATGACAAACAGCTAGCAAATCTCTATGTAGGAACAGATAAAACAGATTGGGAGATTGTTATGGGGAACAGAGGTGACACTATCTCTATTTGGTCCTAGTCAGAGCTAGTTTTTGCAGTAGAAGGAAAGATGAGACTGTCAAAACACCAGCGGTACTTTCTAAGGAAGTGTGTTCCCAGGAGCTCTCAAGCTAATGAAGCCTGCTGATTGGATTTGTCTAAGGTTTCATATGGCTAGATTCCATTCGGTATAAGTATGGCAGCTCTCTCTGATTTTGGTCAGTGATTTGATGAAAAATGTCTCCATTGTATAGGATGCTAAGCATATCTTAGCATTTTCTCCTCCTGTTTAACAACAACTAGGGAAACCCTGTTATAGTTCCTTCAATGATAGTGCTGTTTAAGTATCTCATGGAAATTCCACTACTTTCATTCGTTGGTTTTTACCATTTTGGAACATGTTTCATTTTCTTCTCTTTTGATATCTGGTTAATTACAGTCATTATTACTTTATCAATATTATTCATTTCTTCTTGTGATGCGCCTGCATCCTTAAACAAATTTAAAGAAGAAATAAAAGTCTTTGTTATGCAATAATGATACATCTAGTTGCTTCCTACACTCTTATTCACAAGATGAGATGGAATGTGTATAAAGATGAGACAGTATAAAGTATCAAAGTATGATGAAGTAGACTTGTGGAAGGGAGTTTATAAATTGTAAACACATCAAATTTTTCCAATCTAGCCAATTAGGGATGCAAAGATCTATATAAACGCTAATTGACAGCAAATAGAAAACTCATCCCATATAATGAATATTTTTGCAACTATATCTGGCAAATTGGATGACCTGAACTTCAGGTTAGGTCTGCTCTCTTAACAATTCATCTGAATGAGTTAAGGGAAATAATAAATAAATAAATAAATAAATAAATAAATAAATAAATAAATAAATAAATAAATAAATAAATAAATAAATAAATAATGGCTTGATTTTTCTCTGCCTGTTCCCCCCCCCCCTTCCTCTATACATATGCTTTAGGTGCTTGAGAGAGAAGCTTGCAAGGTTTTGTTAGAACTCTCTGTCTCTTTTGCAATTCTAAGTACAGTTACCTAAAGCTTTAGTGTACAGAGAGAAGCAATATCACCTAATCTCTTAAGCATTATTTATTTATTTATTTATTTATTTATTTATTTATTTATTTATTTATTTATTTATTTTTGTTTCCAGTCTCACTCGTAGAATATTTCATCCAATTCTGGGCAACATGTTTTTGAAAGAAATTGGCAAGATGGAGCATGTCAAGAGGATAGTAACCAAGATTATAAGGTAGTGGAAGGGGGAAAAAGTGCCTGAAGAGTACTTGGAGGCATTTGAAGAAGAGAGGCAGGAAGATACAACAATTGTCTATAAATAGGAAAGGAATATCATGGAAACTCTTCAGAGTTCTTCCAGAATTACTCTTAGGACAAGAACCACTGCATTTAAGTTACAAGGAAAGGGATTCTGAGTGTCCACCAGGAGGAATGTCCTAACATTAAGAGCTATTTTGTAATACATAGAATGCTGTGAGACCTCTCCTTTGCTTGAGGTAGTTAAACAAAAATTGGATGACCATTTGTCCTGGTTATTATTGACTTGAATTTCTGCCTGGGCAAGAGGTTGGATAAGTTATTTTCAAAATCTCTTCTCTTTGCATTCTCTGATTTTCTGTTTTATCAACAAGGGATTTTTATCAGTATTATTTTAAATGGTTGGAGCCAAAGATTTCTGCTTTTTGTAACTAAGCCAATTTGTGTTGAATAAAGTTTATTCTGTATTTATGTTGAATGATATTTCAACATTCAGGATCTCAAATAATAAAGAGAATCTCTCTTTTCAATGTCTACCCTCCCTGCCATGAAATATTTTATTAATGCATGACCAAGCATGATATTTTAAACAGCTCTATAAATTTTTTAGAAATCCTTGGAGAATAAAGGCAGTCTAGATATGGGTTGAGCCTTCTCAGTTTAAAATGGGCACTTAGGCTGAAATTCAATCTAAAACACTAAAGATGCATTTTAGGACAGTCTTATCTCTTGAGATCCATGAATGCATGTGGTTGTGTAAAGGCTTCTCTAGCTGAGGAAAAAAAAATGGCTAAAATCTATTAGCACTGAAAAGGCCCTGATTTGAGAAGTGTCAGCAACACAATTCCACTTGTCTTCATGATTGATGTAGGTGTTGCTGAGGGGGAGATTAGTTGTAAAGTAGTGGGATTGTTTGCACAACTTTGCTTTCTTCACCTTCTCCTTTCTAAGGGTGAAGAGGATCGAACACAGGCTGGAAAAAAAGAGAAATGGGATGCTGTTGAGAGCAACCATTAATCTATCAAGCACAGGGATTTAACCTCCGCTTTTTATCCCAGATCAGATTATTTGACCATCTAGTCTGAGTGGGTGGGTAGTGCAAATGGGATCCCAGCCATTTCTTTTTCTGATGCTCTTCCTTTGGAATTTGCTACAGAGATTATTGTTAATCAATAACACTATTGCTAATCAATAGTGCTAATCAATAGAGCCGAGGTGGCACAGTGGGTAGAGTGTGGTACTGCAGTACTGCAGGCCACGTCAGCTGACTGCTAGTTCAGCAGTTCAGCGGTTCAAATCTCACTGGCTCAGGGTTGACTCAGCCTTCCATCCTTCCAAGGTGGGTGAAATGAGGACCCAGACTGTGGGGGCGATATGCTGACTCTGTAAACCGCTTCGAGAGGGCTGAAAGCCCTATGAAGCGGTATATAAGTCTAACTGCTATTGCTATTGCTAATAATGTGATTTCTCACTGTGAAGAAGAAAATATATATTAAACAATATATAACAAACAAAATGCTCAGCTTAAAATTTAGGAGGAGGAAACACACAAAAATGTATTGATATTACTGATAAATGGAAGCAAGCAAGTTTATTTTGCTGATGATTATATCAGCGGGTCAGAATTATATTATGTCAATAAATTACAATTGTATTCCTAATGTAAGCAGTGTGGTATTATTATGGTCTATACATTTAATAAATTTTCCAATTATTTAGGTTCTAATCAAGACCATTGTGGTATATAGGAAGTTCCAAGCAAGGTGTTTTTCTGTAAAGTCTGTGCTACCAAGCCAACAAATTTAAAAACTGGCAGAAAAAGCAAAACATGAACCCAATTCTAAGCATTTTTTTAAAAAAAATCTCACCCATTTGCTTCTAGTAGACACCAGCAATTGTGCTATCTTTCTTTTCCTGAATCTCTCCTTGTTTATTCCTATGGTAACTCTCTTGGAGTTCTGCGAGGATATCTTTGAGAGCACAACAGCAGGGAAAGTTGAATTGAAGCCAAAAACATTTGGTTGTTATGAACTGTCTTAAGAAGAGTCCAGGCTGCCTTATGTTTGTGAGCTTTCTTGAAGCTATTAGAGCTAAATCATGCAGTGAAGTGAATCCCAGCAGCTTCCTGATTAGAGGGTCATTGATGGAATGACACACCTGAGAAGATTACAAAGTGTCAACCAGTGCTGATTACCCAAACTGAAGGACACAGAATAAAAATGAAGTTTTCAGGTAGTCTAGTAGGCAAGAGAGGATGAGAGAACCAAACTGGTGATTCTGCACATTTTGAAAAATATTTTAAAATTCAAATAATAATAATAATAAAGAAGAAATCTTTTCAGTGCATAAAAGGTATAATAACAGAAAGTATTCCCAATAAAAAGAGGAAAAAATGGTATATGTAACTGAATGTCAGGGAAGGGAAGCATACAAGAATTTATCAGAATTAAGTTGCTAATACGGTGCAGAGTTTTAACTTGTATTAAAATTATATATGAATGACAATGCCAATTCATTATAACAAGCAAGAAGTATCATGAGAAAAATGTGCAATCATAATATTTAAATAAATGGAGGCCAGCTTAACTGCATTCTAGAGTACTGAAAGAACTATATTGTAGCCTGTCCAAATTTCTATATATTACATGTGTACCTGTCACACTTTCAGGTAAGCAGTTTTTATACAAGGTGCAAGGGAAAATATGAAATAATGAGTACGAAATAAGAAATAAAGAAGCTAAAGTTTACACCAGTAACATTTATTAAACTTTCCTGCTCTTGCAAATTATTCTGGTCTACCCAGAATCATTGGGAGTCAGAACACATACAGATTTAATAAATAATAATAATAAAATAATATTTCCACCATATCCAGATCTTTGCATCGTATCCACCACATGATACATGTGACATTGTTTCATCTAGCTACCTATATATTATCTTCAGATTGATTAGAATACATGTCCCCATTTTCATAAAAGCAGAATCCACTGACTTACAGAGGTATTGTGCTGACCAAATAGCTATAGAAATATGGCATGCAACAGAAGAAAAATCAGAAAAAACCAAACTATGCTAGTACATCTGGAGAACAACTTAATAGTCAATAGAGAAGAAGAGGTTTGCCTGCACATCCATACCAAAGAAAGGAATTTTAATAAAATGTGCATATTATCATGCAGTATTTTATTTTTTTTATTTATTCATAAATCATACATGGCTGCCCATCTCACAGAATGTGAAATCCTCAGTTTCGGATATTATCCGAAGTAATGCATAGCATTTTCCAATGTGGATTAGAGTCTTGCATTTGGGAGATACCAGATGTTCAAGTGGGTTTAGGAAAATTCAGAAGACCAAGAAACATTGATGGTAATAAACACTGAATAATTAAGATAGCCAAAGGATATCAAAAAATAAATCAATATGTGTTTTGTGGATTATAGAAAGGCCTTTAATTTGGTTGACATGTGAAGCTGTGCAATATCCTTAGGAGAATGGGCATTCCAGAACATAATTCTCTTGAAGAATTCTTAATTGGTGCAAATCTGGTACAGGTTTATCCTTGTAGTGTTGCATAATTCTTTTTAGCCAACACAAACTTCTTTAACAAGCTGCATTTGTAACAATTCCATTAAAATCAACCCAAAAATTTAGGACCAAAACCAAACCATATGAAGTACTCCTGAATTATATTGCCAGCAGCAAGGTGGCTATAATGACATTTATTAAACATCGTGTCAAATACCCAATGTAAATGAAACATTTTCTGTTTGTATTAACTTTATTTTAAGGAAATAATTTACTTTTAGTAATGTAATTTCATATTGTTTTAAGTGACTTTCCTTTAATATACCAGAACATATAATTTTAGCTCATTCTTTCAGAAGTCACATAAATAACCAAAATTAGTTTCACCAATGGCTTAAGCTGAATAAATATAAAAAAATCCTCCTCTGAAATAAAAAACCCTGTAAATAAATAAACAATGCTGTATGAGACCCAGCTTACAAATTGGATGAGCTGGAATAGTCTAACATCAATTTCTAAGAAAATTTTAGAAGAAACTATAGACATACCACTCTCTTTAAGCATCTCAAAAACTGTTTACTTACTAGAGCCTAAGAACAGATTAATCTCATTTCATTTTTTCATTAGACAACTACCTTAACGAATTGAGGAAATTTATTGTAAGCATAATATATCTTGATTTCAGCAAAACATTTGACAAAGTTCCCTGTAGGATTCTGATAAACAGCCTAGTGAAATGTAATATAGATGGCATGTCAACTTTAATAACTGGGCATCTATGACTGGAGAGAGGCATTGAGTTGGATGCCACAAAGTTCTTTGTTGGATGCTTCCAAAATCCAATCCCATCAGATGTTCTGGAAAGCCTTACTTAAAGCCACCAAGAGATCTAGTGAAAGTAGCAGAATCATTCTCTTCCATCCAGTTTCCAACATAGCAACAACACAACCAAAGATTTTCAATCAACAATTCCAGCTGAAAGCCTGATTGAAATGATATACATTTGATTCCATTTAGGTATATCTAGAACACTAAGATTATCATCTTCCTAGTCACGTTTCTCTATGATCATACAAAAGTGCATTTTGGATGTATGTGAATGTTCCTGAGCATAAGAATGTAATCTGAGCAATGAAGCAGGTTTTATAACTGGTATATCACAAAAAAGATATATTTACTGTAAATATATGAAAGTGATAGGCAAAACTAGCTGTTGTGGCCCAGCAGATGCCGTTGGAGCGGCTACCAGACTCCAACAGCAAGGGGCCCTTTGAGTCGGTTCTGGAGGATGTGGAGGACTCTGGACAGGGTTCCGACTCCGAGCAGGGCACAGAGAGGCTGGTTGGCCACCAGGAGGCACCTGAGTCTTGGACCAGTGGGGAGGAGACAAGGGAGAGTGAGCCAGAGGCTAGTAGTAAGTTATTCTTGGATGCATGCCATCGAAGAGCTACTAAGCATCAGGAACAATTACGCAATTACAGGAGGTGATTGTACTCAGCTGGTGGTCATTAGGCTCCTCTATAGACTATAAAAAGCTATTGCTGCACACACTCCTCTTTGCAGAAGTCAACACAGGATTGAATGTCGGAGGACGTTACTGTGGCTGGATTGCTCCCAAGCCTTATCTGTGTTTATTGCTGCCTGAGTTTGTCTGAGTTGCTGCCAAGGTCCTTATCTGTTTGTTCTGCTTGGCTTTCAGACACCAAGGTTTTGGTGTCTTGCTATTAAAGTACATTGCAATTAAGCTTGTCTCGGCATTTGTTACTGGGTGGAGGAGGGGGTCAGAACACCCTACTAAAAGAAAAGTTAGCAACTTTTTCATGCTGCCTAGGGAATTCTGGAAGTTGAAGTCCACCCATCTTAAAGTTGCTAAGGTTGAGAAACACTGAATTAAGAGTATATATTTTGTGTCTGGTTGGGAAGAAAAAGGCAGAAGGAGCTAATCTTAATTTACAAATCTTATAGGCAGAAGGAGTCAAAGTGGCAGACAGAAGAGTCATAGAGTAAATCCTTAATTCTTTAACTATACCCTACTGCCCCCTTGTGGTTAATAGATGCTGACGTGTCAAATCATTGGACTGGACTGTGGATAATGTCCAGATGCTAGGCTTTCTTCAGTAAAAAAATTATTACTTACACCATGAGTATCATTGTGAGACCCTGGTTACCCAAACACAGAATCAACTGAAAATGGGCATGCCACTAGATGGAGGATTTCATCAACAAGATGGTATTTATAAAGATCAGGAATGTTCTACCTCCCACATCTGTTCCCAGCTTGATGGCAGAGAAAATGAGAGTGATGAATTCCACCTTTCTGTCAGTTAGATCTCCAGGATACAAGCTCTAACACTTCCATCTAGGATGGTATCAAGCAACTTAAAATGAAAGAGTAAAGTTTTCACCACTCTTACCTTAACTTTTATGTTGCAAAACAAAAGGAGAAGAGTTACACCACTACTTGGCCCCAGTAACAATCCTTCATCCTATTTGTCCTATTTCAAAGTTTCCTCCCAAGCAATTTTCCTTATCCTGCTGTCCCACCTTTTCCATAGGTAACAAGCAGATATGCAGAAGCTTGGCATCCATATGATAACCTAAGGATAAATCACATATTTTCCTGACTTTTCAGTGTGCTTCACTGGCTTGATAGAGAGAAACAAACCATCACCATCTGTACCGCTGTGAACTCCCAGCCGAACCAGAATAAGCCAAATTTAAGGTAATTCTCTCCTCCTTCTCTGGCTTCATAGCATTTACTAAACCTGTCCTGGCTGATTGTTAGTCCAGACTTATCCTGGCCACTGCTTTAGGATATGCATCACTTCATTGCAGATAAATCAAAGATGACACTGGGAAGTAATCAGTAGCAGGACATGGCCAGGCTTCCTACTTTGGCATCTTCATCCCTTGGAAAAAGAAGCAATAAATTCTTCAATGTCTTTCTGAAAAAGAATGGAAGGATTTTCTGAAAAGTTTGCATGAACCTTTCCTCCTTGCCTTGCTCCATTTCACCCTATTGCATATGAATATGTCAAAACCCAGGAAGTGAAAAGTTTGGCACAACACTAGTAATAATACTGCTTGTTTTTTCTGACAGCTTCAATGTTCTACTACCTATATGAGATTAGAATTCTATGAAATCTACAATTCCATCTAGGCTAATGAAACTAAAGACAGTAGAAAAAAATATATGACTTAATAGTCTTCAGATGTTATCTCTAACAACCAGGGAAAATATTCATAAGTGGGCTGAACTATCTGTAGCTGGGGACTGTGAAAAATTATTTTGAGGATGATAGAGAAGGAGGAGTATCTTGAGAGAGACATAATCAGCAGATGGAAGAGGCAATTTATCAGTTAAATGGATTCTTAGGCATGATGGAGACAGTCTGTGAAATAGAAATCCAATAGATTCAAAGAAATCATGCTTTAATAAAGGAGGGTTTGTTTCTCAATTCACAAGGTTCTGAACTTTAATTCTTGGCACTGAATTCATTTTAAAAGGGAACTAGGTCCTCTGATTGTTTGGAGCATTCACATGAATGTAAGTAGATGTCCATTCAGATGCTGGTTTTTGAAAGAAGGCCAGGGTCAGGGATAATAGTAAGATTGGGTTTCATGGATATGTTGGAAGTAAGGCCAATGACCTATTGTTTCTAAATGCCCAAATAGGGTTTCTGAATCACATTAATTGCTACACAAATATTGAAGGAGAAGAAGACAAATAAAATAAAGAGGAAGAAGAAGAGAAAAAAAGGATGAAAAGAAGATGCCTGGAATTGTTAGAATGCAAACTGAATACTGCATGTACAAAATGGTTTAGTTTAAGGATGAGTAAACCTACAGACAGAAGATATGCTGTATATTAGTCCAGTTTTGCTGCCCTGAGTCTAAGCTTCAGCCCTTGTGAATGAGAAAAACAAATTAGTCAGAGTGTATATGTTTCAGTGGTTTGAAATTTGGCAAACCTTTTGTGGCAGGGTAGGTTAATAGGTTTGCCTTGAAATATGTAACCCCCTACCCCTCCTCCATCTTGTATAGTTTTTGGAGAGAAAATGGTTTTGAGAATGAGATTGATGGTACAAAGGAAGAGGCAAGGCTGCATGTTAGGAAACAAAGCAGAAAGATTAATAATAGATGGTGCTTAAAACTAAAACAGGAGTTTGGAATAGATCTTTCATGTTCTCAGCTAAAGTCACCTCTGTTTGCATTTTCTATTCTGATGTTTCTTTCAGCAGAAAAGAAGACATGGTTAAGTAAGTAAAAGTCCCTTTCATTACAGTTATTGACACGGAAGCTGAAAAATAGCTTTACACTCATGTACTTTTCAAAACAAAACAAAACACCAGGCTCAAGGGAAGTCCATTAAGTCTATGTGGTGGCAGTAACTGTGTGATCAAACTCTACCCTTTTCTGACATAGATGCACATTTTAAAAGGTTGAGCTTCAATTGCAGGGCTGAAGCATACATGTTGACTTCTCCCCCTACCCCAAATCCCCTGCAAAACATGATTTACTGCAACATAACTTTCATTAGGAAAAAAAATAAAATGTTATATGTGCAAAAATTCTTAGTCTGTTCCTTGTCCCTGATTTCCATGTTACTGCCATGGTCTTTATAGCTGCTAAACTTCTTTACACACATACACAGTCAAAAAAAAAAAGATTGCCATCTCTGGGATAAGATGTTAAGAAATTAGCAACTGAACACAATTTATATAGCAGTGATGGTGAACCTTTTCAGCACTGAGTGTGAAAAAGGGAGTGCACATGCACGGGGCACCGAGTGCTGAAAAAGAACCACTTTGTGCATGTGTGTGCACTGTCGTCTGGGCCACGACCAGAAAGAGGAGCTGCCCAGGGTGGATGAAGTTCTGGTTTCCAGCACACGCATGTGTGATGTCCAGCAAGTCTTCTAGTTACTGCCACACATGCGCAAGTACCAATCAGCTAGTTGGCATGCATGCTCACGCTGGAAAAAGCAAGACCAGCAATTCTGTTTTATGGCACTGCCATATGCACAGCAGCCAGCTGATCATTGTGTGTGCATGCGCATCAGAAACCCAGAAGAGGAACGGGACTGCCATGCATGCCAGGCAACATGGCTCTGCGTGCTACTTGGGGCATGCATGCCATAGGTTCACCATCATGGCCATATAGGCTTATTCAGGAAGACAAAAGTTCCTTGTCTCAAACACTCAATCCTATTATGAGCAGGTCCAAGTCTCTGGTCAAAGTTTTAGAGGATGTTTTGCTTTTCCAAAGATGCAAGATCCAAGGCTTACACTCCCTTGACATTGCATTGCAAAGTAACATTCCTACATCTGAGAACAAAGTGCAACAGTTGCATATAAATGACTGTATGACTTAGTCCCTTCCTTGCTTCCTTCAACACTTCAAAAACCCAACTCTCCAGCCTTTGGCAAAATGACAGCATCTGTAACAGATGTTGGTGCAGATGCATTATCTGTCTAGAACTTCCTCTGGCTTTTATAAATCATGGAGGTGGCTAAAAAGAGATAAAAGTATGAGGAAGCTGCAGAGCAGGAGGAAGGCAATTTGTGTTACTTCTTCACTTTGATTAAGAGAATGGAGTTGACGTTGTGATAAGAAGCTCTTCTTCAAAGTAACTCCAAATTGTTTCACACAGGTCCATTCACTGGTTCTGGTATAATATCTCCTTTTGAGTTAAATCTTTCTCCTAAATTAATATTTCTCACAATAGAATTCCCTATGCCACCAGACTTGAAATTTTGGGCTTGGACAATCTGGAAATGTGCCACCTGCGTTATGATCTAAGCACAGTACACATAATTGTCTGCTACAATGTTTTACCTGTCAATGACTTCTTCAGTTCAACCTCAATAATACATGGGAAACAATTGATACAAACTCAAGGTAAACTGCTCCAAACTCAATTGCAGAAAATATGACTTCAGCAACAGAGTGGTCAACGCCTGGAATGCTCGACCTGACTACACTGTTACATCCTCAAACCCCCACAGTTCCAACCTTAAATGTCTACTGTGGACCTTACCCCATTCCTGAGAGGCCTGTAAAGGGGGTGTGCATAAGTGCACCAGCATGCCTACCGTCTCTGTCCTACTGTTCCCATTTATTTGTATTCATTTCTTTCATTCATATCCATGTTTATATTTATTCCTGCTATCTTGTACATGTTTGACAAACTAATAAATACAAATAGAAATATTTGTTGCTATGTACATATGATGGAAGCAAACCTTTAAGGTACTCCAAAGGTGGGAACAAACCCATAGAGTTGTATAGATTAGACCAGTACTGTAATTCTGGATTCATCCTCGTTATTCTTGAAATCTACAGTGGTAGGAGGAAGAGGTGGTTTGTCTGGAGTCTCCATTCACAATCGACCCATTAATTGAGTTACAGCTTGGCTTTTAATTACCCTTTAAAATATATTTTAATCTATTTGTTTGAATATCTATGTATTTAGAAATCTATGTATCTTCAGTTCTGCAGTTCGGCTGTTCAAATCTCACCGGCTCAGGGTTGACTCAGCCTTCCATCCTTCCGAGGTGGGTAAAATGAGGACCCGGATTGTTGTTGGGGGCAATATGCTGACTCTGTAAACCGCTTAGAGAGGGCTGAAAGCCCTATGAAGCAGTATATAAGTCTAACTGCTATTGCTATTGCTATTCAGCACAAGAACCCAGAGGCATGCTCACTTTATAAATAATGCTCCTTTTAGAACATTATTGTTGTTGATTGTATTGTGTTGATTTCCCCCAACAAAGCTTTTTAGGCAAGAGGATTGAATTCAGTGCATCCTGAAATACACTGCCATTATATCACTTTAATCAGCAAGAACCTTGCCAATAGATTCAATTTAAATATTATCAGCAATCAGTGAGGTCCACACACATGGGAAATCCCTGCATCTTGGCTGCTTTCTGTCTGTCTGATGACAGTGATGTAAATTCTAATAGAAGAGAACGACTGCGATGGAATGTGCAAAGTGGCAGCATTTCAAAGTAAAATGCAAAAAGACTGGCTGCTAGTTGTGTCTGAAGAATGAGGTTTTGCTTTCCTCTCATAAGCTCAGGCATGAAAAGAGCACATGGCTCTCCATTTGAAGAACCATGAATGAAGCAGCTGGAAGCAAAACACTGGGAAAAATACAAACTCTACACAAAGAAATGAAAAGAACAAATCAGGATTTTTTTTTCTTTTAAAGCTCTGGCACATTCCAGCAAACCCCCCCCCCCCCAATATTTGCCTGAAGAATGCAATGCAATTGCAAGAGGGACTGAGCAGATGCAAACGTGACTTGACTTTGCAATGCCCAGTTTTCTGCTCCAAAGCTAATGGTTTAGAGTGGTAAAGATCAGCATGCAGTGGAAAAGCATCGGTCTGCACTACTAAGTCCAAAGGCAAGGTAAATGTCAAAGTTTCCTGTGGCAGAAAATACTCAGCATGTGAGATTTGGCCTGTGCATCCTCCACCTCTGGGTTTAATTCCAGCCTCTCAAAAACTGGTTGGAGAGATTTCAAATAATTATTCAGTTTACTTTGGCTTCCTCTTCATACTTTCTGGAACTGAACATTCTTCCAGAGTGGTTGTCACTTCAGGGTCAATAGTGGACTCCTATCTCGTCACCATGTCTGAGCACACCTCATTAGATCAATGACGGCCTTTGGCTAGACTCCCTCCTAGGTATAATTTATAGTGATAACAATGTTGTTTTGCTATTTACCCATCACTATTAGTATAAAAAGATGAAACCAGAGGCATTTTTCAATAGGAAGGAAAGCAGGATACTAGTGAGTGAATATTCACAGAAAAATAACAAAAGAAACCAGAAGAGAATAAGCAAGGGAATGGCTTTAGGTAAAGTTGGTACTAAATGCAGATACATTTGAAAGAACAGAATGATAGTGAAAAGCTCCAATTATTCTGAAAATAGACTAGAAGACATTTCTGTGTGGAAACATGACAAAAACATTGAAGTTTGTTGTTATATTATATAAATTTGTTGATACATTATTATTTTTCTTTCTTTCCTTCTCTTCTTCTCAATCCTTCTTTCAATTCCTGTCTGTCTGTCTGTCTGTCTGTCTGTCTGTCTGTCTGTCTGTCTCTATAGCAATAGCCCATCTAGCACACACCCCTCACACACACACAAAGGAGGGAGGGAGAGATAAATGGATTAATTTTACACAGTTGTCCAAATCCAGCAAAATGATCTATACATTGCCCAATTTTTAATTATGTTTTATTTGCTTTATGTAGAGGTGAATATCTTTTCAGTGAACAGTTACTTTCCGGAACAGAATTCTATCTTATTCTTTTATGTGATATTATGGCTATTTTATGCTACAATTCTCCTATGTCTCTTGCCCTGCAATGGTGACAAACTCTGCCATTAATTTCCAGCAGTCACGGTTATAGGAGGCTGCAGAGACTACAAAAAAATAACAAACAAACCTGAGGGCTGCACCGAATTCCTTCTTTTCAAACCCTTCACCATCAGCACCTACATTTTTTTCTAGATAATGGGCAAAATTCAAATACCCAGAGGAAATTTTAAACAAGTAAAGATTTGATTATCCAGTGAAAATCCAATGTCTAGTTTATAGTGTCTTTCCTCCCACCAACTCTGTAGCCATCTCTAGATTTTTTGGTCTTGTGAAAGGGTGCCCTATAGAAAGTGGATAGCCCCTTGCTTCATTCCATATACGGATTTCTAGATTATTGTCTACCAATCTAGTGTTCTCTATTGTTATTATCGATTACAAGGCTAGTTCAGAATGTAATGATATGCACAAATTACTTTGAGAGACAGGAAGGAAAGCCACAGACTCAACAACTAGCATGTATCTTTTAGATCAGCTCATTCAAGGAGGGAGGGGGAGTATTTCAAAAGGACCCTCCCTAATTTTCTGGAGAAAATATGGGAGAGGAAAGGGACAAATGCTTTTAATTTTAAAAGATTCTCTTTAGGTAATCTTATCAGTGGTTAAAGACACTGAGCATATCAGCTGGAAAACTGACAGCCTGGGTTGGAGACGCAAGCACCACACAATAGGGTGAGCTCCTATTATTTGTTCCACCTACTGCCCATCTAGCAGTTCAAAAGCATGAAAATGTGAATACATAAATACCAATTTAGTGATAAGATAACACAGCATTCTGTGCACTTCAATATATAGTCATGTTGGCCACATGATCCCGGAAGTGTCTTTGGACAAGGCTGACTCCCTCGGCTAAGGAATGAGATAACCGCTGTCACCTAGTGTCAGATATAATTATAGACAGGAGAAACATTTACCTTTACCTTATCATAAAGTTGAGCTAGTACTTCTGGTTGTGCTTCTTGTCTGACTACCCCATAGAGCTAACACAGGATTTTCCTTGTAAACCTCCTTGTGCTTTTTAGATCTATGCTATGAAAAGACCAGGAAAAAGCTTATTTTTAAAAGGCACAATTTGTTTTATAGTATGACCATTGTTAAGAGGGAAAAAAGGTGTTCAATTATAACATCTCTTTAACGAGAATCTCACCAAACAGCAAATGAAATGTGATTCACAGGATTGCAACATGTCCCCATAAGAGAACATTCCTGCACATAAAATTCAAATATGTCATGAAGTTGAAGCTGTCCCATCACTTTGCTATGTGGAGAGATTAATTACTTAATTGTGTAGGAGTGTTCAATAATGTGTATTGGCAAAAATGATGAAATGGCATTTGTAACCTCTGATCCTTGATTGCTTTAGCTTTATGAAAGAATATATATGTGTGTGTGTGTGTGTGTCTGTGCATGCGTGCGCGTGCGCGCACACACACAGACACACAAAACGCTGAGCTTGTCGATCAGAAAGGTTGGCAGTTCGGCGGTTCGAATCCCTAGTGCCGCGTAATGGAATGAGCTCCCATTATTTGTCCCAGCTTCTGCCACCCCCTAGCAGTTTGAAAGCACGTAAAAATGCAAGTAGGAAAAATAGAGACCATCTTTGGTGGGAAGGTAACAGTGTTGCTTTGCCTTTGGCACTTAGTCATGCTGGCTACATGACCACGGAGACATCTTTGGACAGTGCTGGCTCTTCAGCTTCGAAACGGAGATGAGCACCACCCCCTATATAAATGAATTAGTCAAGTAATCAATAAAAGAACATGATTAGCAAATACCTATTATTGTTTAACCCATCATTGTTAAGCACATTTTAATTCTGAGCAAGACTAAAACTAAAGCAAGATTATATCTGGACATCTTTAAGTTAAACCATTTTTAAACCTTAAAAGAAGCCTCACTGCTAACTATCCCAATTACTCCTAGAAGGAGTAGCTTCTAAGTTCTGTAGTTTCCCAAGAAATGACCTAGTTTCTGAATTTGTAATTTCACCTCCTGTGGAGAGAATAGAAGCTTTTGCAAGCCTATGTTATCTGTATTCTGCAGACAATACAATCTGGTCTCTTCAATGTAGACTCCAACTTCAATCAACTTCTAGTGTAGCATGATGATAGATGAAAACCCTGTTCAAATGTTCTCTCATATAATTAAAAATCAAGTGAGGCAGAATAGAATGTTCTAACTACTCTTGCATGTCTTCATCCCATTATTTAGTCCCTTCTCAAGTAGAATTAAATTGTTCTTGGAGATTCCACTTGGAATGTTCATCCTAATAACTATAGGATTCTGAATTGCCCAAAGTTCATTTATGTCTAAACATTCTCAACTCTTGGCTTCCAAGATTTGTCATTCAACTCATGGAAGTTTGCAAATAAGAGGGAAGGGATATGTCTGAGGAACTAGGGCTCCCTTACTTTTTTAATGATGGAGAGAACATTTGAATAAACTATTTTTGTTTGAATTTCTATCTGAAGAATGACTCTACTTAAATGTAGGGATTGAATATCATATTCAGTATTATTCTTTGTTCACAACAATATGAAACAGTAGTATGACTCGCCTTCAGAAGTTGTGAATGATCCAACACTGGAAGTTTTTAAGAAGAGATTAGATAACCATTTATCTGAAATTGTATAGGGTTTCCTGCCTGAGCAGGGGATGGACGTGAAGACCTCCAAGGTCCCTTCCAACTGTTATTCTATTCTATTCTATTCTATTCTATTCTAGTCTATTCTAAGTCACAGCGACTAGTTTTTAGTTGATGTTGGCCTTTATATGCATTGGGTTATTCCCAATAACCTAGAATGTCATAATGCACCAACAGATTACATATGCAATTGATAGATGGAAATGTTGTCTTCATTCTGATGGAATTTGCCATTAAACCCGATTCCCAATAAATAAATAAAATGTCCTTTCTGACAGAGAATTTGAAAAGCACTTACAAACATCTTTTGACTGCAATGACACTATATATTTATCCTAATATGTACGTCCCAGTGTTCATGATATAGACTGAGTAATGGAAAAAATAGAATGTAAATGCACTTATTCCTACTTCAAACACACATAGACTCCTCCATTTATAACTACACAGACACACAAACCATAATCTTCTCACATTTACCAGAGGTAATTTGCAAATTACCAAATTCTTTTATTTGGTATGCTATGCACTTCCTCCTGAAAGCTCAGTGAAGCCCTAATGAAGTTATTCCCTTGTTACTGCTAATGTGTTAAATGAATTAGTTTATTAACTAGCCAAACTAATGTGAACAATTACTTTCACGTGTATATACAGATAAACATTGATTTGTAATGAAAAATACATATTTCTCTTTTAGCTATAATTACCATTATATTATATATTACAATTTTTGCCCCATTTGTAGATATATGATGCATTATATATCCCTAGTAACTTTATCTGTGATTTGGTACATATAGTAATGCAAATATATTTTCAAAATATATTGTCCCTTTTTCTATTGTCCCTTTTTCTTTTTTCCCCCCAATAAGATGGATCAACTTTTAAACAAAACATCCTAAAATTGTGTAATAGCCACACATACTAGAGTCAACTAAATGACATTAAATTATTGTGTCTGATAACCTTAGGTGATCTTATTGTACTACCAATATTCAAATCAGTAGGCAGAGAAATCTAGGATATAAATCTTTTCTCCAGTCAAGCATAAAACAAAGAAAAATAAATAACACAATGCACTACCTAATAAGAGGCAGCTTAGCAGTTTCCTTTTTGTGCCATCAACTATCTCAATAAAAAGGGGAAGAAATATAATATCAAAATTTCTCTTTATTGGTCACTTCCACACAAAATTAAATTATTTGGTGAGTTGAATGAGAAGCAAGATCCAGTTGCCTTCAAACATTGTATCATCTAGTGTGAAGATTATACATTTTTCAAGTGTGGTTTCCCCATTGGAATTTCTATGAATTTAATCTCAAAAGGCTCTTAGATGCCCTCATCAAACATGAATATAAATGGGTAGAACAAGTACAAGTTTACAGAATAGGAAAAGACTATGTATAGGTACAATGTATAATAGTCGTGTTTTCCCAAAAATAAGACAGGGTCTTATTTTCTTTTGACCCTAAAATAAGCACTTGGACTTTTTTGGGGGAGGTCTTATTATTTTTGAGGTGCAGAAGGCAGTGAGCGTGGTCACCTCATGCCTGCTGCTGTGTTGCGTGTCACTGGGCCTGCTTCTCTGTTTGTGGCGGCCATTAGCCTGACGGAAGGGGTGCGGCAACTAGGGTTACGGGAGAAGCCATTAGGTAAGGGCGTGTGGGGTGCATCCCCTCTCCCTTCCCCTTGGCCTCATCTCCTCACCTTGTGTTATTTTTGTGGCAAGCAACCAGAAGAAATGGTGGGGACTTGCTGCGCATGCTGTTAAATATTTTCAGGGAGGGCTTATTTTCAGGAGAGGGATTATTTTAGTGCATGTGCTCAAAAGCCCGATTGGGCTTATTATCCAGGGAGATGTTAGTTTTTGGGAAACAGGGTATGTTGTAAAATTCTGTTTTCTAAGTATATGGACTTTTCATTGAATGCATATGTTACTTTTTCATAGACTCATAGAATACAAGGTCATCAAGTCTAACTTGCTGTACACCGTAGAATTCACTTCACCAACCTGACAGATGATTATCCAGTCTCTATCAGAACACCTCCAGTGAAGAGGAAGAAAACATGGAGGAGGGTAATCCATTGATTGATTGTTCTTACTTTGAAGTTCTTCCTAATGTCTAATCTGTATTTAGATCCTTGAAGTTTCATCTTGTTAGGTCTAGTCGTAACTCTTGAACAAATGAAAATAAATCCAAACCCTTTTTAATATGACAGCCTTTCAGATACTTAAAAACCATGTCATGCCCCCTCTCCAGCTTTTCTTCCACAACTTACTATCAAAGGTTTTTAAACCATTCCACATATGATTTGGATGATATGATGGTCCTTTTACCAATTTGGTAGTCCAACTTGGTAGCCTTTGGTAGAGTTGCTCCACTGTCTTTTTAAAACTAGGTTGTGCAGAATTGAAGATAATACTCCAAGCAAGACTTTTTACGCTCAAGATGTTTCTTGAGATGCATTTGGCTTTCCTTGCAGTTGCCGTACACTGTTGGGACAAATGAAAGAAGCAAAATGTTAAAAAGTTATGATATTTATGTAGTTACTTACCAAGCACATATAAATTATATTAAAATAATAAAAATATCTTTACAATACCCAAAGCATGTCAGAACTTTTGAGTACCCCTAATGTTTGGAAATTGATAGTTGAAAAATGTGACACACCCTATGACATGTTGAACATGTAATCCTCTAGTATATCCAAATCCATCTCACAATGATTCATTCTTGACCCAGATTTGCCCCCTGTTGTACATGTTTCTTTTATTTTTCTTAATGAACTGCATGAATTTATGTTTTTTCATTTCAAATTTCATCCTATTTTTTCTGCCCACTGTTGTAGCTGAAGTCTTGTTGATTTTTCCACTCTCTTCCCAAGCATTAGCACTTTTCTTAGCTTTGTATCATCTACAAATTTGATAAGTGCTCCCTTGACTCTCTCAGCCATATCTCAACTTCTCAAGGTAGACATTTTCTTCAGCAGCTGCCATATATGATCAACTCATGTTCTGAAAAATGATAGGCTAGACCATGAGATTAGTGACTAGTTTAAGGTATCCAGTTTATACTGATTTTTTTTCATGTCTCAGACAGTTTTCTGGATTGTGGCCATGGTTTACTATCAAAATGCCAAATGTGGACACAGGCCTGAAAGAAATTAGGAACACTTGGTTTATTTGATTTATTTTATTTCAAGAATACCAGGATGATGTATCTTAAAAATCAAGTGTACAGTGCTGTATTAAAACCGCGTAAAACTTTAAATAACCCAATACAAAAGCACAGAGAGACAAGATTAGCCATAGATATTACACATATATCTGGCTTTTCTGAAAGCCACAAAATATTACATTGTCATTCTAAGTTGTGTATCTGACACTACCTATCCTGAACAAATGGCTTTAGTGCTGCTAGATTTGTAGTAGCAATAGAATCAAGTGCAAATGTATCTGCAATGGTGAAGGTCAGAGAGCATTGCTTAGAATTTATTGCCATAAAGGTTACTACAGGAACTGGGATGGGAAACGTGGTTTTTTAAAAAACTAACAGAAACCAGGATTGGTATACTATATATAAGAGGATATAGCAGCTAATAATGCTGCCAATGTATAAGGAACAAACGTAGTTACTCTGAACAAGGCTCATTTTTGATCCATACATTTTTCATTTGTTGATCATTTCTAAGTTTTATCCCAATAATCTGCCATCTTTTCCTCTCTCCATATCCTCACATCAGTGACAAGTATAAAACCTGGCTTGGAAAAGTGCAATTTGGAACCATTCGTGTTTATCTCTTTTGTAGATCCCAGACAGATCCCTATATGGGTAGATTCACTAAAGTGCAATTCAGAGTTATGGTCAAAGCATTTAAACCACGGGTGTCAAACTTGATCATGTCATGTAACGTATCACAGTGTGATATGTTTGCACTGCATAGCTGCAGTGGGAGTGGCCTGTACATGACGTATGTGGCCTGCAGGCCGCCAGTTTGACAGGCCTGATTTAAATAGACAAAAAGGATGACTTAAACTTTGCACCTGGTTAGGAAAACAATTGTACTCCTTAAATCCCCTAAAAACTTCAAAATGGATTTTGAAATTGTCTATGGCATTCATCTCACACTGCATAATATTCAGTCAAATTATTTTGGCATCTTAAATGGAATTTTTCTGAGCTTGGTAGTAAAACACAAGAGTGAAAAAGCAAATTACAAAAACATGAAATAATGCCCCAAACAAAATGTCTAAAGCAATTTTATCACTCAAGCTAATGATAGCTGGATGGCCATGGAGTTAGTGAGTGTGTTTGTGTATAGTGTGTATAAGAGAAAGAGAGGATAATTTTAACTTTCCAAAGCAAGTAGAAAGGAGTGACTGCTACAAATCTGAACTACTATTTAATTGGATATCTTCATAACTTCTTACTGATTTTCTTCTACAAATATTTAAATCCTAATTGTCTAATATTATTTTATATTTTAAGGATTCTTCTAAAATCCCATTTTTGTCAGTGGGATCTGAGCAGCCGTTTAAGCTTCAGCAGTTCTTTCTATGGCCTTTACAATCCCTAATTATTATTCTGCCAGCATAAAAATCACATGTTATTACTTGATAGTGTCACTTCTTTCACACCAAATAACATGTAGCTATGTAAATTAAAACTATAATTAACTCAGTTCAATTCTTGAAGCAGTGAATTTTTAAATTAAATTATTATTATTTTATTTCCAGTGGAGAGAACCCCATTTCTTCCAAGGGCATGGTGTCGTGTGGATACATTTTTTTTTTAATTCTTAAAACCTCGTCTTGTTACATGATTATTTGAGTGAGTCCAAATTTGACATTGGATCAAAATGGCCACCTGTTGTCTCACCTGTTCACACTGTGTTGTGTATGCTGCACCCCATAAATCTATCTGAAGCCCTTGGACTCTATGAAAGCTACCATCTCATTTCTGGGACACTTTGACTTTTAGACTATTGGAAGGAAAATTCATCTGGTTCAGTTCCAAGCTGGGAGAAAGACACTGGAAATAAAATGGAGGCTGGTGGCTGATTGGAAAGAAGGCCCATTTATTGATGAACAGAAACACACACACACACACATACACACACACACACACAGAGAGAGAGAGGGAGAGAGAGAGACAGACAGACAGACAGACAGAGCACTGGGTCAACTGAACAATTAGCTAGACGAGTGCCTGGATTTTTATACAGATCATGAAATGATTCTGGGGGTGGGGTGTGGGCAATGAAGGGGATTGCGTTCTGAAAGGGTGTTGGGCAATTCCTATTGTGACTAATGGCCTTTGACCTGTGCTGGATCTTGGGTGAGGGCTGCTGTACTAACCCTACCCTTCTGCTTTTGTTAGCTGTCAAAATTTACCACAGGGAGTTTCAAAAATATTCTGTCTTGAATGGGTTTCTGCTGGCAGTAATTGCTTTGCTTATGAATGGAGCCATTTAGATAGTTGGCTTCTTCTTTCAATAAGCTCTTTATCTCCTTAAGTGCTGGCATATGTTGTGGGCTATTAAGAAAGACTGGGGGGGGGGGTGCTTTCTGCCTCTAAAACCATGTTTTCCCCATTTCTCCTTTAAGGAAATATAATATTCTGCATTTTGTAATATTCTCTAAAATATTTCATTTTTCTGGGGAGGGGGTTGGCTTCCCACAAGACATAATATATAGGCTGCATCACCATCTCATTCTTTTCTCCAGGCCTAAAATGGCTACAAGTTGGTCTTGAGGATATGAGCATTAAAAAGATTAATGGAAGGAGAATGCCGATACATATTGGTATCTTGTACTGTATGTCTGGGACAGTCAGTCTATCCTTTAAACAAGCTTAAAGCTTAAAACTTAAAATATGGTTTACCCCAGTTTGGGAGAAATACTACTGGGAATATATTCTGAGGATAAAAAGAGGAATTCTTCCAGTGGTGGGATTCAGCCAGCTCGCATCTATTTGGGAGAACCGGTTGTTAACTTTCTGCAGTTCAGAGAACCGGTTGTTGGAAGAAATCTCCTTTTGCTTTTCCCCACTTTCCAGGGCTAATCCTGTAAGGAAGGCAGGAAGGAAACATTCTGGTGTTGTTTCTGGCCTCACCTTTATTGCCCTGCTTACAGAAACTGCCTCTCTGGTTAATCTTTATTGCATTATAGCAGCTAAGGCAAAGCGCCCATCGACATGAGTGACATTGAGTTCGCCCACCCAGTCACATGATCACCGAGCCATGCCTACCCAGCTGGTCATTAGGGCAGAGAACCGGTTGTTAAATAATTTGAATCTCACCACTGAATTCTTCTGAACATTACTTTGGCCAAATTTCTTCATGGTTTCCAGAATTTCAAATGAATGTATTTTGCTTCTGAACTGCGAGAGATAATAATAGAAATCCTGTAATAGAGAAGTGGGCAACTAAAAACTGCTACAGTCCCATTCAGAACACACTGTTGGATTCAGGTTTACTGCAGCGGCTTTGAAGCAAAAAGCACCAAAGAACAAAAGAGTCAGCCTGAAGTCTAATAAAGGAACAATAGAATAGATCCCCACCCCACAAAAAGGGAATTTATTGGGATGAAAGAGACAAGATAAATATTAAGTTGGTTACCAGACTTAATTATATTTATTCTTCAACCATTCATGACATCTTATGGAAGTTGTGCTCCATAAAAAGAAAGCTCTTTAGTGGTTTAACTGTGTTAAACATCCCCAGATGTTGTCCAGCTTTAATATCTGTCACTTTCAGAGACTATGTCAGAGTTATGATATGATAATGTTAACATTAACATTTAACATATTTGTTATTTCAGTCAACCAACGTATTTCTCCCTCTGGATCCATGAATTAGGCAGTTCAGGTTGCTAGCTATTGAAGCCAGTCCAGAATTTTGTGGAAAGGGTGGTCCCTCAACCAGCTGGGCTGTTTACCAGTTGGCTAGTGATAATGTGTCTCTGAGTTTGTGATGCCAGCCGCAAGCTTTTGGGAATTCAGTCTATGGCCAGGAAACTGCAGGGATAAAGCTTCAAGTGAATTTGCCATAGCACCTGGCTAATGTAAAATCCAGAGTATTTATTCAGCCAGCTTTATTTAACCTTTAACAAGAGATAAACTGTTTAGGGACCAGATATATCAAATTATCACATTTTATAACATAAATATTTTAATCTAGGGACAAGGATTGAAGTCTGCCTGCCTGGCTGCCTACCTTCCTTCCTATTATGCAATCATTTAGCACACTGGTTTAAAGTTGTCGTCTTCTTTTTTATCATATACTACCCAACTGAGTTTTTTAGATAGTCTAATTAGGAATAAGCAAATTGTAAATCCTCCTTCATCAAAAACATTGTACACAAGCTGCAGTTGGCAGACACTAATTATAAGAATGGTTTGCATAGACTCTCAGCTAATAAATCAACTTGTGCAGGTTGGATAGGTTAGTAGTTAGTATGGTAACTATGATAATTATGGGAAATACAATTCAGACTAAATAATGTACTAGCAATGTTCAGCATCTTCAGAAAGCTGGATAAAAACTACCTGTGTAGAAACTGAGGCAAGGCCTTCAAAAAGATTACATGATCAGCACTCTAGTGATCTCTGGAGGCTGAAAGCCAAAGTCAATTCAGTTGTATCTCTGGTATGATTAAATATCTGATTAGTCAGCAGATAAAGCTGGGAAATAATTAGTTCAAATTTCTCTGTGGGATCGTGATGTCCCCAATAGGTTTTAAGGAGGGTGGCTTACCATCAGCAGTTTTCCTAAATACTTTGTTGGTGTTTTTTCCCTTGCTGCAGCTGTAAAAGTCACTATTCATCAGTGTGTTGATTATCTTTCCTCAGTTGTCCACTGTAGTCTGAATTTAGCTAGCAGTTGCCGCCAGTGTAATAATGGGGTCTTTATGAGATGGAGTAAGAAAAAGAAAAAAACTCAGAAATATCTTACGTGTTATGTTTTCTGGGAAATTAGCAGTCAGCTAAATCCATTAATGTTGCAGGTTGTGTGTACCTATTTATTTTGCTATCTTTTCCCCATTACATACATCTTTGAGTAAGTTGTTGGTTGAAGGTTGAACAGCTGGGATGCCCTAGAACTAAGATACAACCTTCTAGAGCTAATATGTGAAGTCATGTTGCTAACTGATTGTATTAATGCAAAAAAGCAGGGGCCATTGTTTAACTTGTAAGTCCTGAACAACTTGTCTTCCATTTTGAGTGTGTCATCTTTATTTTCTAGTATGGAATTGAAAAGTTTAGGTATGTGTTTTAAAATACTATAGATCAGTCTCCCCCAAACAGTTTTTGGAGCTAATACCATGATGGCTGGGAATTTTGTGAAGCATAGTTCCATTATATCTGGAAGGCATCATATTAGAGGAGGCTGCATCAGATATTACTATAGAAACATAGTTAGATAAATCATCTCATATTTAAGGAGATTTAATGATAAAGGATATTTTTCGTTGTTATCTATTTGCTATGGGATGTAGCTATTTCTTTATGGTTAAGATACACATGAAGCTGTTTCTTGTCATACTAGATGTAGTATGAATTTCTCTGTGCAGGTCCTAGAATAAAGCAGTGTAAGTTGCAGAGGTGGGTTCCTCTCAGTATGCTACAGTACGCCAGAAGAGGCAGTGAAAATTTGGGGGACTGGACCGGACCAGACCAGTAGTAATGGTAGTTCTCCTGTCAGAAGCTTTTCTTAAAAGTCTTTTTTCTCTGCCGGTTCAGGCAAGGGGAAAAAAAGCCTTTAAAAATTAAGGTGGGGGAGAGAGGGACAGAGGGAAGGGAGAAAAAAAGAGAAAGAAAATGAAAGAAAGAGGGAGGTGTTAGAACAAAACTCACTTTTCAGCCAGGAGATTGAGCAAAGGAGAAAAACAATTTGAGTCTCCAAACTGAGCATGCCTGGCTGTGGAATTCTGGGAGTTGAAGTCCACAAGTCTTAATGCTGCAAATTTTAGAGACCCCTGCTTTAAATTGAAAAGCTGCTCGGAAGGTGGTTTGCAAAGTGACATTCAACAGTTTGTTTCTGGGTCAGCTGAACAACAAACAGGATAAAAGGAAGGATTCTTATATAGTTCTATGTTTTTGAAGTTTTGGGTTTGTGCAATATGGGCTTTGTGTTTGGATGATTCCCTGCTTGTGTGAATGGAGCCAAACTTTCTATAGGCTCATTATCTCATTATTTCTATCTGGAAGGAATGTGGAATGAGCTTCAGGCAGGTTTCTTTGTTAGCAGCTTGATTTTTCCTTTTCTGGGAGAAAGAAGGAAAGAAAGAAAGAAAGAAAGAAAGAAAGAAAGAAAGAAAGAAAGAAAGAAAAACAGCACAACAATTTATGGCTAGAAGTCTACTTGGAGATCATCTAGTCCAACCCCCTACTGCAGCAGGAAACCTTACATTGTCGGGATTATTTTGATGCCTCTAACAGAAGAAAATTGCTAAAAAGGAGAAGGAGTTTACTAGGACAAAGCTGTAATGCAGAGGAAGGCAGAGATATTCCTTGACTTATCATTACAATTGAGCCCAATTTTTTTGTTGCTAAGCAAGAGTGTCATTAAGTGAGCTTCACCACATTTTTCAAGTTGGCCATGCTCACTTGGTCACATGACCACCAAGCCATACCCACAAAATAGGCCACACCCACAGAATAGATAGTAAAAATATTGAAACCCACCCCTAGTAAGTTGGCTGTGAGGTCTACCTTTCCAGGTTAGGTATCTAAAGAAGTGTCACCGTACTATTAAGGAAGAGATGAATGGAGAATTATGCAGGAAGGAGTCTATGATGGAGTGATAGAGGAGACCATGGATCATCTTTATTATGTCCTTTGTGCTCTCTTGGTTGTTTTCATGCAGATATTTCATTACCCAAACTAGGTGATATCATTCCTGCTAGTCTTCCTTTTACCTCGGATTGGGGGGGCTTTTTGAGGCATTCCTGGCTGCAAGCATGGAGCTTGCCTCCACTGTGTGATTTTTCTTGATGGAGCGTTATTAGATTATCATAATGCATAGTTTCAGATATATGCAGGAAATGAACTGTGTTATGTATTGAATGTATATAATGGTGTTCATTGTGCTAAAGTGAAACTAACCTTTAAATGACCCTAACTGTTAACTGTGCTAAAGGGAAACTAACCTGTTGATGGCCCCAACTGTTTTGGAGGAAAATGTAGAACATTTATATTTGGGCGGGCTTTTTCTAGTTCTATGATTGGTTAAGGCCCTATGGGCCTAGAGTATAAATCACAGGCATTTCCCTGCAGTTCCCCAGTTCCATTTTGAATCAATAGATGCTGTTGCAGTTATGGTGGTCTGCTTCTTGCCTACTGAAGCCCACTAGACAACAAACTGAGCCCCTTGCAATTAATTAGTCAACAGTGTTACTGGGTGGTTTTCATCACATCAGGTTCCAGCTTCCTCCAGCTAAACTGATGAGATCTTGTGCAGTTGAATATATTCCTGACATCATAGGAGGGAGAAGCTGTAATCTGGCATGGTAAAGTGATATTTTGCTCATTGATATTTTTGACTAATTGTAAAGCAGAACATTATCTGAAATTACATCTGGGATTCTTAATTTTGTGAAGTGAAGGCCAGGCTAGATGGGAAATTATTTTATCAAAATATTTAAAATGCTTGTGGCTTCAGGGAAGTTTTTATAGCAATTTCTTGCATAAAGGAAAGGATAAAGACTACCAATTTTTCTATTGGTTACTTATGGCCTTTCACACAATTGCTAGTTACGTTAGAAGAAAAAGTATATATTAATCACATGCATTACAGTTATAGTGGTAGAAATGAAGTTTCTGTGTGTTTGCTATCTAAATAAAAAATGTTACACCTTTTCTTCTCTTACCAAAGGTGAACCTTACAAGCCCCCACTACAGAACTTGTTTCTCCTTTATACTTATAGGCATGGACAAACTAAAAATTGTATCACATACATTACTACTAGAGTATAAATCACTTTTATACTATACTATAAATTATTGTGGAACACAGCTTCAATTTTTATCACAAAATAAATTTCCTCCATAATTATATATTTTTCTGAGATTAAGTCTAGAAGATAGAAAGGTGAATTTTAAAGATACATTTGGTATACATTCAGTTGTCAATTCCAATATTTATGTAGATATAAGGAAATGCATAGTTTACTGCAATAATCATTACATTTGGACATTTTTCAGCCTCCTCCTCTTCTCCTCCTCCTTCCCCTCCTACTCATTGTCAGCTATTAACTGCCAAATGTAAAAATATCCCAGTGCTGTTTCTCTTTTTTTTTTAAAAAAAATGCAGGCTATTAATAAATTATAAGCTTGTAACATTTAAGATACATAAATGACAGCAGAAAAGAGTGGTTTATTTCTGTAAAAAAGATTGCTTGGGAGAAATGTTTTCTTTACTGAGGCACAGAAAAGATTTAGAAAAGCAGCAGAACATGAATAATTTTAATAAATATAGATAAGCAAATGAATTTAAACAATATAGGGGGAAGCAATATCATGGAACTGACCCCTTGGAAGTTGAGAAAAACAAAGTTTGCAAGAGGCCTCCATCCTGTGGTGGATAGATAATGGCTAGAATGATGATGATGATGAACACACACACACACAAACACACACACACACACACACACACACTGCAGAGACAGGTGGTCCTGCAAATAGTCTGGATTTACATCCTGTAGGATTTATAGCTGATAAAGGATAACTAGTATTGCATTGAGAATCCTAGTGGGCAATGCTGCTCACGAAGCAGAGGTGTTATTTGGCTTTACTGTGATGTGCCAAACTGCATGAATGACTGAACTCTGAATCAGTGGCACTTTTTGACTACTCTTTCAGGGCAGTTAATGAGATTAAGTTAAATTAATGAGATTGGTAAATTAATCTGTAGCATTATAATTTATTATAAACTGGCAATATCTGTTTACCAGATAGCAATAGCACTTAGACTTACTGTAAATATTGTTTCATAGTGTTCTATAACCCCCTCTAAGCAGTTTACAGAGTCAGCATACTGCCCCCCAACAATCTGGGTCCTCATTTTACTGACCTTGGAAGATGGAAGGATGAGTCAACCTTGAACCAATGAATTAGCTGCAGTGAATTAGTTGCAATACTGCATTCTAATCACTGTACCAACATGCCACTTTTCTTTATGTGTATCACATAGAACAGCAGAAGAAAGAGAATAATTTCCTATGTTGTAAAGATTAAGAGTTGCTACCCATTGTTTGCAGACTTATTGGGATATGCTAGAGATAGCATGCAAATTAATTGGTTATGTCAACTGGTTGCTGGAAGCAGGGTTTGAAAATGGATTTGGCAAACTTATTTGAATTTGCTCCTAGAAGCATGTGAGCTTTGATCTATGGCATGAGGATTACTTTTCTTCCATCTTGCCTAGCAAAGTAGACTCACCTAAATGGCTTATGCTGCAGAGAGTCAAAATTGTACACCACTTTCAACAAAAAAATGTTTGAACATGTGCACTGAGATGATAACGTTGACCAGCAACCAACACTGGATTCATTCAACTCTACAGCAAATTATGATCAGAACTAGGAGCAACATTACTAAATTAGGTATAGGTATAGGTATAAATAGTTTATTTATATGCCGCCCTTTTCCCTGGGGGGACTCAGGGCGGCTCACAGTTCAGAAGGAAAGGAGGACAGACAAATTAAACACATAAGACAGTACATCGTTAAAAGCACAACATTCATACAATTCGGGTGGGTTGAGGTCTTTAACCCCAGGCCTGTCGGGACAGCCAGGTTTTAAGGGCTATGCAGAAGGTCTGGAGGGTGGTGAGGGTACGAATCTCCACGGGGAGATCGTTCCATAGGGTTGGAGCTGCCACCGAGAAGGCTCTCCTCCACGTGGTTGCCAGTCGACATTGACCGGCTGATGGAACTCGGAGGAGGCCTAATCTATGGGATCTAATTGGTCGGGTGGAGGTAATTGGCAGTAGGCGGTCTCTCAAGTACCCAGATCCACTACCATGAAGGGCTTTGTAGGTGACAAGTAGCACCTTGAAGCGCACCCGGAGATCGACAGGTAGCCGGTGAAGCTCGCGGAGGATAGCTGTTATGTGGGTGAAACGAGGTGCACCCACGATCGCTCGCGCAGCCGCATTCTGGACTAGCTGAAGTCGCCGAATGCTCTTCAAGGGCAGCCCCATGTAGAGCACATTGCAGTACTCCAGTCTAGAGGTCACAAGGGCACGAGTGACTGTTGTGAGAGCCTCCCAGTTCAGGTAGGGGCGCAACTGGTGCACCAGGCGAACCTGGGCAAATGCCCCCCTGGTCACAGCTGACAAATGGTGTTCAAAAGTCAGCTGTGGGTCCAGGAGGACTCCCAAGTTGCGGACCCTGTCTAAGGGGCGTAGTATTTGACCCCCCAGCCTGAGAGATGGAACACTAGGCAAATTAGTGGGAGGGAAGCACAACAGCCACTCGGTCTTATCTGGATTGAGCACAAGCTTGTTTAGAATTTCATAGACTATTTCCTTTGCTTGCAATGCTTCTGAAATGTTTTATATAATTAGGTCTATATAGAGAGAAAATAAGATTCATGGCAACACATTGGACAATGTGTTCCTAAGCTCTCAAGTTCAACCACTGGTATGGCATTTCCTGGGAGCAAATACCTCCCTGAAGAAATTGGAGAACCACAGCTTTATGTAGACAGTGCCATGCTTGGTGAACCAGTGATCCAGTCTAAATCATCTTCCCATGTTTCTTTCTTTAAGTATAAACATTCATCTGTAAATGCGCATATGACATAAATGACTTTCCATATTTGTAGCAATGGATAAGTTCCCTAATACAAACTAGAACAAATTTGGATTTAGCAACAAGATGTTGCATTCTGCCTTGAGAAATGAAATTGTAGATGTTCTGTTTGTCAAGACATCTTGTCACATTCACAGTTCTGAGTAAAAATGTTTTAATGTTTAAAACACAATGCGTGAACAGGTTCTTTGGTGTGAATAAGTAAAGGCAATAAGAACGCCTAGTAAAATGAAAACATTCAAATACTGACACATTGTTAAATGACTCTAAGATGGATTAAATTCAACCATTCTAACAATTAACCATTAGCTTGGTGAGAATCTAAACACTGATGTCTTAAACTGCAGAGGCAATCACATGATTCCAAAGTTGGATCTGTTTTGACATTTTCACTATAATTTTGAAATACATTTCCACTCCTTTTCCATTAAGCGGAAAACCTTTTTCTCAATAAATACTAAGTCTAAAATGCTTATTTCTGTAAATTTGGGCTGATTCCAACATTTATACAATTACTTGACTTTTCGATGCTTGTAATCGTGTGAACTCACAGCTGCAAGGAAATCTATTTGAGGCACAAACAGCAGTAATGGCTTCTCCTTCATTTCACTAACAGATGCAAACATGAAGAGATTCGTAGGAGAACCTGCTTTTACTGACATCAAATGTGCAGATACTATTTGCCAACCATTACAAGATCCACAACAACAACAGAGCGAGCATCTGATACTAGTTAATATTATAAGGTCTTCTGTGATAGCTGAGATCGGGAAGAGTTTTGGAAATGCATGGTATTTAATTTGGGCTGAAACATTCATATGGCAAAAAAAGCAATTTCAAATTGCTCATGTTTTTGTCATGTATATAATCAGAAATAGAATAAAATGAGAATATATGTACTGAATTATAAGAAGTAAACTCTTCATTACTTACATTAATAGAAATGGATAAAAACAAATGATATTTATAGTAATTTGGGGATTGTTATAAATACATAGTATGGGGATAACATAGCTCCTAATTTCTAAAATAGAGAAATAGCCTTAAATAAATGAATCTGCAACTTTGTTTTTTGGTCAAGTTTGGGGAAAAGAATTATTTCAAGAGAAAAAAAAACGCTTAAAAATGTCCGAAGTTTATTTATATATAGGTTCTGCATAGATGAGATAAGCAAGTAGGACAATCTGGCATGTATATGCAATGCTGTGAGGTAGCAACATTTTGCAGCAATGGAAAAAAATGATGCCCTGCAGGTTTATCTGTGCTCTTATTCAGTTTCAGCAATTTGCTGTATTTGCTGGTGATAGAAGAATGAACTGCAATATTTATCCAATAAAATATATGAATATATGGATGCACCTCAGGATGCCTATATATCACCAGTACTAGTTGAACAGCACTGGTTAGAACTGGACTTCTGAATGCCGTTCAAGGTGAAAGTGTCATCTGTAAAGTCCTTCATGGCACAGGGCCTGGGTATTTGCATGACCATCTGTCTCTTTATCTCGGTCCATCCTTTAAAATTCAACAGGGTTGACATGCTCATCAATTAATCAGAGGCACCTTATGGGATGCATGAGTACCTGGAAGACAGGACCTTCCCCCAGGCATTGGGTCAGTTATAAGCTGTGGAACTAGACTCCAATGTAATGTATGTTTTATTATGTCATGTATTCATGTTTTTAACTCTTGGTAGCTGCCCACAATTGTCTGGTGAATGGTTGACCCTAAAATTGAATGGACAAATGAACAAATAAAATATTTTGTAGAGACAACACCATCTTTAGGGTTGCTTAATTTGAAACAAGAATTATAGTGTCCATATTATGGTGCAGTAGTGTGGACAAATAGATCTTCAAGGGAAGGGGAAGGCAAGGGAAGGGAGGAGAGAGGGGAGGGGAGGAGAGAGAGGAAACAATGCTTGGGCATGAATAATATTTTTGTTATGTGATGAGCATTCATTAAATTGGAATATTTCCCAATTTCTACTGAATTCCAATTTTATTATCTGTAGCAAGAAGAATCACTGGAACTGGCATGTCACCTTGAGGGTTATATGTTTCCTCACAATGTTCTAGCGGGGCTGTCAAACTTGCAGCCTACGGGCCAGATGTATCACGTGCTGGCCACGCCCATGCCTGGTTTGTGAAGGGGGGGGGAAGTCCCGATACATCACATGACGATGTCAGGATGACATGCGTTTGACACCCCTGTTCTAGCTGATCTGTTTTCTCTATTTCAGATGATTTCCAAATTTTATCCAGGAAAACAAGAATGAAAGCTATTGAATCAAACATGGGCATCTGATTATATGCATTACCATTAGCTAGGTTTCCAAGGTAAAAAACACATTTTCTTTTGGTCAATTTCTAGTTGTGTGGCATTATGACTGGTTGCACAGTTGAAAGGCTGCATAAGTTGATTAAATGCAGTGGTGGAATAAAAGGAAAATAGATTCATGCATGAACATTTTTACGTATCATTTTTCAAATAATATAGCTTTCCCAGAAAGAGTTTCTGATGCAGCCTTTTCAAGGGAAAGTCACAATTTTATATTAACTTCTATGTAAAGGAATTTTCCTTTTATACCATCTGAGCCATTATATATTTGCACTAATTGTTCACTGTCCAAGTATTCTGGACTATATGAATAGTGCTTCATCTGTTTCAAAGAGGATGTGGAAGAAGTCCTTCAATCCTTGGGCAAGTCCAGAATCTGTTGCCTATTATGATAATTAAAACAGACTTTTTTTTCAGAAGACCTTTGAAAGTTGGTTGAGAGAGCTTTGAAAAAGGTTGGTTGAAAGACCTTTGAAAGAGATTGCCACAAAGAAGAGGGGGTCAAATTATTACAAAGCACCAGAGGGAGGGCAAGACAAGAAACAATGGATGAAAACTAATCAGGGAGAGAAACAACCTGAAATTAAGGAGAAACTTCTTTTAATTGTGAAGACAATTAACCAGTAGAACAGCTTATTATCAAAAGCTGTAGGTACTTCATCACTGGAGGTTTTTAAAGAACAGACTGGACAGTCACTTAACTAAAATGGTATAGTGTTTACTACTTGAGCATGTGGTTGGACTAGAAGACATCCAAGGTCCCTTCCAGCTCCATTCTGATTGATTGAAAAAAAAGTATTACTACTTTAAGAAGCATACTCATTAAAGTACAATCATTCATTACTGGCCTTTAAAGTTACAACAGCACTGAAAAACGGAACATGACCAGTCCTCACATTTATATTTGAGCACTTGGCCACTAGTATGTATTTATGAGTTACAGTAATCTAGTAATCCTGATGTTGTGGATTCCCATTTGTGACCTTCCCAGCTGGCTTCCAACAAGCAAAGTGAATGGGGAAAGCTAGATTTGCTTAAGAAGCATGTGACTCAGTGAAAACTGCAGTGATTCACTCAACAACTGTGGCAAAAAAAGGTCATGAAATCAGGTGTGACATTTTTACAACCAAGCTATGCCTTGAGGCATATTGACTCATTTATGTTGACTTCATGTAATAATTATTGTTAATTAACATGATCTAGATTGGAATTTCCAACCTTGGGTGCTGCCGTGTTGAAATAATTGTTTTCCGTGTCCCGAGCCAGCTTTAGTCATGTAGTTGGAGTTTCTGGAACTTGGCAAATTAACACCTTGAAAGGGCAGCAGACAATCAAAGCTGTTTGTACTTAAAATATTATGAGTTTGCCTTGCTGAGAGACTTTTCTGAATATTTGAAACTTTCTTATGTTCAATGCTGCACCACTTTTTTTTTTAGAATAACAGAGTTGGAAGGGACCTTGAAGGACTTCTAGTCCAACCTTCTGCTTAGGCAGGAAACCCTACACAACTTATCTTAAAACATTTCAAAATAGCTGTAGTACTTAGCACTTAGACTTATATACTGCTTCATAGTGCTTTTCAGCTCCCTCTAAGCAGTTTACAGAGTCAGCATATTTTCCCCAACAATTTGGGTCCTCATTTTACTGAGTTCAAAAGTATGGAAGGCTGAGGAAACCTTGAGCCAGTGAGAATTGAACCCTTGGCAGTGATCAGCGAGCTAGCTTGCCATGCTGTATTCTAACCACTGTGCCACCACAGCTCCTAAGATTAGTAATCATTTTTGCCTATTCAGTAAGAACCATAACCTATTTTCTAGTTGATTTTCATAATTCACCCAATTTGTACAGTTCTGTAACTTAACCTCAGTTATTTCAATTAGAAGCTGATGAACAGTAGGACTGAAGATACTGAGAAAACATTTTACAGAGAATGTGTGTTATGTGATACATAGAATATGTGGATATTGGGAATTTCAAGGAAAGTGTAATACACATGTACACCTCTTACTAGAAAACAAAACCCCTTACTTTTGTGTTGCTGGTGATATTTACAGCCATAATGTTTAATTGATAAAAATTATCTGCTTCTACTACCTAGAATGAACAGGTTGAATGATCATTTCTTTTTTTCTAAGAAAACAAAAATTCATTCCAGCATTCAGAATAGACCATTGAAATAATGAATAAAAGAAAGGTTCATTTTTTCCCAATAAGTTGTTTTTACTGTACATTTTGTAGCAAAAGAGGAAGGGAAAAGAAAATATTTTGATCACAGGGATGCCATTTTCTAAAACTTCAAATAGGAAACATGACAGATAACAGGATCAAATACATAGCCATGTCACAATATATCTCTGAGTTGAGCTTTTTCTTAAAAACAAAAACAGAGATTGTATATGAGTGTTCGCTTTGCTGTTTTACAATTCTTTTCAGCACAGACCCTTTGAAAAAAAAAATAGTGTGCAATTTCAGAAAGAGCTCCCCAATGGACAAATCTTTGGGAGCAAATAAATACATTAAACGATTCTGAATAGGCTGTGGCTCTAAAGGCCAACATTTCACTTCTGCCATGGAGTAGTGCTTTGGGAGAACAAAATTTGTGCATTCACAGCTCTTCCAGATCCATAAATGTGTTTGATTATCACTTAAAAAGGCATAATGGGTAGCCTCAAATGGATAAAGGTTTCAACAAGAAAGACAAGTATGTGAACATGATGTGGGACAAAGAGAGACTATATAGCACTGTTGAATCTGGACCCCTCCTAGTCTACACTGCATTTTCCAGAGCTCATGAAGAATATTCTCATAATCAAACTTGGAGTTTCATGTGATGCTAGAGATTTCATGCCCTTCTTTTGACTGACATGATGATATGCCAATTTGTGGTATTTGATATGAAGGCATGGATCTCCCTCCCTCTTCTAATATTTGTGAGTCGGATTTTTCTTTTTTGTTGATTAAATAGTGATTTTGGAATCTTGGTCAGAATGAGGAACATTTTTCTCCTTTCTCTCCCAGGTTATAAAAACTAAATTTCTCTCTTCTGCCCTGACACTAAACTCCCTTATATTCTTAATAACCGATGGCCATTTGTTGGTGAATAAAAAATACTGAGAACTAAGATAGCATCTCAATTATTAATAATTAATTATTAGATTTTATTTTTAAAAAAGTTATAACAAGGGAAAGAAAGGCTGTGAATATGGATTGTTGGATTTTTTTTTCTGGAGAGAAGAGAATCTTCAGGCAAACAATGACAAGATCTTTTCAAAATGTTGCTTTTAATTTTAATGTTAATTTGTGTGTTCAGGGTTTCTTTTCCCAGATATGTTGGTTATGTAGTGGCAGCTGAGGTTATTCTCCTGTTAGTTTTGTGTCCACTGAAATGTTCACCTCAGACAATGAGAAAATGAAGACAAACACAATTATCCTAAGAGTTAATAGACACTTCTTAACCAGCATTAATCCTCTTTCAATTTTGTTACACAGTTCACTGGGAAATCGGGATAGCACTGAATGTTTCCAGTGAATTCCTTGAGACATTCACAAAGATATAAATAATATGTTGAGGGCATATCACCATCTCCTTACACACATGCACACATCCTATAAAGCTCATCACTTCTTTTACTCCACTTGAATTCTTTATATTAATATTTATTGACCAATATGTGGCTGAATGTGTGTGTCTGTGTGTGGTTTGTTTTCCTTCTATCACATTTATGGCCTTTTGAACTCATGGATTTAGTTATGTTTGGTAGGACTAAGAATGGAATGGAGGGCAATTTCTATTTACACTGTGCTTTCCATGACCCACTCAGAGCTCCCATAAGTTCCTTTTGATTCTGTCAGGTCACTGTCATTGTACTGTAAAAGCATACCATTCACTGACAAACTACGTTTTGTCCAAATGTTTGTGATCTTTTTGGGGTAGTTGTAACACTGAGAAGTGGAAAAGTCCCCCATGTCAAAAGAATGGCTACGTTTAGTTTTACCCTCCAGTGGCAACATGAGGAGGCTGCGAAATTTGGATTCCTGCTGACCCAAAAGTGGCTCCTTGTCTGAGTGACGGACCACTATGGAAGTTCTTGAGTCTATTGTTTCCTCCTTTTTCTGACATTTCAGGTCCAGAGAGGCAAAAGCTCCCATGAGCCGATCAATATTGTGATGCTTTGATCTTGACGGGGGCCTCCATTTACTGGACAATGTGCCCTGCTCACTTTGGAGGCTATAACCATCACAGTCACGGCTGTTCATGGAACTAGAGGAAGAAGAGATGCTGCTGTGTGCTGACTCACAGTTAAACTCCATGAGTTCATTCTTTACCACAACTTTTGGATTCACTTGTGGCAGGACTCCGTTCTGGACAGGTTGAGATCCATTGGTTTGAGAATAGACATTGCTAACATTGGCCATCTTGCCAGGATTGTTGTTGCAAATCTTGTACCGCACCATCAGTATGATGATAAATACCAGCAGAGTAGCCACAATGATGCCTCCAATGATTAAAATCATGGTCCCACCCAGAAACTGGCTGTGCATGGACTGGCACTGGGGATAGTCCTCTTTGGTGTAGAACTGGGCACAGCCTACAATGTTGGTAGCAGTGAGTGTTGTGGCAGTGTCATCCCACAGGGCCAGAACACAAAGATCATAGCCTGTTCCAGAAACCAGGTTGTTCACCACAAATGCTTTATTTGTAGCTGGAATCATCCTTGAAGAGAAAGAAAAGAATAGCATTAGATTAATTTGCAAGAGAAATATAGACTGGCAAGGCAGAGGCAACTGTGTACTTCAGAAAAGCTAAGTAATAACAATAACGGGTACAATGTTTGAATTCTCTCTTTTTTCCCCCACTTCAGAATACAAACTTAACAATCTTGTTTATTTCTGAATACATGATTTTAAACAACTCACTCTGCCACCATATCTTGGGATTCCTCCCCAGGGTACAAGAACGGGTCCTTAAAAGATTAGTGGTTAGGTAGATCACATATTCCAACTTCCTTGTTTGTATTCAGTCTGCATACTACAACCCATAATGCCTGAAGTCCCAAATTGACAAAGCACAAGCATTCAGAATACAAAGAAGGGATATTACTTCAGTTTAAAATCTAATAAGATTATCAAAATATACATTACAAGCTTTTATAGCAGATAGGTTATTAGTGGAGACTGTTTTCTTTTGTCTGCATTTTTAATTTTCAGCATTGTATTAGATGTAAGCTGTCAAAACTGCTGGAGTGGGCACTTACAATAAATCAAAAGAAATAAATGTATTTTTTTGTTTAATTTGTATGATGCCTGATTTCCTATGACTCTGGGCAGCATAAATAAGGTTATGATTGCTATATAAGTTTGTAATTGCTATACCCTTCATATAATCTTGGGGTCAACATTACCTTCAAAACATTTTCCGATGATTTGCTGCTTCTTATGAGATACAGGGAAATCATAGCCTCCTGCCAGAGAACACCAGAGGGAACTTTCCTTTCCAGAAATGGAAATGTCTAAAGATGACAAGCTCCTTCCCTCACTCCCCACTCTGGCATCACACCGGCCAGTTGGAAGAGACAATGCAGGCTTCAAAATCACAGATTCAGTAAACTTGTTTATATATACCAGGCAAAGCAGTTTCCTCCCTCTGGCCAGCTTTCAATCATTTATTGCATCTGTGTTCTGCTAGATGCATAACAGGCAATGGCCTTCATGGGGATCCTAAGAGCAGTTCTTCCTGAATTGCAAATCAAAGAAGACTGCCTGAGCCTCCATAGAAATGAGTGAGCACAGCTTTTATTAGTTCCATACCAGAAAGCATTTGTAACATTTGAAGAGCTTTGAAGGAACCGATAGAGGCTCCTATAGGAAATAAACCAGAGGTAGGAATTGAGATAATCTTTAGTGTTAGTGTTTTATGTATATGAAGCACCCAAAGGAAAACCATCTGAAAATTATCTCCATAAGTAGCCAACATCATCAGTAGGCACAAAATTTTTCCAAGCATAGGAAAAGAAACAATGACAACATGTGGACATTACTCATATCTAGGAATGTTAGAATATGTGAGCCAGGGATAAATAATCACCCTCTGCTTCTTACCCCCAAAAGGAGACAATTTGCTCTTTGATGACAAATTTAACAAAAGGTTCAGTTTAGACCCAAGAGTTAACATAGTAGTTTCTTAGTTATGTGACACAGATGTTTGCCTTTCAATACTGAGGCGAAAACACACTGAGTAGAAAGAAGAAAATTCTTCTTTTTCCACAAAGCCCAATACAAGTAAATGTCAGCTTCAGGTTATTATATGAGTGGAACACAGATTTGTAAGTTACATTTTTCATAAGAAAGACATTTTTCATGCTATGCCTAACAGCATGTCTTGAATAGTAGCAGCTAGACATCCATCTTTTAAATCAATTAATGTGTTTCCTTCTATCAAACCACTCAGTGGTAAATCAAGAATATTTGGCCCTTGGAGTTGATTTGTTTTTTAACATTCCTCTCATCCATTGGTGTTGCACTATGTCACTGATTGACAAATAGCTAATTAACAAATCACCATCAAAGACTAATTAACTCCAAACCTACAGCTGACCTTCTAGACAGTCTCTTTCTCATTCCCATGTTACTAGTCAATACACCCCAATATTGCTTATACCCATGACAGACCACCATAGCCTCTTTGTCCTTGATATGATAATGGCACCACCACAAGTTATTTCAAAGGACTAAAATGATGACCCTTAACTTCTTATATCTTGTCCAATAATTATTCTGTGCAAGAATGTGAACCACACCATGCTAGTAATAAAAAAGACCCATTTCTCCAAATTTCAAATTCATTGAAATGAATCCACATTTTTTCTTAAAAAATCTCAATAATCTTACTATATTTTTAATGGAGTATTTTATCAATGTACACATCCATTACACACTGATAAAAAATGCCCCCCCTCCATTCAGTCTTTTCCAATTCTCCGAGAATACCTGCATAAGTCCCTGCAGTTTTCCTGCCAAAGTATTTCAGAAGTAGCTTCCCCACTTGCCTCCTTCCTAGGGCTGGGGAAAGAATAATTAGCTTGGCTTTGTGCCTAGGCAAAATAGAAGTCATGGTTTTCCCATTTGTAGTCTGATGCTTTCACCATTAGAACAAACTGGCTTTCAAAACACTGGTAAACTGACTTTATTCATAATACACATATGGCATGCCTGCATCAATATCGCTTTTTAATATACATTTGCACAGCTGAAAAGCACTCCATGGATGGAATCTATATACAGTTATATGAAGAATCATGCCAACTACTCTTATAGTGTTTCATTAGTGGGTAAATTTGTGTCTCTAACATAAGGGGATGTTAATAGTAAAAACTATGGGAGATTCATTGTAGGAACACTGAACGTAGGGCAATGCAAAAAGAGAGAATGGAATGGGACTACAGAGATCGTCTCAAAATAAATTCTTTTTCCAGACACTGATGCAAATTGTCCATCATTTCATTGTCTAACATAAGGGTCTTCAATTCAACTGGTCCATGGCCTGTTAGGAAGTGAGAGGGGGGCACAGCTGGAGGTTAGCATTGTGTGAGGGAATGAAGTTTCATCTGTATTTGCAGCTGCTCCCCAATGCTAGCATCATCATCTCTCAGATCATAAGGCATTAGATTCTCATAGGAACATAAGCCCTACTGTAAACAGTGCATGTGCCCATTGCCATTTGTGGAAATATTGTTTCCCATGAAACTGGTCTCTGGTGCCAATAAGGTTACGAACTACTGGTCCAGTAGTGGGATTCAGCCAGTTCGCACCTATCCGGGAGAACCGGTTGCTAACTTTCTAAGCAGTCCGGAGAACCAGTTGTTGGAAGAAATCTTTTGTTTTCTTCCACTTTACAGGGCTAATCCCGTAAGGAAGGCAGGAAGGAAATTCTGGTGTTGTTTCTAGCCTGATCTTTATTGCCCTGCTTACAGAAACTGCCTCTCTGGTTAACCCTTATTACATTGTCACAGCTAAGGCGAAGAGCCCATCGACCTGAATGACATTGAGTTGGACATGCCCACCCAGTCACATGACCACTGAGCCACCCCTACCCAGCTGGTCATTAGGGCAGAGAACCGGTTGTTAAATTATTTGAATCCCACCACTGTGCTGGTCTAACATATTTTCTTTGCTTCACTTTTTCCAATCTACTTTTTTTTACTTAGGTGTTTTTTTTTACTTATGTGATTGACAGATTCAGCTTTAATTTTCTTCCCAATTATCTACCTTAATTATGTCCCTATGTCTGACATGTTTTCCTTTCTGAATTCTCAGTATTTATCAGTATGGGCCAGAAATAGTTTAGACTTGCACTGGAGACCTAAAGTAGGTATAGTCAGCCAACCATGCTTTTGTACCAATCTGACAGGTAGTGACTTTCGGCAATTCTCACTCACACAAAATCAAATATCATTCCTGGAAATTTTAGTATGGATTATGTGTTGAGGCTCATTTGGGCATTTTAGATCTCTACAGTTAGATTGCATAGTTAATAAAAATAATCTTAAAGGGATATTTTTTTAAAAATATATTTGATGGATTAAAACCAAAATAAAATCATTATTTAGAACGCACAGTGGAGGAATCAACAGTCAACAGAATGCTGCCCACATAAGGAAATTTTTAATTGTTCTGTTCCTGTAGATTATACAAGATTTTAGCAAGGCAATTGAGCTCATCATTTGAGGCTCTAGTGTTAGAGTCACCAAGGAGTCCAGAAGTATGATTGTGACAGGCTAGCAGATGTAGTGGAGGTAGAGAGATGTCTGTGTTGCTCTCTCCCACTCCAACTGGTTTCTAAAAAAAATGAATAGGTGTGAAAGACAGCTCAACATTTCTTCTGCCTCTAAGGCTTCTCCCCATTCTATCACACTTTGAATCTTCTCCCTCCTCCCACTCTCAGTCTTAAGTACAAGTGAATGTCCGTGCTAAATTGATGTCAGATTTCCCATACATTCTGATCTCTGATCTCTACCTTAGGGATGCTGTCAGGCACCATAAGATTCAGACTTACTAGAACCTAATATAATGACTGAGATGTGGCTAATAAGCTAAAATGAGACCCGTTTTGTATGGGAGACACTATTGATGTGCATACATATACAGACAGACATTTAAGTACCTACAGTATATGTGTATAATCAGGAGTGGTATTCACTTACCTTCCCTACCAGTTTGCAAATGTGAGCACACAGATGCGCTTTTGGCTAAAAAAGGTCCTAAATGGGATGCCATAGAACTGGGGTGGGTAGGCGGGACCACTTGAGATTTTCACCACTGGTTTGGGCGAACTGGTCTGAACTGGCAGAATATCACCTCTGTGTATAATTCATTAGCATTTCCTGCAGTGTAGCGGCAATTCAAGATATGACTTGCTCATATTAGTGTTTTGTTTATTTGTTTGTTAGATTTATTGCCCCTTTATTCTAGAAAGATGGCTTTCACTTTGCCCTCAGAAGAACAACCCATGGCCTGCGACAAGAATGTGTGGCTGGCTTGAATTTTTACACCCAAAGGGAGAACTAAACTTGGTTCTCCGCAAATATCTTTGATTTCTTTCACTGTCTCACTCTACAAATTCTTTGTTCTGTGAACAACACAGTATGAGCATGCAGAGTTTTGAAACTTTGAAACTTTGAACAAAGAACTTGAAGGTAAACTCCAAAACAAGGTGGTTACTTGGTTCTATCTAAGCAGTGAAGCAACCCATTTTGCTCTTGGAAAATGGCATTGAGGATTGAAGATTGGCCTCATCTCCAAGTTCAGATGATGGAATGCCTCACTAGTCCTCTGCATTGCGCTGGGGGGATGTTACAAAATTCTGCATTGAACCATAGAACAACCACTTCACACCCACACCTGCCCTTCCCATATCATTACATGGACCTGATTTCATCCTAGAAAGTGCTTTCAGGACTAATAGTTTGGTCAGTAGTATTTTATCTTTATTAAAGTTAACTACTTGAATTATGTTCCTTACTACATGGGTCTTCTCTTCCATTCTTTTCATCAACACTTTCCTCTTTCTTAATATCTTGGTTGTTTCATGGTTCATATAAAGGGTCAGTTGAACATTAAGGATTTTTTTATTTCCATCCTAAGAATAAAATTAATGAGTGTTCCTCCCTCCACCCCAGTTCTTAAACAAGTGTCAGGTTCCTCTCCTTACCTCTACTGAAGTGTGAAACTAACTGCTCTGGATTAACTATGATAATCCTTTTTAAAAAAATTCATACAACCTTCATCTGAGACATGAATTAACTGTCCTGTATAATTCTTGCTGAAGTTGGTGAGAAAGTTTGCTGGTTGCTTATGACAAAAAAAAAAACACACTCCATGATTGTTAGAGGTGCTATTTCATCTCCTTTCTGAATTTATAATCTATTATTATATTCTGTGCAAACTGCCAGCACAGATTTCTTGAAAAAGTAGGGCTTATTTTTCATTCTGTCTCTGATATCTGCATTCTAGACGAACCACTTTCCCCTAAATATCACCTCTGTTTTCTTTCCATCATTTTCTGCAAGGTTCCTTTGGAAATAGAGCAACCCCCCCCTTTTTTTTTGTTACTAGAGTAAACAGTATGATTTCTTACCTAGTTTGCACAGACCTATGGATGACTAAATCTAGATTCATTCGGCATCGGTTTTGCATTCCTTCAATCATATTTCTATTCCACCTAATATCCTTGTTAGTTTGCATGTGCATATTTTCATAAAATGCACATCTTCTATGAAACTTTTCTCAGCATCTTTATTTATGTATGCAATGTTTCTGAGCATTTTTGCATTAAAGTTATACACCAAAGCCTGTACAATTTGGGGATGTTTCAAATTAAATAGCTTCCGTTAAAAAAAAAAACCAGACTAAAACAAATTCCTCTATCCCTCTATATGCCCAATGAAATAAATAATCCGATTGTGACCACAGTTCTATAATCCTTCTGAAATTGACTTATAAAGCTTCTATAATGCCCATATCCACATCAACATAACATCAATGTCCACCCACCCTTTGTATTTTTTGCCTTTCCTTGTAACTGATGTAAATAGCTGGAGGGAGATCATGAGACCATCTAAGAATTTTTCCTCTAATAAGAAAGTATCCTGATCTCACACAGAAGGACTATTTGTATAAGGAATCATCTGCATACAAAATTGGCCATGTTACTGGCTCTTACTTATCTTTTATAAGCTCCCAGTTTTCCATATTAAGCTATCATGATCAACCTTTCATTAATCTATTGTTTTTGATAGATGCCACATTTGCTTTTCTCAGTGACAGGTTAATTTTCTCAAAGCAAACTTTACATATTCAAGCATAAACAACTAAGTAAAGTAAGTCTATTAAGCAGCAATTCTATTTTCCATGTTTCTTCTCAGGGAGACATTATCTTACTAAGCAAAGACTAATGCACCTACTGCTGTTATTACAGAATATTGAGGTAGCAATGGCACACTAGATGTTGCACAGATGTGACATGATACCTCCCCCGAGTAGTTATTAAAAGCCAGGGAAGAAAACAATAAGCTCAACAAGAAAATAAAGTACTAAGGACCAAACATGGGTTAAATGAAATAGATAAACTAGATGAGACAAACTATGTGATCGTACTGTGACCCAGGTCTTTAAGAAAAGAAAGGGAATTTAGAGAATTATGAAGTATGGAGAAGTGATAGAAATATGCTTGCTATTTCTCTTAATTCTGAGCTGAAAAAAGTTCCTTTTTAAAAAACATTTCTATTATGAAATCAGTTTTTCCACTTTGAGCATTAGATTGGAATGGCAACATGGTTGTGATCCACAGATACACAACTCAATGGCTGACCACTGCTAACCATCCTGGTTTTTTCGAATTGATTGGCTGGTAATCTCTGCCCTGGAATAATCAGCATATAACCATTTTCATCAAGGTCATAAACAGAAATAAAATATATAACATATATACACTTACCATTGTTTGCTTTAAGATTAAATAGCAAGGGAAATCATGTTTAACATTTATAGCTTCACTGTCCTTGTTCAGCTGAATGCAGATACCACAATTTAACTCTACTTACTTGGAAAGAAATGTGCAACAATAATCTAACTGCACCTTGAACAGGAGAGATGTGATTCACCATCATAAACAATAGATTTGGAATGGATAGTTATGAACAGATGTTAAATGTCTATTGAAAGAGGTGTCAAAAGAGGAGAAAGTGCAAAGCCATGTGCAACCTCAGAAAAGTTAGCTGCAGATAGTTTCATAACAAACTGGTGGATCAGTGTTTCATGAATCAAATTGTTTCATCATGTATTGCCAACTGATTGCTTTGAGAATCTGTAGTAGAGAAGGATACTTTAACCACATCTAGTTTCTATTTGCTTTGTACTTATACCAATTATGCATGCCGGCTGGAAATGTCTTGTAGGTTGGTTGAACTCATAGCTTTGATTTCCAAAATTTGAATGCATGGTAGAAGATTACGTCCTTAAATTAGTTTAAGTGCCAGTGTGAATAATAACTTGCTTCTTATTTTAATAGGTTTCCTCCTTCTCAAAAGAAAAGGGGAGGATTGACAAAATTAAACCCACTCTGTTTCACTTCCAGCAAATTGCCTAGTCTGTTTCTCCTAGGCTCCAAGTTACTGCAGAAATCACAGCAAATTCACATTGGCAAAACAAAGTTTTGTTGGTTTACAGTATATGTAATAACACGGGAGACACAGAGATTATTATAATCAATGAGTGATAGCCCTGCCCTAAATCAAATGATTGTTCAATGAAGACACCATTGATTATCTCAGCCACAATGTCTAAAGGCAGTGGACCCCAACCTTTGCAACTTGGCAGTCCGACTGGGGAGGGAGAGGGGACCTGGGTTGCATCAGCACATGATGTACATGCGAAGCTCCATTTGCTTGGTGGAGCAGTGTGCATGCTAGCACAAATGGAGCTGTGTATGCACAAACATTACAGCCTACAACTTGCACCACCCCATTCCAAATAGACTCCAGCCCAATAGTGGGCTGCAGTCCAGGGGTTGGAGACCCTTGTCTTAAAGGACAGAGAGCAGAAGTTGTGAAAATTCCTGTGCATAAGGGGAAAACTTTGAGTTGAAGATTTTGCCTACAAATTAATTCCACTCCACTATTGCTAAGTCTCATCCTGAGTGATATTGGAAGAATCTACATACTATCTGACTTAACTTAGTAAGTTATTTCTTTTATTTAGGAAAGAACTCCATTTCCTTATTAAAATAACATTTTTCTTTATAATGTATTTCTTCCTATCTAAATAGCATTTGGCATCTATTTCCCCCACAGAATACAGTCTTGCTAAACGTGAGATGCCACTTTATGTCAAAATAAGACTTTTTAAAAACCAGTTTTAAAAGGCCATAACCTAAACCTCTCTGTGTCAATTTCTGTGAAATTTGACACACCTCAGCTCCTTATTAAATACATGGTTCATGTTGCAACTTCATTTAACTGAGCTGAAAATTTTTAAAAAATGTCACAGCCATTGTTAGTTTTCCTGATCCAAATTTTTGGGAAGACAGAACTCATTTTTCTGAATCACATTGTAATTCAGGCATTGAATCATATTAAAATATAGCTAGTGTAACAAAGTGTAGTTCAGTCCATTTCTAGAAGTCCAGACGTTGAATTGGACTGGACAATCTATGCATGCATATACTCAGTTTCCTTCCTAATGCTAAGACCACAGAAATAATGCTCCATATTAACTATTATAAAACTGTTGAGAAGTAAGGCTCAATATTATGGAAGAAAGCAAAGGCTGAAGTGGGCATTCTGCACTCTTTGGGTTGGAGCTAATCAAGGAGTTGTCAATATCCAACAGTGAAAATACATCTGTATTGATTTTAGGTGTGAACACTCTTAAGAGTTGTCATCAATCACAGGTAACCTGCAGTATATTTTGGAGAAGGAGTCTTCTACTGAGTCTCTTAAAAAGAATGTTAGATTAAGGAACTTCATGGAAAGTCACCCAATCCTCCATGGATACCAGTGCTTTGGACTACAAGTTCTTCAAAAAGGATTAACCCTACTCCATTTTCCAGTATTGTAATGAGCCAAAGTATTTAATGCTCATTGTTGCTTTTATTTAATGTATATTGCCTTTTGATGCACTTCGTTAGCCTTGCTCTTAAATCACAAGAATTTGTAGTTCATGTTTAGATAGTCCACAACTTATGACCACAATTGAGCTCAAAATTTCCCTTGCCAAGTGAGGCAGTTGTTAAGTGAGTTTTACCCCATTTTGCAACCTTTCTTGCTATAGTGGTTAAGTGAATCAATGCAGTTGTTAAATTACTGTGTTTTCCCACAAATAAGACAGGGTCTTATTTTCTTTTGACTCCCAAAATAAGTGCTTGGCCTTATTTTCAGGGAGATCTTATTATTTTTGAGATGCAGGAGGCAGTGAGCATAGTCACCTCATGACTGTTGCTGTGTTGCAGTATTTTCAGGGAGGGCTTTTTTCAGTGGAAGGGCTATTTTAGTGCATGCGCTTCAAAGCCCGATTAGGCTTATTATCTGGGAAGGTCGTATTTTTCAGGGAAACAGGATAGTAATATGGTTGTTAAGTGAATCTGGCTTCCCTATTGACTTTGCTTGTCAAAAGGTAAAAAAAGTTGATTGTAAGACCCTGAAACCCTGCAACCATCATAAATAGGAGTCAGTTTTCTGAATTTTGATCACCTGATCATGGGGATGTGGCAATGATTGTAAGTGTGAAAAAGGTCATAAGTCACTTTTTTCAGTGTCATTGTAACTTTGAACGGTCATTAAATGAATTGTTATAAGTCAAAGACTACCTGTACAGAGCCAATGCTGCAGAGCTTTGGATTCTGCCATTTTGTTCTCCAGGGGTTAGGTGGAAGCTAATTGAATTGAATTGAATTGAATTTATTGCACTTATATGCCGTCCTTTTCCCCGGAGGGGACTCAGGGCGGCTCACAATCCAAGTCAGGGAAGGGGATACAGATAAGGGATAAAAAGACAAACAAAACAATACACAATTTAAAAGCACACAACAACCATACCATTCGAGGGGGGGGGCAAAAGCTCTTTAGCCCCAGGCCTGTCGGAACAGCCAGGTTTTAAGGGCTTTGCGGAAGGCCTGGAGGGTGGTGAGGGTTCGAATCTCCACGGGGAGCTCGTTCCAGAGGGTCGGAGCAGCCACAGAGAAGGCTCTCCTCCGGGTAGTCACCAGCCGGCATTGGCCGGCGGATGGAATTCGGAGGAGGCCTAATCTGTGGGATCTAATCGGTCTATTGGAGGTAATTGGCAGCAGGCGGTCTCTCAAGTACCCAGGTCCAATGCCATGAAGGGCTTTATAAGTGACGACTAGCGCCTTGAAGCTAAGCCTAGTATTACCTCTGCTCATACTGCTTATTTCCAGGAAACATTCCCAGAAGCCTCTTTGGCAGTGGTCAGCATCTTTTTAGAAGCAAGGACCACAATATTAAAACAAATACCCCAAACAACTCACAGGACCAGAGCAACCAACTGAGCTGCATATTTTCTCATTTTAATCCTTTTCTTCTTTTGTTGACACGCAGAGTCAGAATCCTAATTTTGTCTTTTCATAGAACAATTATCGTTAGAGTTGATTTGCTCCCCATGATGCTCAATCCTGTCTTCTCATCACTCATACATCCAGCTGCCCTTTGGAGAATTTATCTTGTCAGATGAAGCCCACGGTACTTGTTGCCTCATTATTATTTCCTAATTTGATTATGCTCTTTTCAACTCATTTGAAAAAGAGGGAAGAAAAGACAGAGTCAAAGGCGTATTGATAAGCTTAGTATGAAATGGCAAGCAAGACAGATCGAGATAATGAACATTCCCCCCTGAGCTTCAAAGAGAAAAGAAAGCCACGTGAGATTCTGTGCATGAGGGAACATTAATTAATTAATGTTGAAATTTACATTAATTTTCCAGGACTCAGTTACAAAGGAAGAATAAGAAAAATGTTTTAAGGTGATTGTGCAAAATATGGAGAGCCTAGTTTTGGTCTGTGCAAAATGATCTTACTAGCAGGGAGATTTCTATTGCAGACCTTATAGTTTGCATATGGTATCCATCCAGTGGAAACTCATTTTTTTTTACTACCAGTTCTGTGGGCATGGCTTGGTGGGTGTGGCAGGGGAAGGATTCTACCACCCCACTCTGGGGCCAATCAGAGGTGGTATTTGTCGGTTCTCTGAACTACTCAAAATTTTCACTACCAGTTCTCCAGAACCTGTCAGAACCTACTGAATTTTACCCCTGCATCTGTCCGTCTGTCTGTCTCTCTATCAATCCATCCATCCTACATACAAACATACATACACAACACACACATTTATATGTGCATATGCACACACACACTGCCCTCTATTTGCTGTGGTACCTGAATAAACATGCAAAAACACACAAAACAAACAAATGCACAACCCATTTTTATTTGAATGAACGGGAAAGCCTTTAATATCTTTAAGGATTGAACTTGCCTTCAAGAACAGTATTTTTAATTTAGGAAGCTCACAGCTTCATCTTGGTGATTAAAATCAGAAATAGTTTCTGCATTAAAAAAACCCAAAACAATTTAGACTTGTATGTCAGTAACAGATCGGCCTGAACACAAATATCAATGGTTCACTCATCCATTTTCTAGTAACTTCCTATTTCTACAAGATGGGGTATATATATAAATTGCTAACAGGGATCAGAAACATTCTGTGTCACTGCTTTATCCTCTTTACTTCTTTCCAGATAAATTGGGGACCAGGATATTTAAGGGGTTATGTCTTCCCATTCTATTCACAGAAGCAACATAAAAGCACAGAGGACATCTATAGGAGACACTTCTCCTATAACATGAAATGCTTTGGCCAGAAAATTGTTGATTTCAACAGGAAGGGAAAACCTTTTCATAATTTTATTTGGCCTTTTAAAGCCATTTCAGTCCACCTTTTTGTCTTCATTTTTTTTTCCAATTTGTTGTGAGGTTACAATGTATATTAGAGGTTGTCCTTGACTTAAGCCCACAACTGAGTTTCTGTTGCTATGTGTGACATTTATTAAGTGACTTTTGCCTCCTTTTATGACCTTCTTGCCACAGTTGTTAAGTGAATTGCGGCAGTTGTTAAGTTAGCAACATAATTGTTAAATGAGTCTGGATCCTTCATTGACTTTACTTGTTGAAAGGTTGCAAAAAGTGATCACATGACCCTGGGACACAGCAGCCATCAAAAATATGAATCAGTTGCCAAGCGTCTGAATTTTGATCATGTGACCAAGTGAATGCTGCAATATGCATAAGTATTTAAAATGTCACTTTTTTCAGGGTAGCTTCAAACGTTGCTAAACAAACTGTTGTAAGTCAAGCACTACCTGTATTCTTGTTGCCAAATTGTCATAGCTGCCCAACTTGTTTGTTGTTGCAAGCTGGTCTTACTTTTTTTAAAAAATAGGTCAACCTATATATTCTGCCAATGAAGGAATAAATGATCTTTGCTTAAATTCTCCTAAAATTGTAGGGATTAATAACCCTGGAAACAATGTCGCTTGGTCTAAAGATCTAGCATTAGTCACAATAGCATCTTAAGCATCATTTATTCATGAGCTGATGAAAATCAAGTGCTTTAAAAAAACCATAATAAAGGATTCTAAATTTGTTCTTGTTCTTCCCACTAGAAAGATATCAATGATAATGTAATGTTAACACTAAGAGACAATTACATTCTGCAATGTATATGTGGCACAGAATTTCACAGTTCCTTATCTAGATTCTCTCTTCAAATTTATTGGTTTGATGAGATTACAAAGCATTAATTTGACAAAGCACTTGTTTAAAACTGATAAAAACTTTGTTTTTTTCCATTGCTAGAATTAGTTTGAGAGGCAAGCCACTGACAAGTTAGACAACTGCAGCTTTTCCATGTCATACTGCCCTCAATCATTTTAACCACAAGAATCTTCCTGTTGAACATACTTCCTCATACTTTGGTCCAAAATCTTCCATTTCATCTACTATCTCTTTGGATGAATTATTTTATTTTACTTTATCACATTTTCAAACCATCCATCTCATCGCAGGGGGACTTACAGATTTTCAAATGATTCTGGGAAGCCTGTGAGTATGATGCCCACACCTTGAATTACATCAGGAAGCCAAGGAGCAGTCTATGCAGCTTGCAAAACATCAAGGTCAGATACTTGTGATGCAAAGTTTCTCCTATCACTGCCCACATCAAGACATTCTAGACTGGCTGCAGTTTCTGATTGGTTCTCAAGGGCAGCCCGATGTATAGTGCAATTTCATAATTCAATTGTGAGATGACTGACGCTGGTGTGAGAATCAATGGGCTTCCTAGACCAAAAAAATTGCAACTGATGCACAAGATGTACCTGTGCAAAGACCTTCTTGGCCATGGTTTGTTCCTGCTCTACAAAAGGGGTCCCCAACCCATGGTCCATGGACTGGCACTAGTACACAGCATGCTAGAAACAGGGCTGCACAAACAAGTGAAGTTCCATCCGTGGGAGGCAGGAAGCATGCAAAACCACGCCCCTTCTGGTCCACGGAAAAAAATGCTCTCCAAAGAACCAGTCTCTGGTGCCCAAAAGGTTGGGGGCTACTGCTCTACAAGCAAGATCTGAAAGTCCAAAAGGATCCCAGATTGTTCACAAGCCTTGAACAAGGAAATGGAACCTTATTGACAGTCATGATGGAATCAAGATATTCTAGCCATGTATTATTATGAAAAATATTTTCTTTCCAGGCATTTATTCCTATTGGAAAAAAAAGTCTATTTGTAAAATTTACTTGGTTTATTCAACTTCTATAACTCCACATTTCAATCCAATTGACTCATATATTCTTACAAAATATCCTGTATTTATACTTCATCTTCTTTATTTAAGTTGGTTTACCATGACTAGAATAGCCGAAAGGAGTGAGCTGTCATCAATTCTCCACTGCCAGTGTGCAATAATATTAAGGAAGAAAGGCATTAAAAATAATTCTGCACTTCGGTTTACCCAGCCTTTGCAATCAGAACTCATTATGTCTTATTGCTCTTCCACAAATCATGGTTTTATTATCAAAGCTAAAAAAGCATTTGGTTTCTAGAATGAGAAACGCATCTGTATGGCTCCTGAGTTAATGCTATTGTGATATTCTGTTGCCTGAAATTAAGAACTGTATTTTTATTAGTTCAGTTATTTATATACCTTCCAAAACTGCAAATAGCAACATATCCATTAATAATAGTGTGAAAGTCATTGGGCCAATGAAACAATGATTATAGATATGTATGGGGAAAATGTATTATTTGATTTATTTTGTGTCTAGGTCAATGCCACATGCATATGTGCATAAATTTGGTCTGTTTTCACATTGTTTCAATTTAGAAAAAAACAACTTTGTATGAAATTGGATTTACTGTATATTTCTATATGTGCGCATAAAATGAATTTTGTATCAATAGTTTGAAATCTATTTTCTCTCAAAATACACCATTCTCATTTGTTATCACAATGCATTTTTAAAGCACAATTGATTTTTTTAAAAAGAAAATGTAAAAAAGTGGTGCTGCAATGTTCAAGAAGTCAACACATCACTCTGTTTGAATTTGCATTTTAATTGGGGAAATCCAAAATTGAGTTAGCCCATAACTGAATTCAGAAAGAGTTATGAATTCAAGCATCCATGCATATAACTATAAACCCCGTAGGTATAACATTTCAGCTGGCATTTTATAGAGCTGGGAATCAAAGATGTTGACCAAATCTGCTTCATAGGTGTGACAGGTCATGAAGTGCCATGTGAAGGATAGCTCGGAAAAATACGGAAGGTTGGTATGTAAGGTTGAGTCTTACATATGGTCTGTGGTCCATATGGATTGCCATATGGCCCTGAAAGCTTTGAACAAAGTCCCCTGTCCTAAAATACTACTGAACTTAAATGAGAGTGTAGAGAGAAATCATCACAAACATGGAAAGTAATTATTTAATTATGTAAATTAAATTAAATTTCAGTACAATGAGGCCAGATCTGATTTATGTGCTGTCCCACCATTTTTCCCTCCAGTTCTTGGCATGCCACTCAAAGACCTAGTATGTTCTCCATCCCAAGGCTATATATGACATTGAGCACCTTCAGAAATCTTCAAGAAAGACTCAACAATGATGGCATTAACCAATCAGAGCAGAGGATTCCTGAACTTCAGAGAATAATCCAGCAGAAAATATTCAATCTTATTTATTTATTTACTTACTAATCAAATTTATATGGCTACCCATCTAACCAAGGGTAATTCTGGGTAGTGTGCAATAATCCAATAAAACTAAAAAGGTAAAAGTTCCCCTGCACATGCCTGCTAATCATTTCTGACTGCAGGGGTGGCGCTCATCTCAGTTTCTAAGCCAAAGAGCCATGGTCATATGGCTGGCATGCCTAAATGCCAAAGGCACACAGAGTGCTGTTATCTTCTCACCAAAGTGGTCACTATTTTTCTACTTTCATTTTTTACATGCTTTTGGACTGCTAGGTTGGAAGAAGCTGGGACAGGTAATGGGAGCTCACTCCATTACGCAGCTCTAGGGATTCGAACCGGTGAACTGCCAACTTTCTGATTGACAAGCTCACATCTTAGCCATTGAGCCACCATGTCCCTCAATGAAACTACACATGCATAAAAACAGTCATATAAATTTATAAAAGGGTAGTGTTAAACATGATTAAAATTAATGTTACAAACCCCAGGCATGGAGAGAGTCAGCATATCCATTTCAGTAATGGAATCATATCAACATGCTCTGTTAAGATACCCACTGATGGAAGAAGTGTCCACTGGGGAGACATTCAAAAAGCTGCAAAACTCAGTGTCCTTTTAGAGAGCTGTGAAACATTCAGCTGTGTATTTGTCAGAATATTTTGATCCAAAACCTGTTCAGTGAGAGCTAAAATCCTCTTTTATATAATAGCTAATTTAAATTCAGATTTCTCTATCTTTTAGTTCTAAAGAAGGACACACAGATTTAAAGGCACAATTTTCCTGATCTAGATGTTGAAGGCTTGCTTTAGAATAGAATAATTTGCTGATCTATTAGATGAGAAATTTGATTCTATCATGATCTACACTGCAGTATCCTCACATGCTTATCTCAAATCTACTGCTTGAACAGATTGTAGCATTTCAGCTCTAGCCATTTTTAGATGACACTAATTTTTTGATCAATGTCAATTTGGGGTTTTTCCATACTTCCTTCTCTTCCTATTAACTGCTGGCTCAGTACTTCTTTTTTTTTTACTTTGGTTTCTGCTTTGCTTCTTATTTTAACTGGCACCCTCACTTGAATATGCTCCTGGAGCACAGGAGAAATGCCAGATGACCGGAAAAGAGTTGATGCATTTAAAATATTTAAAAGGGGAAAAAACTGGATGCAGGAAATCTACAAAGCAATCAGCTCAATATCAGTACCTGGGGAAATCCTGGAAATGGTAAATCAAACAGTGAGCTTGCAAGCATCTAGAAATGAACAGGGGGATTACTGGAAGCCAGCATGTGTTTGTTAAAAACAGATTATGCCAAACAAATTTGAATGCCTTCTTTCATAAAGTGACTAAATTAGTAGATCAAGGGAATGTGTGGAATATAGAATATTTAGATTTCAGTAAGGCATTTAATAAAGTAGACCACAACCTACTTCTTAGTAAGATAGAAAAATGTGGGACAGACCTTACCACTTTCATATAGATACTCAGTTGGTTAACCAACCACATTCCACTCAGAATATGGCCTTTAATTGGTCTACATCTACATGGAGGGAAGTGTGCAGCGGGGTTCCTCAAAGTTTAGTGGTTTAGTGGTTTATTCGGCTTGTATGCCGCCCTATTCCCGAAGGGACTCAGGGCAGCTGACAAACCAGGAGGGAAGGGGCACAAATACAAAAAGAGTAAAAACAGAAACAAAACAACAATACAAAACAATTTAAAAAGTCACAACAAGTACAACAAATTCGAGTAGGGGTGGAACTCAACATCCCCAGGCCTGCTGGAACAGCCAGGTCTTAACGGCTTTACGGAAAGCCTGAAGGGTGGCGAGGGTCCGAATCTCCATGGGGAGATCGTTCCAGAGGGCCGGAGCAGCCACAGAGAAGGCCCTCCTCTGGGTGGTCGACAGCCGGCATTGGCCGGCAGATGGAATTCGGAGGAGGCCCAATCTGTGGGATCTAATGGGTCTATGGGAGATGATTGGCAGTAGGCGGTCTCTCAAGTACCCAGGTCCAATACCATGTAGGGCTTTATAAGTGACGACTAGCACCTTGAAGCGTATCCGGAGACCAATAGGCAGCCAGTGCAGCTCGCGGAGGATAGGTGTAATGTGGGTGTACCGAGGCGTACCTAAAATCGCTCGCGCGGCTGCATTCTGACCAAGCTGAAGTCTCCGAACACTCTTCAAGGGCAGCCCCATGTAGAGCGCATTGCAGTAGTCCAGTCTTGAGGTCACAAGGCCATGAGTGACTGTTGTGAGAGCCTCCCGGTTCAGGTAGGGACGCAATTGGTGCACTAGGCGGACCTGGGCAAATGCCCCCCTGGTCACAGCCGACAAATGGTGATCTAAAGTCAGCTGTGGATCCAGGAAGACTCCCAAATTGCGAACCCTGTCTGAGGGGCGTATAATTTCACCCCCCAGCCTGAGAGTTGGAATACATGGACAATTTTTGGGAGGGAAAAACACAAGCCACTTGGTCTTGTCAGGATTGAGAGCCAGTTTGGACACACTGTTTTTTAGCATCCTCATCAATGACCTAGACAAGGGGATTGAAGGGGTACTCATATTTGCAGATGATACAATGCTGGGGTGAATTGTTCATATTTCAGAAGATAGATTAAAAATTCAAATGGATTATGACAGATTTAGGTATTTGGGCCTGTGTCTAGTAAGATGCTGTTCAGTGGCAAGAACAGTAAGATCCTGTACCTAGTTCATCAGTAGTATCTTTGAAAGGGATCTCAGTGCAGTGTGCTGCTTCTGCCAAAATAGCCAATGTAGCCATGGGTTGCACCAATAGAGAGACAGTAACAAGATCAAGGGAAATGATAGCACCACTCTATGCTATGCTGGTAATGCCATATTGCATCTAGTTCTAATCACCACAATACAATATGCTTAAGGTTAGAAAGCTAAGGCCCTAGGAAGTGTGTAGAGAAGAACAACAACAATGATTTGGAGTCTGGAGGTTAAATCCTAAGAAGAACAGCTGAAGGAATTCGATGCTAGCTTAATTAAAGGAAGAGTTGGGAGACATGATAGCAATTTTCCAATATCTCAATGGTTGCCACAGGAACAAGGGTGTTGATTTATTCTCCATAGCACCAGTGGTAGGACAAGAAGTAATGGGTGGAAGCACATCAGAGGAAGATCCAACATGGAAATAAGGATGAATTTCATGACAGTAAAAACTGTTCAGCAGTGGAAAACCATGCTTCCCAAGTTGTGAGTGCTCTATCACTGGTGGTTTTCAAGAAACTATTGAACAACCATTTGATGATAAGATATGAGAATGCTTGTTTTTGGCTTTCTATGATTCTTTGATTCTATGATATGTTGCAACCAATGCCACATTCCCTGAAACTTCTGACACTGCCTTCTGTTTCCTCTTTCCTTCCCTCTTTTTCAGTTCATTGTGAACCATGTTTCTTATCATTTCTACCATATTCTTACTTCTTTCATTTTCTTCATTTCTGTGCCATAGTATCTATTAGCTTTTTAATTTGCTTATTTCAGATTTCAGATTTAGTTTATTTGTATGCCGCCCTTCTCCGGGAGGGACTCAGGGCGGCGAACAACTCAGAGGGGGAAAAGGGAACATAAAACACAATACACATGGTTAAAATGAACAAGAATCATATTATTTATCCTTCTTTGCTTCAGTTCATATTGTAACAACCTACATAAATCACAACTGTTTAAATCATGCATACATTTTGCTTTGAATCCTATTTGTAATAATGGCTTCTGGATGCCGTTGAGCAGTCCACAAAGCTTTCTTCCAGCAAGCAACTTTTTTTAAAAAAACTACTTCTGATCCCAAAAGTTCCACTTAACATCATGATCTGTTTTCGCTAAGTGATAAGAACTGTGCTTCTCTGTAAAGTAGTTAAAACAAAGTATAGGGTCACTACATTCTGTCATAACAAGTTCTATAAATTAAGCTCAATGGATTTTAAAAACCACATAAAGTAGCCATTGCATGGATTTGTAATCCAGTTTGTTTAGACATTTTTGTGTTGTCCTAGAATCTAGTTTGTTTTGTATGCTATTTTCATGCTATACAGCAGGGGTGTCAAACTCAAGGCCCATGGGCCAGATACAGCCCATGATGTGGATGGATATGGCCAGTGGGGCCATCCAGGTCTACACAATGTGAAGAAGAAAGATCAGTTCAGCATAGCTTCGGCCTGGTCTACTCAGTGCAAAGAGAGAACATGTCAGCAGTTTGAGGAGTAGCATCATACTAATCACACCCACCCAGTTGGCCATGCCCACCAAGTTGACCCAAGGTCAAACACAACCCTGATGTAGCCCTCAATGAAATCGTTTGACACCCTTGCTGTACAGTATATACAGCATAATATTGTATTCACTTTTTAACTGAAAAATTCTTTTGAAAAATTCTAAAGCTATCAAATATATTAGGACAACTATCTGTCAGTATTTCAGTGGTGAGTTTCTACCCAAATTGGTCTGAACCGGTAGTGATTTGGCAGCCTGGGTCACTGGAACCAGCAGCAACCCAGGCCTGCATGCCCCCGCTCTACATGGGGCAGCCCTTGAAGAGTGCTCGGAGACTTCAGCTTGTCCAGAATGCAGCTGCGCGAGCCATTGTGGGTGTGCCTCGGTATACCCACATTACACCTATCCTCCGCGAGCTGCACTGGCTGCCTATTGGTCTCCGGATACGCTTCAAGGTGCTAGTCGTCACTTATAAAGCCCTACATGGTATTGGACCTGGGTTCCCTGAGAGACCGCCTTCTGCCAATTACCTCCCATAGACCCATTAGATCCCACAGATTAGGCCTCCTCTGAATTCCATCTACTGGCCAATGCCGGCTGTCGACCACCCGGAGGAGGGCCTTCTCTGTGGCTGCTCTGGCCCTCTGGAACGATCTCCCCATGGAGATTTGGACCCTTGCCACCCTTCAGGCTTTCCGTATAGCCGTTAAGACCTGGCTGTTCCAGCAGGCCTGGGGTTGTTGAGTTTCACCCCTACTTGAATTGGTTGTGCTTGTTGTGTTTTTTAAATTGTTTGTATTGTTGTCTTGTTTTTGTCTTACTTTTTTGTATTTGTTCCCCTCCCCTTGGCTTTTGTTCAGCCGCCCTGAGTCCCTTTGGGAATAGGGCGGCATACAAGTCGAATAAATCCAAATCCAAATCCAAATTACGAACAGGTTGTCCGTCATGTTTTTTGCTTCTGCGCATACACAGAACAATTTTTATTGTACTGAGCATGCACACCTAGTGACTGCTGGAACCCACTCTTGCAGTATACATATTGCTAGGTAAAACTGAATTTAAGAGGTATACATAAAAAGCAATCAACAAGATTCTTCCCCTTTTGCTAAGCCTTGTCTAACACATGTCTACTTATTTCAGCAGAACTACTCTAACTATGATTGGAGCCAATCTACTTATTTTATGTAGGTGAATATATTTTTAATCCCATAAAGTTTAGGCAGTTTGCGATGGAAGACTCTCTGTCACTTATGAATAATAAACTCTACAGGTAGTTTTATATAGTCTTATGGTACATATTTGTAGGAAGGCCTTCAATTGTTAACAATCCAATAACGTGAGATGATCTTTCTGTTCAAAGTATGTTCTAACCTTGCTTCAACATTGCATATCCTTTCGAACCTAAAACAGTGACTCAATCAAGGCTAAGTGCTGAATTTAACAGTTGAAGTAGGAATTGAATATAACAGAATTATTAATATCTACTTGCAGAGACTACTTTATAGTCTTTGAAATATTTAAACAATGGAAACCTAATTGAAGCAAAGATAGATAGAGCCAATCTATCTATTTATAGCAAAATATATATTTAAGCAAATTGCAACTGTCTATGTACGTTGGGAATTGCAAAATACAGCTCGTATTTCTAGCACTCAAATTAACTAAGATTGGTATCCACTGAGATTCAGATTCCACTTTCGTTACAGATTTGTATGAATAGTCAAACAGCATTAGAGATGATAAAAGGTAAAAGTGACATTAGATGGTAAAATTTTCTTGCCCTATGCAAATATGTTTGCATATGACTCATACAAAATAGCGTAGCACTATTCTTGGTGGAACAAAATGAACAAATATTTATTTTCTCTGGCTTTGGGGAAAACGATAAAATCTAATTATGACAATTATGACAGAGAGGGTTTTTTTTTTTAATACGCTACTTGGGTTGACTTTAAAATTGTTTAATTGTTGTGTATAGTACAGGGAAGAGCTGTCCTCTGTCCTGCTAGGACACCAATAATAGAAAGCAATGAGTTTTGAGGATTATACTGTTTCTCCTGTTTTGGGGAATTGCCTCCATCACTTTATATCAGCCTGCCCTGAGCTTTACTTCAATGAAGACAACTCCATTCTTAATTAGCCCTGTTGTCATATGTGTTGTAGAATAGAGTACAGTTTTCTCTTCGGATCTGCTTGCATTTTGGCATTTCCCTGTCAGTTAAAAATAATGAATCTGAAGGCTGAGTGACACTGATGCAGACACGTATTATAACAGCAGTGCAATTAAAGTAGTACCTTAAATATTCAAATATCAGGTGGGAATACTACAAATGCAGGATTGGCCATTAAGCAGAATGAAGCTGCTGCTTCAGGTGATGGCACTGGAGGCATGGTAATTTGGGGCCAAGATTTTGCTGCCCAACTGACTTATGATTGAAAGTTGTCATTTCATTGTGCCTAAGAATGTAACTCTCCAAATCTGCCTATATAAATTGTCTCCTTACTGAACGGATAATCTTATCATAGTGTTCTCTACGGTGTACTGCTGCAGGCAAGGTACACCAGCTATACTTTACTCTTAACCTAACTAAACCTACAAAGCAATGACACTAAGGTGTTGCAAACATTTTCTTTTCAGACAAAGGAAAAGACAGAGAGAGGTAAAACTGTTATGCTTTCGTTAGCTGAGAATTCCAAACTACAGCTGGCTTTTGTTCAGGGTGTGAACCTGCAGACTGTGCTCCATGGAGATGTTTAAGGAAAAAACCACCTGTCTTTCCCTATTATTACACTCAGAGTTTCTCGGGCCTCTTTGATACACAACTCTCAGGTTGCCATCCATCTTTCAGAGGCTTTCTTTCAATCAGTTTCAGGGAAGAACAGAGGCAAGCTGCAACTCTTCTAGTAAAACTTTCATTTCTTCATGCCTAAAAAGCAAACAAATTTGCAAACTATATATAGAGGGTACAGCTCTTCTGGGAATGCTGTTTAGGAGGGATGAATTAATTTGGTCTTGACAATCATTTTCTGAAATATTTCTAAATTGTTATTCTCCATCCCTTAAATTTGTCAGAATACTGTACAGATTTTTATATTGTATTAATGCATTATATATTATATATATACTAGCTGTACCCGGCCACACGTTACTGTGGCCCAGTCTGGTTAAATGGAAAAGAATGCTGTTTTTCATTCCCATCATTTTTTTCTTCCTTATATTAACCTTGTTCACATTCATGAATTGTCCCTTGTTCTACAAGAGCTGTATTTAACAAATCTACTGTTCAGATTCCTCAGGCCTCAGTGTTATCCTTAATGTTAGCCACCATTCTCCCACCTTCTTCTCTCCCTTCTCTCACATTCAGTTTTTAGCAAACCATGCCATTCTACACATTCAAGACTTCCATTTCCGGTTGCCACAATGAAGGTGACAAGAGGAATTTCAATCTCAGTATAAGTTTATGCCTAGGATTATTATTATGAGGAAACCAAGTAGAAGGAGCATTATGTATGCAGCATTGACCTGTACAAAATAAACATTGGACAAACAATAATTTGTACCACAAATTTACACACACACACACACACACACACACACACACACACACACACACACAAACACTACATACACACAAATGGCATTCACATATGTATGCTATCTTGCCTGGTACAATCTACAGAAGTAAGAGATTAGTCAGGACACTGGATGGAAAAATAAATGGAACAAATTTCTTTCTCTTGTCTCTGTCATTTCTCCTATGTCTCCTTCACAAGCTTCCTAGCTCATCTTTTCATAAAGCATTCAATTGTTGCTTAATTTGCATTTCATCATACAAAGTTTGCATCTACTTTCTTCTTGCTCTCAAGCCACCTTCTTATATTGAGGACTCACTTAGGAAAACCCATCTGATTTCTCACAATACTTCTGCTGCTCCCCTGGGTTTCCTCCTAACTTGGTCTGATGCTATTCTGTAGTTATTGGTGGATGGACCCAACTTTGCATTGCTGTACAGTTGGAATGATGGGCTACTTCTCAATTTAGTAACTGAGAAGCTGGGATTTGAACTACTGTGGCTGGCCATCCCATAATCCTGCTCATTTCCAACCCTTGGATCCTATCTTCTTTCTTAGCAATATTGCCTCCTTGAATCCTGCCAGGGATTCTAAGTGCAACAAGTAATGAGAAAGGATCAGGTTTCAATCATGTGGAAGACAAGGCACAATACATACAATTTATTGTTGACAATACTAATCATATAAGTACTAAGGTGCGGTTTTTGTAAAAAAAAACTTAACAAAAAGGAAGACAACAAGCAAGAGAGATAAAATCCCATCCTTTCAGCTGCTGTGAATTCTAAAAAGCAATAAGTGACTTCATCAGACCTTTGGATACAGATAATCTTCAACTTATGGCCATTCATTTAATGACAGTTCAAAGTTACAACAGTCTCTGAAACAAATTGTCACCTATACTTGCACTTACGATTGGTGCACCACCCTCGTGATCACATGATTGCAATCTGGCAATTGAGCACCTTGTAATCAGCTCTCATTTACAACTAGTTACGGTATCTTATGGTTACATGACCACAATTTGTGACCTTTTTTGCAGATTACCACCATGGACCTGGCAATAAATTCCCTAGCTGGATCACTTAATGATTGCATAATTATCTTAACAACTATGGTGATTCACTTAATGATAGCTATACAATTGCAGCAAAATTGGGTTTGACTTCACTTATGACCTGTAAAGTGGAAATTCTGAACTCAATCCTGATCGTAAATTGAGGATTTAGGTCTGTACTTAGTTCTTAGATGGATATGCTATTTTTGCCTTGGAAGGCTTTGTTTATTTCAAATGCAGGGAGGGCCAGATGCAGGGAGAACTGCAGGGCTGCAGTTTTTCTCACAATGTTGTCTTTTTTCCAGATCTAAACATTCAGCAGACCAGCAAATGTACACAGGCCATAGAAGATTTCTGGCAACACCACTGCTGTGTCTCTACTAAGAATGACAATACGCTTCTGCACTAATTCTCTTCTGCTAAAAGGAACAAACAACAGGTAAACAGAAAAAGTCATTTGTACTGTAAGCAGTTTAATATAAATCACAAAGGTCTCTCTCTCTCTCTCTCTCTCTCTCTCTCCCCTAATCGCCCTCCCACCCTCCCTTCCTCTTCCTCTCCCCCACCCAACAATAGGCCAGCAGAAACATAATTAAGGTTAAGATCCGAGATGGTGCAGTTTTTAGAGTACAATACTGCAGGATACTTCAGCTGACTGCTAGCTGCAGTTTGGCAGTTCAAACCTCACCTGTTCAAGGTTGACTCAGCCTTACATCCTTCCGAGGTGGATAAAATGAGGATCCAGATTGTTGGGGGCAATAGGCTGACTCTGTAAATCGCTTAGAGATGGCTTTAAAAGCACTATGAAGCGTTATATAGTGCTATTGCTATAATAGTCAAATACTACTGCAAAAAGCAGTAGGGCTTAGGTTCTTTTAAAAATTAGCTAGTAAGCAAGAAAGCACTTGTGCTTTTGCAGCATCTGAACATGTGCAAATGCAAGCTCCACCTACAACAGTATCGTGAGCCAAATATATAAAGGAGTTTACAGAGTGACATTGCTGCAAGGCAATGTCATAATTTGTCCCACATTGCGGCAGAAGCAGTCATGTTTTGGGGGGAGGGGTGCTTGGGAGGGAGTGTGAAGAAAACAGAGGTCTCTCATGTCAAAGAGTGGGTGCTCCTTCTCATTGCTGTCTTATTGGGCTGATTCTGCAAAGTTGTTCCTAGACTAGAGTTCTCTATAAAATACAGTTGCCATGTAGACTCTTCTGTGTGTTCTTCTTCTTTTAGATAATAATTTCACTTGATTGGGGAGTGAAGTTTGCAGACTTCTGGCTTAACATACACCCAAATATTGTCATCCTCTTATTCTGACATGCAAGTATATGGAAATCTATTTTTGAGGAAAATTGTCTTACAGGGGGAAAAAGACAAACAACTATAGTCCCTGTCTTTGAACCTTAAGAAACAAAATAACATTTTTGGAAGTGATGATGACAGTTATTCTGTATTTTTCCCCTAGTATAATTATCATTCCAGAATCTACAAATTGGAAAAGCTTCTTTCTGTCTCTCTTTTCTTCTGTGTTTCTCTTTTCTAAAATATGAAGCATGGCATTATAATTAGCAAAGTAGCACAATTTTTAAAAGCAAACAAGCAAATAAATCACAAGAAAGAAAACAATTAAGTTTTAATGCCAGGCTGTCTGAAATTATTTCAATAAATGCAAAATTATTTCCCCTTTTGGTGAGTAGTCCTACCAAATATATCTTGCAAATGTATAGAAGAGAGAGACAGGGGTTCTTTATAAAATAGCTATTTTGCTGACAGTAAAGCTGTTAATATGCTTCTCATTGTTCCTTCAGAGGCATTGGTCTCAGAACTCTATAATCATTGACTCACAGACGAAGCAAGGCATCATAGCCATAAGAAATCAAACCAGGTTGGAATATTTATGCAAAAAGAATAGCAATGACAATGGCACTTAGACTTATATACTGCTTTAGTGTTTTACAGCCCTCTCTAAGCAATTTTACAGAGTCAGCATATTGCCCCCAACAACCTGGGTCCTCATTTTAGCCACCTCAGAAAAAATGGAAGGCTGAGTCAACCTTGAGCCAGTCAGGATCAAACTTCTTGCAGTTGGCAGAATTAGCCTGCAATACTGTATTCTAACCACTGCACCACCACACCACCAATGCCCAATTAAATATCTTCATGGAGTTTTTTTCTCGTATTGAATAGATGTCATAATTTCATTGTGAATCTTCCCATTCAGCATACGTGTCCATAAGTGAAAGGCTAGAAATTAAAGAGGAGGGGCTAAGAGGAGGAGGAATAAGTTATTAAGGAAAGGGGCTCATACTAGCAAGAAGATTCAAAGGGATGTAATTAGTACTAAGCCGCAGAGTGTGCTTTCAGCAGTGTGCAACAGCCTCACTACAAATTGTAGATGAGAACAGGACAATAATTAAATATGATTTCATTTCATTTTAATCTAATATTTAGCAATAACTAAATAGGCAATGATTCCTCTCATATATCTAATAATTTCGCATTCTATCACATCAAGAATGGTAACTTGGTGACACAGATTGAGATGCCTCTTTCAGCCACTTCAGAGAGTCATTGAATACGGTGTGCAGCTCATATCGTGTCCCTCTGTCTTACAGCAGTGGCAGTCAAGGGTTTTTAGTTCTGGCCATCAGACTGAAGGAACCCTTCATTACTCAAAGTATAGAAATTTAACAGCTCCGTTCCTCCAAATATTCATTGGGCACATTGATAAAAAAGTAAGATAGATGAAGAGTCTCATCAGTAAGATAACTGAAGGGTCTCATCAAACCCATAAACTCTCTTGCTTCTCACACAAACAGTGATGTTTAAGAATATAATTAGCTGAATTGAAAAATTCTTCCCTTTCCAAATTACTGAATAAGCTGGGGTGGAAATGTAGCCATCAAAGATGTTGATACTTGGCCTAAAAATCATCATGCAACTAATCCTGAATTATTTGCAAGGGAGGATGGGCAGGTTATTATGGCCCTGAAAAAAGCACAGGGTTAGCCAAAGGTGTTATTAAGTAGTTTGTTAATTATTGCCAATCACCATTCCTCTATGAAGCAGGGCCAATACCTGTGTTTAGATGAGTAGCAGTTCCATTTGTAACAAATTGACTTTGTTCATACTTGTAGTTTTCCATGATCAAGGAAATGTAGATGGAATTATTTCTTCCTGAGAAACTAAATATGATGAAATTGCAAACTAATATGCCTGTATCCAAAGACATCGGTCTTTAGTTTCCCTTAGCTACACAGCTAATTAAGGTATAATTCCAGCTCATTGTGATTAAATGCAATTGCTTTATTAGGGGGATAAGTAATTAGTATTAGCTCTAACCACTTTTTTCTGGTGAAGAAGGATTCATTCAGTAATGGTTGAACTTCACTGCTAGGTTTATAAAATCCAATTGCAATTTAATGAGCAAGCTGATTGTCTATATAGCAGTCAAGAAAAAGGCACAGGATCATTGATTTCATGGACACTGGAACAGATGCACAAATAATTGGTAACAGACTTGAAGGTCCAGTATTGTTGCTGTGTTGTGAAATGTCCAAGTTGTCTGGCTACTCATTCCCATGCTTTCCATTGATGGTCACTATTTTCATTTCTGAAATTAACGTAAGGAATTGATGCTTGCCTGATCTCCATTGTCATACTACAAATACTTTTCTTTTTCATCACATTGTTATATGTATTTGATCCATGCAGAATTGAGAGCATCAGCCTTAATGTTGGTAAGTCTTTTGAACTTTGTTGATGTCTTTGGAATTGCCTACTAAACTCAAAACACAATTCAGCTGATGACGTTACCTAGTATGTCAATGAAACTTCTATAAGCAAACAACCAAGTTCATAGAGCATCAGGGACTCAACAGTTCAATATTGAGTTACAGATATTGTCTTCCATTGGAATGCAGTATTTCTAATCCTCAATAATTTTAAGATGTATGGACTTCAGCTGCCAGAATTTCTTTGACAGCATATTAGCTGGGGAATTCTGGGCATTGAAATACACAGAACATTTTAAAGTTGCTGAGGTTGGGAAACACTGTTTTAAAGTAGATGGCAGCTGCAGCAGTAGCAGCTCATGCCTTGATTTCCAAATGTCCATTTGTACCATTGCAAAGTGGCCATGGAACCATAAATAATGCTGCACATTGGACTGTACTTCATACAGAATGTGGACATTACCAATTGTAGACTTGGGTTAACATTGCAACATAATGTGCAGTGTTAACCCAACAGCAACACAGTTCTCTCCCCTTTTAGTGCTATTTCCCGATGCCCTTATGAATGCCATTGGTGTCACAACAAAGTGGCACAGCAATGATCAAAGCATCACATTAGTTGCACCATACAAAAATACCCACAATATTGGCATATTATTTTTTGCATGTAAGCAGGTAGGACAATCTTTAACACTGAACACTGCCAAAACTATTGACATACCTTGGAAAAGTTATGCAGAAATATTTAAATCAAAATAAGAGACAACTCAGGGAAGGAAGGAAGAGTGAAATATAAACTCAAATATAAATTATATAATTTATAATTAAAAATTTCTGTTAAAGTAATATGTATTTATTTGGTGCATAAGTGTTGTTCTATTTGTATATGTGTACAGTGTGCAAAACAATACACATGTTTTGCAGGTAAATTTTAGTGAAATGCATTTTATATATTATTTCCATTTATATGCACATTTTAATTGCATTATTTCTCATGTGCATTTTTTTCATATTTTCAAATTGAAAAATTACATATAATTCAAAATGTGGGTGTTGAATGAAAGTACGGTACTGATACTAAATAATAAATTAGCTATGTTCTCATTAAAACTTAACTAGATTTTGCCTATGAATGCTAGGCAAATTCCTAATAGTGAGCATCATACCTCCACTGTGGAACTAATAAGCTAGAGAGGTGATGATGGCATTTCTCAAGTGTATAGAGGCTGGAGAACCATTTTTGATATGGTTTAATTTAAATTCTTAGATTTAGCAAGGGTTGGAGGTGATAGTCCAAACTCTATTTTATGGATATATGAATTAATTGAACTTTTGCTCCATCTCTAGAGTCAGGCAAAAATTTGAATGCCACCATTGATAGCATACATAAAATTTAACTGGAGATTGTTTTCTTGACATTTAAAATAAGAACACTACTTCGTTTCAACTGCAATTACAATAGATTGCAGCAAACAGTTTCACTGGTTTTGTTAATTTCAGTAACTTCAGACTTCTCTTAAGTTTTTGCTATTCTGAATAGGACTTTTTTTCCCCTGGTTAAGTGAATTCTTCAAAGTGCGTGGAACTGTAAGCACTGTCAAACACCATAACACTTTACCAATGATTCTTCTGCTGAGCTATAAGACTTCAAGGTATAGGATGCTCTCAGAATTCTTTTAAGGTAACATTTTTCCCATGAGTGGTTATGTACAGATTCCCAGTTACATGTATCTGGAATCTTCTTTTATTCAATATTTTGTCAGATAAAAAGCTTTCTCTCTACCTTTTAGACCATTCATCTTCAGAAGAAATATGCCCAGACATTATTATGTACATCCAGTCCATCGTGTAGATAAACCAATATGCTAGGCTGATTTCCCCATTCCCTTATAGGAACTGTAGGAATCATCTGGAAGGCATTTTATTAAAACATACAAAATGTGATGATCAATGTGAACATTTATTTGGAAGCTGTATTCACTCTTCATAACCTACAGCTTAATAACCTATTGGTACATTGCATAGGAGCAATAAATTGAAGTGGAATGGAAGCTTTTGGAGATAACTGGTTTATCAGTCAATGAAGGATTGAGGTTTGTGAATCAAGGCCCAGGAAGTTTTAGCAGTCAGTGTGATTTGAATCAGTTATGTGTTGACAGATGTAATCAAGTCACGGGTCACCGGTAGTGTGACATCATCCTGACAATGGCATTGCCCTTGAAAATGACCCGGAAACATAAACCATAAACTCTTTTTTAAATTTGTTTTTTTAAAAATGAGTCAAATTATTTTAGAACAGCAAAATACAAGTTGACAGGTGCAGCCAGATGGGATCATGTTGAAATGAAGCTTAAATTACATGAATAATAAAATATCCAACATGTTAACAAATTATTTTAGTTTAGTTTTGTTTCCGTTGCAAGGAGCAATTCCCACTAAGCTTAACCCTTCCTTCTTTAGCCATTGGCTTCATCACACTCTTCCTCCAAACATCAGGGAACTGGGACAAAAAAAAACCCCATAAAATTCCCAATTATCTCCATTGGGTTGAAATAAAATGAACTGAGGTTGATCAAAGCTTTTTAAGGTTGAATTGGTATATGGCTCCAGAAAATATTTTTTATAATGTATATAGGTACTTCAGATTTATATTGGGAATGTGGGTAATAAAAAGGGTCATTTTATCATGCCTTGAAAAACAGCAAGAAAAATGTGGGTTCAAAAAAGCTGTAGTAATACAAAGAATTTTAAAGACCAAGATTCAACTGAATCCAGAACGTCTTTTACTGGGATTAATGGACAGAAAATTAGAAAAAAATCATAGATGAATATTTTTACATATAATCGCTGCTGTGAGACTATTATATGCACAAAAATGGAAACATTCTGATATTAACACAATTGAGGAATGATTGGTGAAGATGATGTAATTAGCAGAAATGCCAAAATTAATTTGTTTGCTTAGAGAAAGATCCTATTAGATTGATCAATGACTGGAAGCCTCTTATGGACTTTTTGCCAACAAAGAAAACAATGAATTTGTAATTTATTTGTTTGATGATTAGAAAGGGTAGCTTATGGAAGAAAAAAATATGACATCAACTTTAGAGAGAGAGAATGTAAAATTACAAGTGCATTTATAAAGACAAAGAAGTAGCTCAAAAACTATACTTGATTAAGGTTAATTGCTTATTTAAAGCCCTTCATGGTATTGGACCTGGGTACTTGAGAGACCACCTGCTGCCAATTACCTCCAATAGACCGATTAGATCCCACAGATTAGGCCTCCTCCGAATTCCATCCGCCAGCCAATGCCGGCTGGCGACTACCTGGAGGAGAGCCTTCTCTGTGGCTGCTCCGACCCTCTGGAATGAGCTCCCCGTGGAGATTCAAACCCTCACCACCCTCCAGGCCTTCCGCAAAGCCATTAAAACCTGGCTGTTCTGACAGGGCTGGGGCTAAAGAGCTTTTGCCCCCCTCCTCGAATGGTATGGCTGTTGTGTGCTTTTAAATTGTGTATTGTTTTGTTCGTCTTTTTATCCCTTATCTGTGTCCCCTTCCCTGACTTGGATTGTGAGCTGCCCTGAGTCCCCTTCGGGGAAAAGGGCAGCATATAAGTGCAATAAATTCAATTCAATTCAATTCAATTAAATGCAATACAATCACTTCCGAGAATTTTTCATTTTTTTCTACAAATCATATTAATAATTAAAATTTGGGGAGCAACCTTTTGAGATGCTATTGGATTTGGGGGGGGGGCTGTGTGCACCCATTTGTTCTCAAATTATACCAAAGATCTGGCTTAGTGGAAGTCACTTCTGCAAGTTGGGCCACCCAATTTTCGCAAGTTCTTTCTAGACCTTAAATTTCTACCCATAAAATTGCTCCAGAAGCCTTAGTAGTACTACAGGACAGTTTAGCATTGGTTGTGGAGGAGTGAAATAAGTCAGGGAAATGAATGGACATTGGGAATTCTTGTGATTACTATTCTTAGAACCTAGTTCATGCAGGCTGTAGATTGTATTATTCTCACATTCTGCTATTATTTTATTAAACTCAAAGAGTTTATAGGCACATCAGAATCAGAGCCTAAATGGTTCAGAAACAGAGTCAGGGAGCAAACTTTAGAAGTTTTTTTTTTTTCCTGATGGGTTCTACTAGACATTCCTTGGATTTAGAGGCTCAAGCAGAACTTATCTGAGTACCCAAGACTGCAGTTAAAATGGACTAGGGAGAAATGAGGCAATATCCTTTTCTTAGACTCAGATCAGAAGCAAATGCATCAGAGTTTGTTCCTGGATTTGTTTTTTCTCTGGTTCACTCCTCTTACTCCCTCATCTCATCACCTCTTAAGAGCTGGGTCTCAAATGTATGGTATGAAAGAACTATTTTCCTCCTTACTTTTTCATACTGTCTTAAAGGATAACATCTCTAATTCTTTCTAAAATGTGCAGTGGATGTGCAGTGGTTACAATCGAAGCATCAAGTGCAAGGCAAAGCTGGAAGGCACCTGATGGTCAGAGGTCTCCAATAGAAAAAAAACCTTTCAACATTACTAATTGAATGTGGAAGTGATTTATCTCCTGCTTCACCTTAATTAAAGCTTTGTGAAGGCATCAGCACCTACTGTACTGAAAGGGAGAAAAAAGGTTTTTATTCCAGATGTCTTTCATTCTATTGTTAGAAATAGTACTCATATAGTAGTATCCATTTCTCTTAGTATTAGATTATATATATCACATTGGTAGCCTGCTGAAATCTCTTTGTATTAAATCTGCAAATATTGTATGGAAGACAACCAGAACAATATATTCATAAAGCAACTGCAACATTGGCCAGCATTGTGTCTTGTACTTGTACAGTTTAACTTGGCTGCCTTCAAGGGAGGTTTGTGGTTATTGGGAAGAGATTGAATATTAGGCTATATTAGGTAGCCTTCTCCTAGCGTGCTTTGCTTGAAAGCTCTGCAAATAGACCATCTCGCTAAATATTAATGATAATGCAATAATGTGAGATCAGTTCACTAGGTTTGGTATGTTTCATTCATAAAGCACAATAAAGTGGACACAAAGTTTAAAACCACTTAGAGTTGGAGGGAACTAAATAATCAATACTGTCCTGACTTTCATTCATCTAAGCCAAAGGTTTTGGCACTTATCCACAAGAAACCTAATTATGTGTTTTTTTTCTCAATTGAACACATTTTCCGAGTCTGCAAGTCCCAATGCAGTGTATATTAATCCCATGAGATGAATTCATATAGTACAATATAAAACAAGGTGATGAGCTAATCCATAGTTCAATGTAGCATTGTTATTGTGTATAGGATATTATGATCAGTGATTAAACACTTAGGGTTTATTCACTGATCAACATATGCAAAATAAATGTTAAGTTTATTGGTTCTTCATTGAATCTTAGAATCCCAACAGATTCTTTATATCAAGTCAGACTATTTCTCAGTACTGCCCATCATTTTTTACATTGCCTGATGTTAGTTTGCCAGGATATCAGACAGGGATTCAGTCCCATGGCACCAAGCACTCCCTGAGAACTTGGAGGGTAGCCTAGAGTTCTCCCTAAGTTGCTGCTACAAATGATGCACAATGGAAAAATGTTTAGCTACTTGAGTGATCATGTTCATTTTCATAACCTCTTTGAGATTTGCCTGTTTTTCAGATTTGTCCTTTATTTTTCCCAAGAAAAGATAGTGAATCTTGCACTGAGCCAAGGTTAACTTCAAGGTTTCTTCCAACACTAATACTCCAACCCTGAACCTGCTGGTCAAAATTCCTTTAGACACCTTTAGATTTGAAAAAAGCCTGGTTTGGCCAAATAATGACAGTATTTGTTGAAGTAGAAGACATCAATCAAACTTTATTGATTCTGCTACTAATCAGTCTCCTTGTCTTGAATCCATACTGTGTTTTCCCCAAAATAATACAGAGTATTATTTTGGGGGGAGTAATACAGAGTATTATTTTCTTTTGACCTCTGAAATAAGTCCTTGGCCTTATTTTTGGGGACGTTGTATTATTTTTGAGGTGCAGAAGGCGGCTGCTATTGTGTTGCAATATTTTCAGGGAGGATTTATTTTATTACGTGCGCTCAAAAGCATGATTGGGCTTATTATCCGGGAGGTTTTATTTTCAGGGAAGCAGGATAGTTTCTTTTTCTCTCTCCCCTAATAGCATTTTATAATTGTGTGTCCAAACTTTTAAGAGGAAAAATCAAGCAGCAATCATAGTGAATTAGAAACGTGCTCTTTAATAAAAAGCCTGAAAAATATATTTCTGCCAGATCATTTAAAGATCTAACAGAAGTGTCCTCAGTTTTTAACTAGATGGAAAAAAATCAGCTTTTGAAAAATAATATTGTTGATGGCTTGTTGTTTTTCTTTAAATTAATCTCTGCACTATTTAAGAAAGGATTTTGCTATTTATTTATTTGTTTGTTTGTTTGTTTCATCAAGCATGTATTAGATAGCATATGTAAGTATAAGCATGATTTTAATACATGAAATGGATGCGAATGAAAGGGAACATTAGGACAGTAGGCACATTGGTGCACTTATGTATGCCCCTTACATGATAATTCTTACATGGTAATGACAGTTATTTCAAGAACCGCTAAAACAATCTCTTTTCAATGGTTAGTATCCATAACAGTTACAAGTGAAAGAAGTTTAGTTCAATTCACTCTTTAATATACTTTCTAAATCAATATGTAAATTAATTAATATTTGATTGTCTCATATTTCTGATTCTTAGAATGCAGTTTTCTAAAGAGAACAAAATAATCTATTGGGGAACTATATATCGATATCTATATCTATATCTATATCTGTATCCTGTTATCTGTATCTGTATCTGTATCTGTATCTTGTACCTGTACCGGTACCTGTACCTGTACCTGTCTTATATCTATATCTATATCTATATCTATATCTATATCTACTACTATATCTATATTCTATATCCGATATCTATATCTATACTTTATCGTCTATCTATATCGATATCTATATCTATATCTATATCTATATCTATATCTATATCTATATCTATATCTATATCTATATCTATATCTATATCTATACCTATACCTATACCTATACCTATACCTATACCTATACCTATACCTATATCATATATCTACTTCTATCCTATCTATATCATCTAGATCTATCTATATCTATATCTATATCATCTATATCTATATCTATATTTATTAAGTGTTATGTCAAAGCACCTGGTATGCCAAATACACTACACATACATACCTACACACACACACACACACACACACACCACACACACAGGGGGAGGAGGATGAAGAGAGAGAGAGACGAGAGAAGGAGGGGAGGGAGGGATAATGCATATATTCGAAAAATGTAAGCAGGAATATTATGAAAACTCACAAACGAAGTAGATTTGTGATGGAACCGTCTTAATGGGAAAAATGAGAAAGTAAGCAGACATTAATGAGAAATTATTTCAATATTTACCTGATTAACACAAACTTTTATCAAACAATAGGATATAATGCTTGTGATATCCACTCAATTCTAGCATGTTGTATGTTTTTTTTCGCCAGATATGTGTTAGTTCTAAATCAGACTTGGGTGAAACTAGTCAAGTGTATGCCTAGGACACCTAAACTTTATTTTCAATATATGTCCAAAGAATATAAATTTTGATCCACACAATTTAAACCTTCATCAAAATGTGGAAAAGAGCATGGCTGAAATACGAGAGTTATTATTGTCCATGTAATAAAAATGCAGATGAGATTTCTGATGGAAGTCAATCTTGGATTAAAACATAGGATTAAACATTCAAGTATGACTTCTTTAAAGCAGAGAAGACAACAAAGCCCTGTGGACCCAAGGAAATTTGAAGACCCAGGCTCTTGTGCAGGAAGCAATGAAAGCCAATTAAGAGAAACTGTGAGGACTTCCTTTTTTATGCTTCCTGTTCATAAGTTTTTTTCACTCTGTATCCTTACATTCCTTTCTTGCTTTCTCCCATTACAAAAAACCACCCACTGATGACCTTTGCAAGTGGGGAACTGAAGCAAGGAGATTTCTGCAAGGGCACAAGTAGCAACTAGCAAAGCTTTCCCAAAATCTAAAGCAAAGTAATTATCCAAAATTGCAATTGCTTCCAATGAAGAAGAGCTAAACACTGAACACCTCAGAGATAGATAGATAATTAATTCTCAGTTTGTTTGGGATTTAGATCATAGAGAGGCTAATCTCATTCTATGATGGTAATAATTATGTTGGTCATGATGATGATTTATTAAGATTTTCTGATAGTTTCTTATCTAATATTAGTAAGGATCCTTCCTTCCTTCCTTCCTTCCTTCCTTCCTTCCTTCCTTCCTTCCTTCTTCCTTCCTTCTTCTAAGGTTGTCTAAAAGCATACTTATTTATTGTTTTTCCTGCATTTTCTCATTGATTTTTTCCATATGGCAACTTAATATGGATTTATGTAAAACATAGGGTGGCAAAGGACTTGAGAGAGAATAGAATAGATAGAATAGAATAGAATAGAATAGAATTACAGAGTGGAAGGGACTTGGAAGTCTTCTAGTCCACACCCTGCTTAGACAGGAAGCCTTCCTATACCATTTCAGACAAATGGTTATCCAAATCTTCTTAAAAACTTCCAGTGTTGGAGTACTCAAAATTTCTGGAGGCAAGTTGTTTCACTGATTAATTGTCCTTAACTGTCAGGAAATTTCTCCTTAGTTCTAGGTTGCTTCTCTTCTTGATTAGTTTCCACCCATTGTTTCTTGACTGGCCTTCAGGTACTTTGGAGAATAGTTTGCCTCTCTCTTCTTTATGGAAACCCTGAGATATTGGAACACTGCTATCATGTCACCCCTAGTCCTTCTTTTGTTTAAACTAGACATACCAAATTTCAGCAACTGTTCTTATATGTTTAGCCTCTGGTCCTCTAATCATCTTTATTGCTCTTCTCTTCACTCTTTCTAATTAAAATACCAATACCAAAAGGGAAGTACTAGAGAATGCTCAGATTATATGCATATTTGCATGTTACACATAACTCACTAAATAATGCTCGAGGTTTTGTGATCTAGATGCAAACAATGTGTGGAACAAGAATTACCAGCTGCATAGGCCGTATATAGAAGATCTCCAAAGATCATATTGCTAGCACATAGTGGATATTGCAAAAATGCAATGAAGTTCCCCCCTAAAAAATTGATAAGGGTTTTTGACTGTCTGAGCACTACAAAGTGTGGATAGCCATAAAAATACTGATGTTCCAATTTTGCCCATGTGTGCTGAAGAATCTGTATTGATGCCAAGGAATAGATCAACTGGAATATTGGTAAATCTAAATGTTTGCAAGGACAAAGAATGCATTACAATTCGTATACTGTTACAAATCCTTAACTGCTGCAGAATATATTGTGAAAATGCTAGACAGACGAATAGAAATTGAAATTAAAATTGCTGGGAGAGAGCTCACCAACTCAGCTATACTGAAGATAGTATTTGATAACTAGAAATGAGAAAGATTTAAGGGAAACTTTTGTTGAAGTGAAAAACAAAAGGAAAACCCCCCGTCTGCTGACTCAATAGTTTTTTTTTAAATAAAAGAACATGTCCAAGGGCACTGTTTCAAGTGACAGAAGAGAATTGTAATCGGCTTAACTTAAAGTGTACCAAGATAGTGATTCTAGCTATGAAGTAAACATCTACTACTTGAAGAAAGGTTATGACAGATCTAAACACATGTTTAAGCGTAGGGACATCACATTGCCAGCAAAAGAACCTACTGTTCAAGGTTTCCAGTAGCAACATATACTGTGAATGTTAGAGCATCACAAAGGTGAACAAATAAAACTGAAGTAGTGAAGAAGATGGTGAGAACACTGTGGACAGCAAGAAGAACAACTCATTCTGTACTCAAAAAGAACAAACATACCATGCTGCAAGCTAGAACTAATAAACAGCTAAAGATTTTATATGTTGACACAGTGCAACAGCAAGAGTCATTGGAGAGAAATCCTGAAGCTTGAAAACATCAAAGCAATCAATAAAGAGGAGAAGCATGAAGTCAAAGAATCAAGACACAAGTGAGTGATCGACAGTTCTGGGAACTGATGTCCACAATTAAGAAATTACTGAATGACTGACACCATTATACATGCTTATACACACATATCTTAATTTGATTTTTTTTAAATATAAAGGGACTATTGCTTTCCAATTTTATTGCAGATTAGTAAAATAGGGGCTTCTCCTATCCTACTCCCTTCAACAATGGCATTTTCTACTGAATTCTACAGAATGTCACAGAAGTAATATTTCAGACACCAAATGCGTTAGGATGGGTTAGTAATACAAACATATCAGCTTTGATTTATAATATGTAGAAATACATATTAAGAAGGATGGTTTGCAATAATGAGGCATGGCTAGTCTAGTGAAGAGAAGGACCTGAAGTGGCATGATAGCAGTGGTCCAATATTTGAGGGGCTGTCACAGAGAGCAGGGGTTCAATCTATTTTTCAAAGCACCCAAAGGCCAGAAAAGGAACAATGGATGGAAACTGAGCAAGGAGAGATTCAACTAGAGATAAGGAGGAATTTTCTGACAGTGAGAACAATCAACCAATGGAATAGGTTGGCTTCGGAAGTGGTAGAAGCTTCATCACTGGAAGCTTTCAAGAAGAGACTGGGCTGCCATCTGTCAGAAATGGTATAGGATCTCCTGCTTGGGTGGAGGTTGGGCTAGATGACCTACAAGGTTTCTTCCTTGTTATTCTGTACAGATTCATAGGAAAATGTTAAAAATGCCAATGGCTGGAATTACAACAAGGTTGGAAAATAACTTCCATCCCCTTGATTTATGGATATTTTGGCATATTGACTCAAAAAAATGAAAAGTGCTAATGGTAGCACTCTGAACAGTTACTTTTACATGAATATGTGTTTGTAAGTGGGTGAATGAGTTAAGAGGTTACAGAAAGAGACCTGATACATGGAAATATTCCATTTGATGTTCTCTCATCTCCATAAACTGTGGTAAGGATAACTATTTTCTCAGTGTATAGGAGAAGAACTAAGTCTATCTGCAACACAGACCATGACAGGACAAAATTAAGTTGTCATAGTTGGATGGTTGAAGCTATTCGAATGAGCTATCTAGCCAAACACAACTCTTCTTCTTCTTTGTTTCTCAAGCCACGGTCTCTGTTTGCCCTCTTGTTTTTCTTCCTCATTCCTGAATGCAAACAGAGGTGGATTGTCTCTGCTTGCAGAAGAAAGCATGGGAGAAAAGCAAAGGGCTCATGCCGAATTGTATCATTCTATTTTTTCCTCTCATGCCCCACCTTATGTACATATTTTAAGCTACCTATAGAAAATCATGGATGTAACCTTGAAGAACAAATGCAGTAACAGTTACACAATCATTCAGGTTAGCCCTGAAAGAGAGGAAGGATATAAGGGGGCAGAGAGAGAGAGAAAAAACACCTTTATCAAACTTTCAAGATTAATGTCAACTATGTGAAGGTACTAGAAGTATCATTGAAACTATTATTATAACTTTATAGAGTATTTTGATAATTACTAAGTTAGAACTCATGAATAACAACAGAAATATGGCAAACAACAGAAGAACAATCAACAAAGGTTCAAACCAAGCTATATCAGAAAATCTGGAGAAGGATACAGTAGCCAACAGATTGGAAAAGATCAATCTACTTTCCAATGTGAGGCGTAACAGAATATACAAACTATCATAAAATACACTTCAGTTAATTTGATAGCAAAATATTTAGGGTCATCCATTGCAGAAGTTTAAACTGGCTTTAGAAAAGGCCAATGAGCAGAAGCATTATTTCTGATGCATTCTGGATAATGACACACTGGAGATTATTTCAGATACACACTGACTATACCAAAGAATACAACAAAGAGGTTTCATAGATTATAGAAAGGACTTCAGTTGTATTGATCATAATTCAAGCTGTGAGTTCTGTTTTTAAAATGGTAATCCCAGAACATCTTATTATCCTATGAGAAACCAACGTGGTGCTTAGGCAATCACAGTATAGACAAAACATGCTGAAACAGACTGGTTCCAGGTTGGCAAAAGAGTGAGGAAGACTATATTCTCCCCTTATTTGTTCAGCCTATATGCTGAAACATATTAAGGAAAGCTGGATTGGAAGAAGTAAGCATGGTTTTAAGTGTGGAGGGAAAGAAATGTTAATAACTTGCCTCTGTGCTGATGACCTTACCCTGGTAAGTAAAAATGCAAAATATTTGAATGCTCTAGTGGACAAAAATAGGGCTAAACCTAAATACAAAGAAGACCAAATTACGATATCAAACAGAAACAAGACTTAGAACTGAAATAAAGACATCCAATTGGTAGATAGATTCTTTGGTTTAGGATCTGCCATCAACAGTAAAGGAACAAGCAGTCAAGAAATATGCTACAGGGTAGAAAGGCATGAAGGCTTGCAAAATATATTCAGATGTCATCTGTGTCTATATCTTCAAAGATCAGAAGAGTGCATGGCATTCCCTCATGACATTCTATGGAAGTAAAAGTTGAACTTTGAAGATGCAGGATACAAAGATTATTGAGGCTTTTGAACTTTGTTACTAAAGAACACCATAAATAGGACTTCCGGGGAGGAACTTGGCCGTCGGCAGCGGCTTCTTAATTGAGCCGCTCCAGATTTCTGGTTCGTTATCTAATTAACACCCTTTAGATAACTCAAACTTCAGATAAGAAGATTGTAGTGAGCGTCTCAGCTGGTAAGAACTTTTCCTTGCAGTTTGTAGCTTTTTTTTTCTGCTGCAAACGAGGGGGGGGGTTGTTGTTTTTTTAAGCTGAGTCATCTCCGGCCAGATTTCTCTGCTGTATTAATGGCACAAGGCCAAGAACCCCCTCTTAGGACAAATTATTGAAATTATTTTTTTTTCTTATGAAATTACTACAAGCAGAGCTCATATTGAGAACTTTACGTCTGTTTTTTTAGGAAAACTGAAGCTTCAGTGTTAAAAAATTTTTAAGATGGCGATTCTCCAGCCTTTGTATTTGCAATGATGGTACATTCCGGCAGCCCTTTCTAATCAGCCTTATTCCCTTTTGAAGACTCTTCGTTATCTAATTAAAAGTTCTCAAAGGCCCTTTGTTGACACAGAGACATTCCGAACAGGGCTTTCTCTGATTTTTGTTTTGTTTTGCTGAAACTGTTTTGGCGTAATGCCAGCCCTTTGAAATCCTCCGTAAATTCTTGGCAAAAAAAGGGAGAATTTTTTTTTTCCTCTTCTCGGCATAGTGGTTTGTTAAGTGCTTGAAGCAAAGATATTATGGCTTCCAAGTCAAATCCTGCGAAATTACCTCCTAAATCTGCTTCTCCCATACCTGGCACAAAGTCACAGCCCCCACCTTCTATGCCCCCTAGTGGAGATGTATTAACAAAAGAATTTTTGTTGGAAATGTTTAGAGAATCAAGGGAACAGAATTTGGAAGCTCTCAGAGAGTTCAGAGATGAAATAAGGAAAGAGATAAGCAATGAGATAAAAGCCTCATATGATAAATTTGATACCAAGATTACGAAATGAATGATGATATGTTGGGAATTGTAAACGTACTGACAGAATATATTTCTGGGATGGAAGAGAACTTAGAAACTCTCAATGAAGCTAAAACTAATTTGACATCTAAAACGAAGAGGTGGAACGAAAAGTTGAAAATGCTGAAAAACAAATGATTATGATACAGTATAACCAGATGGAACTTGCATTAAGAGTTAGGGGCTGCGCGAAGAGAGACAGGAGAACTTAAAGCAGATGTTTTCTGAGGCCTTTGACTGTCTGGTGGGAAGACCGGGATCCAATTTTGATTGGCAGATTGATAAAAATTTTCGCGTCAACTCCTGGGCGGCAAAACAAAAGCAACTCCCCCGAGACGTGGTAATATATTTTGTTACAAGAGAATCCAGAAATAAGATATTACAAGGAGTCCTACAATACCAAGCTTCAAATTGGCGGACAGGATTTGATGGTTTTGAAGAGATACCACCTCAAATGCTAAGAGCCAGACCAACCCAAACCCAATGGGTAATTGAATAAATGAACACAAATTACTTACTCATTGGAGGAACAAATGACCAGACTCACACTATCCTAACTTGACATTTTATATAAAGATCTAGCTTTATAGATAAATGTTATTTTCGCTCTTGTGAGTTTAATTCACATTTTATTAACCATTGCATTTCTTTTCCAAGCTTATCTCTGTGATTTTCTATGATTAATCTAATACCAATTCAATTCAGATTTAAATCTATATTCTTTCTACCATGCGGTCCAGGTACATTACAGTGTGGTGGTTATGGGAATCAAATTGAAGGAGAGAGTGTTATGTAAACTGTTTTGGCTTTGGGACAAGATTTGGCTTTAAGCTTTGGGGCAAGGAGTAGATAATTCTTCTTTCCTTCCCTACTGCCTCCCTCCCTCCCTCCCTTCCTTTCCTCTGCCATTATAGTGGCTGCTTAGTGAAGACAGTAGCTATGCACGAAGTAAAAAATGCTGCTGAATTAATGAAGTAAAATAATTAAGTTGTTTTCATGCATATTTGGATGGGGACTTCCTTTCTCCCTGACCAGGGACAAACAAGGCTCAATATGCTGACTTGATTTGTTGAGGAAGTGACAGTGTTTCATTTAGTAAGTCAAGACTTAGTGATCACTGATAACCTCCAAATTTTCCAATATCTAGAAGTCACAGATAATAACATTTAGTGCGTGTAACAGGGAGTTATAAATATAAATACTGATCTCTAGAGATAACCTCTATTAAGGTATCATTGTGAAATTGTTGTTTACACATATTTATACACATGATGCCAATAAATATATGAACAAGACAATGCTTCGGTGTTCTCTCTGACCTTCCATATTCATAATATCTAATACTACTATAAAAGAGGACTCCAGTTTCTGTAAAGACATTCTCTTTGTGAATAAAAGTGCACCGCTCATGGTCAGATACTCTGAGTAATGGGCAATAGGTTAGAAATAACAAATTATAGTGTGAGGTGGAATGTGATGATCTGAGTGAGAGGGGCACAATTTTTGGTGGGTGTGCATGGAATAGGACTTCAAGGAGTGTACAGGTATTCTCAAAAATGGCTGGAGAATGAACGTGGGAAAGGAATTAGAACAAAAGCTAAGTTTGATTTGATAAACATTAAATATATAACACATAATCAGTCAACCAACCAAATATGTTCAAATGCTTGCTCCCCCTGTACTTAATACATTTCCCCCATCCCATTAAACATTAATTTTATGACATCATTTGGAGGGCCTCTAATACAAGGGTATGTCCAAATGCCCTAGGCCCCTGGGTATGGTGACTCTGATTCTCTTATCCTCAAGGATCAGGACTCTCACATCTGCAAACCCCCAAGTTGTTATACTGTATTGTAATTCTATTTTTCAAGATCACCAGATCTTAGGAGATGTCAGTATTCTTGCATAACTGTTGGTGCTATTCATATAGTAAATTCCATGATCTCTCAGATAAAAAGCTGCTAAAATCTTGAGTAACTTAAGGTACTCAAGGGAAAAGAATTTTTTAATGCACAGTATTTGAAAAGATTGCAAACTATTTGTTAACCTCTGTGTATTTGTTAAAAGAATTCTAAGAACATAAGAAATGTGGATGCCTAAAAAAAGGTTTAAGACTTGTGACAACAATAATAAAAAGTTGGCTGGCCTACAATCTTGCATATTTGCTTCTAGCAGATGAAATATTGTTATTCTCATGAATTCACTCTGTCACTCATGAAATAAACCATTCACTTGGCTGAACCGTCCATAAATAAAACTACATTATCAAATGAATCAATACAAAAATGTTGTTGGTTCAACAGATAATTACAACTGACTATACACACCTTGCCTTTCTTTACAAGAAAAATCCCAAACAACACTATTCCAACAAAGCAATGCAGCTCCCTCACACCAGCAATAAGCTAAAAAAGCCATGTTGCTTCATTCTAAGAACTACTTCAGCAGTTCCAATGCTGGAAACTTCACACGAGCTTTCTTTACAATGTGCAATGCATACTCTGACTAAAGGACTGACAGGTCTTGCTGTTGTCTGAGTTTTATTATTTATTGCAGATGTTTCAATACACAAACTAGGTCACATCATCAGTGCTAGTAAGGAGTGAGGTTTGTTCTTAGTTTATATTTTGAATGGCTTGTCCTATCAGTGTTGGTGTGGGTGATCTTAGAAATTATTTGTTGGACTGTTACTGTTAGCTTGTTTGGCATTTCCTTGATTGGGCTGTTGTTTACTTGAACCACTCTTTTGTATGCAGCTTTCAAAATACAGATTCTTCATAATAAAAAGGAAGAGTTTCACCCAGATGTTTCACCCATGAATATCACTTGATGCTCTTTTAGTGCTGTAGACATATTCTGTTTTAATGGACAAGGAAAAGCTGCTACAATATAAATCTATGGGGTTTTGTTTTATATCCTATGTGTGAATTTCCACAATTGGAATTCCCCCACATATTTACTATACCAATTGGAATTTTCCCATATATTTACAATTCTTAAAGAAGGAAAAGGAGACAATAATAATTTGGATAGTTTGATAAAATATATGACAATTGTTTATTCTCACAGCAAGTTGTACTATGGAGCAAAGTGTCTGCTTTTAATGTCTCTGCCAGTGTCACGATCTATACTTTGAATCCTGGAGAAAGAAATGTGTCTTTTTCATTTGCTTTTTTGCTTATCTTACTCCATAACACATCTTTAAAATGTAGTTGTTTTTCAGGTATGTATTTTTGTTTTGAATGCTCCCTTATATGGGAAGTGAGGATGAATGATGTGCTAGGAGAAAGTGAAATCCTGATTATATCCATTATAATGGATAGAACACTAAATATCAGAGCTGTGCAGCAGTCTTGATTCAAAAGAGGAAGGGAGATTCAGAACGTAAATGAATGCCTTCTCAAGGAAACACTGCTGATTCCTGCCCCTGAGTGGTTATGATCACGCAATCCCCAGAAAAATTGTGTTTGGTTTAATAATAAGGAGCTGTGCTATTTCCACATACTCCAAATGCTTTTTGAATCTGGATATATAAATAACCCTGCTATGTATGTGTGTGTGTGTGTGTGTGTGTGTGTGTGGTGTGTGTGTGTGTGTGTTGTGTGTACAGTATCATCTCGTTTGTTCATGCTGTGTGGGCGTTTTTCTACCTCCCGCCTACCAGCCATTTGGAAACCCGCCCTTATTGAAAAACGAAGTCCCTAACATGAGGAATGACACCAGACCCACACTCACAAGAGCCACACCAAACATCCACACAGAAAGCAGACTAAAACCACACTGTTGATGAGGCACGACCAAGGACCAGAAGCCAGACCGCAACTGCACCATTAGCCACTTTAAACCCCTCCAATCCTTACATGAAACACAAACCCCCAACCAATCAGAACACATCTCCACCCAATCAAGCACACCTCCACCCAATCAGAACACAGCCAAGCTCCCACCCAATCAGCTCAAACCCCCACTGGCAGTTTAAAAGGAAGAAACAGCCAAGATCTCGCATTGCTCCTGGAAGCACGCAGCCAAGCAAACAAGCCTGAAGATAACGAATGAGACTTTGTCGAAATGTCGCCAAGACACTTCCAATTTTACGCAGGAGAAAACCCGAATAACCAAAGACTACATACTAACACCCGCGACAAACTCAGAATAAATATATATATATATATATATATATATATATATATATATATATATATATATATAATATCTATATATATATATAATATATTATATCTATATATATATATATATATTTTCCTCCGGATTGGGCGGCCTATATGGTGTGTGTGTGTGTGTGTGTGTGTGTGTTTGTGTGTGTGTTTGTGTGTTTGTGTGTTTTCTGAGGTTTTCGCGGGTGTTAGTATGTAGGTCTCTAGTTATTCGGTTTTCTCCTGCGTAAAATTGGAGAAGTCTTGAGGAGGCACGACCGAGGACCAGAAGCCAGACTGCAAATGCACAATTAGCCTCTTTAAACCCCTCCTATCCTTACATGAAACACAAATCCCCAAACAATCAGAACACACCTCCACTCAATCAGGACACACTCCACCCAATCAGGACACAGCCAAGCTCCCACCCAATCAGTTCAAACCCCACGGCAGTTAAAAGGAAGAAACAGCCGAGATTCACATTGCTCCTGGAAGCACCCAGCCTGAAGTAGCCTGAAGATGACGAATGAGACTTCGTCGAAACGTCGCAAGACATCTCAATTTATGCGGGAAGAAACCCGAATAACTAGAGACCTACATATATATATATTATATTAATATATTATATTATATTACTTATATTTATATTATATTATATTCTATTATATTATATTATATCTTATATTTATTCTATTATATTATATTATATTATATTATATTATATTATATATTATATTATATTATATCTATATATATTATATTATATTATATTATATATATATATTATATTATATTATATTATATTATATTATATTATTATATTATATTTATTATATTATATTATAGTATATATATTATATTATATTATATCATTATATTTAGTATGTATGTATGTATGTATATATATGTATGTATATATATACACAATGTAAATTATCATTGTTTATCTTGTTATTATAGTGCAGTGAACATATAGTCCCTTATAAATACTGTGGTGTGTGTGTGTGTGTGTGTGTGTGTGTGTGTGTGTCTTCATTTCACTGAGTTTCTTCACAATAAACAAACCTTTGCAGCATTTTCTTTCTTATCTTATCTTTTCTTTTCTGGATCTTGTTATTGCTAAATTATTGTTAGCCTTTTATTTCATTTTTATCCATTTGGAAATGGCTAGTTAAATTGTGGGAATTTCTAATCTGCATATTATTTTTTAATTGGAGGCAAACTGCCCTGAAATCTGTAAAGATTATTTTCAGATGAGAGAGTATATGATTTTAATAGAATCGGGTAAGTGCCGTAGATCAGATTAATTATAATTGAATATGTGTATATATTTGTTCCTCTCAAGGAATAGAATCCAATCCAAAGCAGAAGATCATCTTTTTGAAATCTGACTCAGATTTTTTTTATATATTCTATTTTACTTCCAAACTTCACTTTCTCTCTTCAAACAATAAACAAGAGGGTTTTATTTAAGGACAGTGACAAGTAGCAGCTGGGAATTTCACAGATGCTCCAGGACTATGGGAATGTTGCATACATAAATTTCTTGTTTTCTGCTGACTGAATACCTTGTGATATTCTATTAGGAAACTATTTAAGTCAGTGAAAGCTCAATTTAACAGACAATTTAGTGGGAGGCAGTATGCAATCTTTCCAAATGTCCATTAGATATAAATCCAATAATTTATATTGATTTGTGTCATGTTTGTGATTATATAATTATGCAAATTGCTGTCATTTGCATCACATCATTAAGCAAATTTCAGAAATTGCTGTGAATAAGGAAAATTTAATGTTTTCAAAACTATTTTAAGTGCCTTGTCCAATGGCTTGTATTTGGGTGTAATGGACATGTCTGCTATCTTGAGGGGATGCCCAGACATAAATATTGCCTGATGCATCAAGAATCTTCTAAATGAGTTTTCACTACCTTCATTGAACTACTGAAGACCTATGTGAATCAGCTCTAATTCAATTTGAGTTACAGATTTGTATTTAAAGGTATGTTTGGATAGAAATTCAATAAAAACTGATTTGGTTTGGTTTGAACCAATTCAAGATTTGTCTAAAGGTTACAGAGGCAAATTTTAAATCTGAAAGCTGTTTTATTTTGAGCAGAACCCAATGAAAATACCAGAAAGAGTAGACCCTTTAGAAAAGTTTATTCTGACCACAGACAGATTATCTGAAAACTTTGCAAAATCCTCCTGTGTCTTCTCCCTTTTCAAAGTTAAGAATCTTTACGTTTAGGAAAAGGATGAAACAATATGGAGACAGTAGTAGCTTCCACCTGCTGCTATAAAGGATATTGATGTATCAAAGGAAGGGCAGAACCACCCTGGAGGTGGGATAGACACAAAGGAAGCACACAATGTATCAATGGGCTTGCAAGGTAAGTGAGATGGTATTTGGCTATGAAAGACACCTAAACATGAAAACATCATGTAGTGCTGTATAGGATAAGTGCAGCTGCCTACAGTGAGTTACAGAGTTTCAGGAGTGTACATTAATTTTTGATTATGTCAATTTAAAATATAATAATTATACATAGGATGGTGATGATTCCCTCCAGAAGTTGTAAATGCTCCAATACTGGATATTTTTAAGAAGATGTTGGATATCCATTTATCTGAAGTTTCCTGCCTAAGTAGGGGTTGGACTAGAAGACCTTCATGGTCCCTTCCAACTCAGTTATTCTATGATGATGATGTTGATGATATATTAGATTTATATCACACTTGTGTGCTGGAAGCTCAACCAGGCTATACAATCTTTCAATTTTATCCTCACAACTACAGACCTGTGATTGGGCAGGGCTTTCTCCAATCCAATTCAGTCTGCACCACCTGAAATTAACTTGAATGACTACATTAAATAAATTGAAGATCAAAAGTAAAGAAAATCTAATGTAAGAAGAAAAATTAAAATGATTTGTTTCATTTTTTTTCAATTGGGTAGATTGAACAGTTTTAGACTTTTTCTATTGCAAAATTATATTATGATTTCTCTTGGGAAATAGCTTACATCCATACCAACATTAGTTTCAGGATCTGACAATGTGCTGCAAGGCATGAAATAAAGAAACCTTCTACAATATCTCTAGGAAAACTACAGTTTTCAAACCAATGAGTCCCACACATGTAAGAGGAATTAATGCAAAATTCCCACTGTTTAGAAAAATTAAATGGTTTTTTTTTTGTTTGGTTTACATTACAACTCAATTGAGTACATACTGGATTTGACCAGAGAGATGAATCACTAGAAATAAATTGCCCATAACTAATATAAGTTGATTCATTATTTGGCTGCATTTTAAATTTCCCTGCTTTTTAGATTAATTGTCAGTAGCAGATCTCCCACAATAGGCAAGTGGGATTTATCTATTAGTCTGAAAAGTGTATAGGCTTCCTCCTTCCAAGAATGAAACGAAACCTGAAAAGGGTTTAAACTCTTCTAAGAGGAAAGGAGATTTCTGTCTTTGGTTCAGTTCCAGTTGCATTGTTATTGGTAGATCTTTGCATCTAGCCAGATGGGCTTCAAGAAGAATTCACACCTTTCCATAAAGCCTGTTCAGACTAGGCTAGTCCTGTCCATTTATAGCAATAAATGAAACTGATACTAGTTGTGTGCACATTTAGATCATTTTGTACCATAATCTGCAGCTTTAAGATCAACAGTAATTGAACAAAATTCTGGTGTATTTGAAAAAAACCCAAAGAAAATAATGAAGTGGCCAAAAATAATGTAGGAGCAGCATTGTCTTGGGATAAACAAACAACTAAAAGCTAGGTAGTATTAGGAGATTCATCAAAATGAAAAATTGCATTTCTATTGTGAAAGTGGACATTATGAATTTGTAAGAGGGGCACTTCTGGAAATTTTTTTCTGTTTTAGGACTTCAAGTTTATAAAAAGCTCTTGGAATCAGCGCTACATGCCTTTAGAATAGTGGTTCCCCTTTTTTTGGCCATGCCCCACCTAAGCATCTTTAAATCCTGATGCCCGTCCTGTGACATGTAATTCTTACTTTACTCCAAAAGTGAACTCTACTCACAGGAGGAAGCCTAAAAGGCTATTAACTTGGTTTAAACAAGGTTCAAATTGCCCCCATTAAAATCAAATTGCGCCCCTGTGGGATGTGGGCCCCACGTTGGGAATCATTGCGTTAGAAGAACACTTTAAAAGATGCATAATTTAAACTATGACTGTGAATATTGGTGATATTCTTGGTTATATTTCATTTTTTTTAAGTGCACTGCTCTTTATTTATATTTGCTTCTTTAGTTTAGGAATCCCTGAAGAAGGATATCAATTATATACTATAAACAAGTAATAACATTTTTTTAAAAGGTGAAGTCAGAATGCCAAAAGTGAAAGAATCTATTTTAGGTTACCGTCTTCAGCACTTTTGAAGGTAATTCTAAAGATCTGTTAGTCCTTGTGTACAAAATGTGATATTTCTGCAATATTTGAAAAATTAATGTAGCATTCCCATAACTATTTTGCTACTATTTCTGATAACGCTGCTTTCTAAACCTGTCTGTAATTTAGAAGATCTCAGCAGTTTTTTTAAAGTACTTTCTGAGTACATTGTGACTTCTCACACTCACAAACCTTAATTTGATATCTATATATATATATATATATATATATATATATATATATATATATATATATATATATATATATATATATATATATATATACATACATACATACATACATACTATACACACACACACACCACACACACACACACACACACACTGAAATGAATAATTATTAATTTGACATTTGTGCTGGTTTCCTATTTTTACTTTAGGTTAACAGATGGATATAACTCTCAAAAATCTGTCATTCTCTGACTTCTTTATTAATTGAAGCAGATTTGAAATACATGTAATTTCCGATTAGCCTTTGCTTCTATTTATTTAAGCATCACATTAAATAATGACATTTTTCAAGTTGTTTTCTCCATCTCCTTAATTTACTTGTAGGGCACTGTATAACCCTAATAATCTTCTTAATAAAATAAGACCCGGTGTCTCAATGGCTAAGATGCTCAGCTTGTCGATGAGAAAAGTTTGGTGGTTCGAATCCCTAGTGCCACCTAATGGGGTGAGCTCCTATTACTTGTCCCAGCTTCTGCCAATCTAGCAGTTTGAAAGCATGAATAATTCAAGTAGAAAAATAGGAACCACCTTTGGTGGGAAGGTAATAGCATTCCGTGCTCCTTTGTTGTTAGTCATGCCGGCCACATGACCACGGAGACATCTTCAGACAGTGATGTCTCTTCGGCTTTGAAACAAAGATGAGCACTACTCCTTAGAGTCAGGAACGACTAGCACATATGTGCAAGTGGAACCTTACCTTTTTACCTTATAATCCTTCACAGAGCCTGTTTGGTGTTATTGTTTAAGGCACTAAGCTGGAAATTGGAAGCCTACAAGTTCTAGCCATATTTTAGGTAGCAAAGCTGGCTGGGTGACTTGGACTGGGAAACTTTGGGCTAGTCACTTTTTTTTCAGCTATAAGAAGAAAGCCCAGTCCTAAAAATCTTGCCAGGAAAACTTTATGGATTTACCAGCAGTTGCCAGAAGTTAATAACAACTTGAAAGCACATGCAAACACATACATTTTTTACTCGTAGAATAGGTAGTATAGTCATTTCAGATCCCATTAATTATCTATGCTTACTTGTATCATTTTTCCATCACTTCTTGTCAGATACTAATCACCTCCTTCCTAAGGATTCCAAACTTGTGAAAACATTGTGTCACTGGGACATTCAGACTGGACTAAGCATAGCCAAAATGTCTAAGTACAGGATATGAGCAAACAAGAAGAACTATGCATCACGATAAGCCTAAATGCTATTGCTAAGAAGAAAAGACCAATCACTGTCTCTAGGAATTTGCAATCTAAATTTCAGTAAAGGAGACCTCACAGAACCCATAAGAAGGGGAAGGAGAGGCAAAGACAGAGAATGAACATGAGCAAAGCACTTTAGCATGTATAACATAATATTGAGCAAAACAATTTTCTTGGGTTATTTTCTGTTCTTCTCATTCAGTGTGAAGGAGATAATATTGCTTTTGGGATCTTTGTGGATAGAAAGTCTCCAGAGGTGGATTGCAAATCCCAGCACTACCGGTTCTCTCCTGCTCATGCACGATGCTTCTGTGCTTCACAGAAACATCTGGGAGGGTAGGCAGAACCTCCCACCGCCACCACTACAATTTGCCTGACCGGGCCAAACTGGGAGCAACCTACTTCTGTCTACCTCCCACAAAAAATGAAGTTCCAAATACCATTAAAAATTATCAAGTAGTCTAAGAATTAAAATAGGGGGGGAATCCAGAGGTCTTGTTTACAAAGGAAGACAACCTTGAAGAAACCCCAAGGCAGATTTTGAAGCATTCTTTGTTTTTTTTCAGATTGAAGATGAAAATGGGTGGACTGCATTTGGACACAATACCTATATCCATTTATTCAATCCAGGCTCAACCCAGGGTTTCTTCACTTTCTCCTTTTAAGGAATAATGCTACTGCAGGATGGTTTTCAGAGCTATGACAGTGTTAGATATCCCCCCCCCCCCCAACTGACAGAGGTTTCCACCAAGGTCCTCTGTTCCTTCAGGAACAGAAGTTTAATCCCATTGGTCAAGAGATCTGACAGATCCTTTAAAAGGGATGCTGCCAATCCTTCTTCAGCCGAATGTTTACTGACTTGCAATAAAGAGCTGTTGTTACTGGAGACTTTGTGTGCCTTCCTTTACCCGATCTAACACTGGTGACAAAGGTGGGATTGGAAGGCAACTAGGTGAACAAAAAGAGCAAACAAAAAGAGCTTAGACAACCAACAGTAACTCCTGCACGAGTAATCAAAGCTGCACAAAACAAAATAGCAATCCTTCCATGTCCAACTCAAGCCCAAGAACATCGGAAGACTTATCTGATTTTGATGTGGGCCCTCAGCGAGCTCCGAGTGAGTTAACTCCAGAAGCTCCAGCCATGGCTTGTGAAAAGTTCCAGGCATTTCCATCAGGCAGAACTGCAGAGCAAACAAGTCCATCCGACTTGTCCAAAGGAACCACTCACACTGAACTTTGCAGGTCAGGCAGAGCTACGCAAAAGCCCACCTACCTGTGTGACTACGTCATCAGTTGGATTGCTCTATCCTAGAGGGGAGGAGTATTAGATATCCCCCCTCCCACTGACAGAGATTTCTACCAAGGTCCTCTGTTCCGGCAGGAACAAAGGTTTAATCCCATTGGTCAAGAGGTCTGACAGATCCCTTTAAAAGGGGATGCTGCCCGACCCTTCTTCAGCCAGATATTTACCTGACTTGCAGTAAAGAGCTGTTATTACCGGAGTCTTTGTGCCTTCCTTACCCGATCTAACAACAGGAGCATGCTCTCTCTCTCTCTCCTTGTCATTTATAATACCTGTTTGAAGCTTGAAAATTCAATTAAAATTCAGCAGACAATGCCAAGGACTAAAGGCCATAAGAGAGTTAGAATGGAATCCTGACACTTTAGTTGGTGAGGGATCCAGCAGTCTTCTTTTTTGGCATTTAATATTGATGGCTTGTATGAAAATGTTAAAGCATCCGATTTCACCCATGAGTCACTTGAAGTTTAGCAAACATGCTGTTTCAAGCAAAGCATCTCCTCAGTGTTGAAAGCATGAGTGTGAGCCTTGCCATTTAGATGCCACCCAGCTAAGGGAGGAAATGTGACAGATGTTGTGGGTAAGCACCGTGACGTGATTCATCCTGAATGTGCCTCGAGAGCAAATGCTTAGCCTTTGATGAGCTAGATAAACCATTGGAGGCAGTACTAAAACAGAGCAACATTAACATGCTTAAATAGTTACCGCAAAGACATATTGAAAACTTCCTGTGATATATTCACTTCCACAAGTGTAACTCCTGTGACTTTATTGCTGATTAACACCAATGTTACATGAAACAAAGTCAGCCTTTTGTAAGCGCAGTTCTTAAGGCAGGGTTTGGAGCAGTGATCGTAAAGGCAAAATCACCAAGCTTGCTTTTTTTTTTAAGAAAGAAAAAACCAAAGGCAAACTTGTCTCCAAATAACTCAGTATTGTATATTCACTTTGAAGATAAAGCCCAGGTCCACTTTGCCCATCATGGTGACCTTCATAACTCCTGCACTTGCAACTCCCAGAAACTCAAACACCTATGCAAGCCAGTAAATCCAGCAGCTGTATCCCCACCATATCCAGCAAGTACCAAACTGGGAAAGGCTAATTTACTTGATACTATATGAGAAAATCATTACAACATCCGTTTTCTTCCTGATCTTTAACATTTGTAGATTCATCCATTCCTACACTTGTTTGATCCATTTCTAAGACTTCTCAACTCACCAATGATTCTTGGGCAATTTACAAAGGATTAAAAGCAAATCAGTAAAGCTAACCACAGTAATGAACTAGTCAAACCAGGGAAGGGGGAAAAACTGATACACAGTATCAGTTCCACAGTTAAATAGCAATATTATATAAAACAATATTAGAAATCTGGCTATTTTCTGACCCAGTGCTTAGAGAAGAGTCAAGTCTTCAATTCCCTTTTAACAGAATGCAGGATTAGGATTATATGAAATTTGGGGGAAGGGAGTCTTTACTTTAAATAAGTAAGCACACAGGTTCCCCAACGACATTGCTAATGTGTTATAGTAACACCTTTTTTAATACCAATGTTCTCATGATGTTGCTATTCTCATCCTCAGCCCCTAACTATGGTACTTTAATGGAATATTTGGCTTAAATATCCAGCTTTAAAATAGCATTTTCCCTCTGTGTTCAATGTGATTTTGGCCATCTAGCATGCTTCATCAAGGACATGATTCAGTGGTGGGTTCCAGATCCCGTTGCAACCAGTAAGGTGCAATGCAGCCTGGCATCCCCCATATGCATGTGCGCGCGCGCACACACACACACACACACACACACACACACATGTATCCTTACCTCCGTGACATCGTGATGCTCCAGCTGCTCAGAAGAGCATTGCACAGGCACCATATGCTCCATGTACATGTGCATAATCGCTAAAGAGCTCAAATACAGGTAAGGAACTTGGGTGGGTGGGTAGGCCCTCCAGAGCACCATACTGGAACGGTACCCAGTGCTCCCGGCAGGCACTGGTATGCCCTTACCGGGGCGTACCATCTACAACCCACCACTGACATGGTTGATGATAGAATCACTGGCCGGAATTGGCCCATCTTCTGCTGGTCTCTTTTTCCTGGTTCAGATATGCTCCCTTCTTGTCATGGAAAACACTCTCTTTGCTATTTTAGTTTAAACTGTAGGACACTGAAATATGAGCTGTATCTTCATTTGTAATGGCTAAGTGGTGCTTTCCAAAACAGTTGTCAGGTTTCACATTTACAACTTATAGTACATGGATTTAGTACTCTTTTAAGAGAATATTAAACTTGGTGATTTTTTGTTTGCTTGCTTGTTTGTTAAAAAAAAGACAAGGTAATTCTGTGGTACATAGTTGATTTAAACAAGGTTACACATTATGGCAAATATAAAGCAGATTTTTATTTCTTTTACTAACAAACAGCTATATCTGGCCATACTTTTAGTGTTGTTATTACCTGGAGTGGGATGTGTGTCTTATTTTGTCTATTCCATTGGGGGGTGTTATGGAATATAAATGGTATATCAATGTTTTTTTTTTCCCTGAGATTCAACTTTTGTGGTTGAATCTCAGGAAGGAAGAAGGTCTTTGTGCCCTTCAAGGAACCAACTCCTTTTAAAAAAAGACTATTTTATCTCTCTGGATATTGGCACTCACAGAAGGAGGCAAGGAAAGCAAGCAAGCAATAATGTGCATTACAATATAATATTTTATAAATGTTGTTGCAATGCACATTTTCCTACAAATTATGGAAGAATCTCCCAAAACCTTTTGTTTGTATGGGTTATAGTTATCATTTTTTATCAAATTAAAAATCAAAGCTGATGTATTCCTAGATGATTTATTTACTGAATTATGGAAAAATAACAATATTAATTAACCTATTAGAAATAAAATGTTTTTCCTGAAAAAAATCCCTTATTTTTAACAAATAATAATAATTAGAAAATTGCTTTAATTTTTGCAAATATCTTGAAGAAGTGACAAATGATTTTTATTTTTGGGGTTCCTAACAGGAGGACATATTATCTAGAATCACACTTCGAGGAACATTGGCTTAACACAATAGAAAAACTCAGTTCCTTCACTGACCTTGACAGGGTTATTGAACAGAATAGTATTACCTGATACAGTAACCTTTTTCCTGTAAGAAATTAAATTAAGAAGAATTCTTAACGGGGTTGAGACTAATGGAACTCTTCGGGAGTAAGGTAAAATTAATTCACCCAGGACAGCAGCCCCCAATTTTTTGGGTGCCAGGGACCAATTGTTTGAAGAAAGGTTTTTTTCCCTGAATTAGAGGGGCACGGTTTTGTGTTCTGCCTGCATCTCGTGGATGACGCTTTGTTTGTTTGTATGGCCCAGTTGCTGGCATGCCATGGATCAGTGCTAGTCCATGGAATAGGGTTTGGGGACCCCTGACCTAAAAACAGGTATATACTGTTGCTAAGAAACAAGGCATTTAAATTATATTTCAGTTTCAGAAGACTTCCAGCTTACAAGTCACTTCTCAAGTTCATCAGTGAGAGTTGGCTTTTCATTAGTACTGTTTGAGATGAAGAAAGGTCATATCAAAGCTACAAGAATGCTACAAGAAAGTAGCTTTAATTATGGTAAATTGATGATATTAGATGTTACGAATAATATACATGGCCCAGGATAATGTTGTAGGATCCAATCTGTACAAAGAGAACACTAAATATACATAAGAGAAGTGGTAGGTGATTTTAGCAAATTTCACCAATGGGGGATTGCGCAATAAATTACTCAAGGAAGGATCAAGGTATGCAAACATCAAATTTGATTCCCTGCACAGAGGAGGCAGCAGAGAAAAGGGAAACTGACTGAATCAGGTAGATAGAAGAGATCTAACAGAGAAGCAAAGAGGGGAGAGAGAGAAATAGCAGTTAATATGCTATCTGTGAATTTGCAGCATTTTGCAAAGGAAGTTGATTCATATAAGCGTGCTGGTGTGGGCACACAAGCATGAAGCCGAAAACACCAACCTGAAGATTTGTCATTTTTTTTTTTGTCATTTATTAAGATTTATAGGCCGCCCTTCTCCCTGAGGGGACTCAGGGAGGCTTACAATCACAGGGAAGATGGTGGTGGGACCTCGCCGAAACGTTGCCAAGACAATCTCAATCTTAAACAGGAAAAGACCCGAATACAACAAGACCAGCATACCTACACCTGTGGAAAATCTACGAAAACACACACACACACACACACACAAACACAAACACAAACACACACAAACACAAACACACACACACACACACACACACACACACACACACACACACACACACACACATATATATATATATATATATATATATATATATATATATATATATATATATATATATATATATATATGATTCATAATACCAAGTCACAGTATTTGATATACAATAATGTCTTATAATGACTTTTGCAAAATTGACACTACAATCCTATAGCCCTGTTTGTTTATTATGTAAATATGTCCCTGCATAACTATTTTAATTAAAGATTTCCTTGTCTGACTGTAGCGGGTAGTGCTCATCTCTGTTTCTTAGCAGAGGGACCCAGCATTGTCAAACTCATTATTTGTGGCAATGTAGCCAGCATGGCTACATCATAAAGATGCATGGATTGCTGTTAACTTCTCACCAAAGTGGTACCTATTAATCTACTTGTATTTGCATTCATTCAAACTGCTAGGTGAGCAGGACCTGGGGCAGGAACAGGTGCTCACCCTGTTGCACAGTGCTTGGATCTTGAACCAAGATTGCCAACTTTACAGCTGACCAGCTCAGCATCTTTAACTGTTGAGTCATCGCACCCCCTCATCACGATTTACATATACTACATATCAAGTACATACAGTACATATACTAGAGCGTGCATATTATTGTTCTATTTCTATATCAATATATCCTGATGGTGGAGTGGTAGTAGTATTGTAGGCAAACTCTGCCCACAGCCTGGTGTTTGATCCTGATGGGGTTCAAGGTTTTTAGCCTCTCATCCTTCCGAGGTTGGTAAAATGAGAACCAGATTGTTGAGGGCAATATGCAAACAATGCTTTTACATTATAAATCTCCCAGAGAATGCAGTAAAGCATTGTGGGGCAGTGCTGTTGCTATTGCTATTCTGCAAAACTTTTAAAATTGGTCAGTTCACACACCACATGCCACACATTCTGACTGAGCACCAGGGTTGCTTTGTAACAGTTTCTATCTTGAAATGATTAAAGAACAGACAAAATGTGAATTTGAGAAGTTAACTTTAGTATTCATTCAACCAAGTTTGCTTAGAGAAGCTAAGATTGAAATATGCAGCATAAAATTATTTTTTACATTCAATAAATGCTGGAAATGCTTGTATGAATTTCTCAACCAACAACTCTTCATGTGTTGAATTATAATCTCCATCAACCCTCACCAACACAACTTCGCTAATACAACTTTGTGGCGATCTAGTTTAACTCGCAGTTACTGTATATCTAGTATTTCCAGTTCATAGCATATCAGTACCATTTCACATTTGAATTGCAATTCCTTCATCTAAATTGCAGTTGAATTGCAGTTTCTTCATATGAAACTCAATATGGGTTTAAGAAATTGAAATGGCTAGCTAGAAAATCAGGTCTGCAAGTCAGTACTGAAATAGATGGAATCTGATTCAATGTAAGAAACAGTTAATGTTCAACATTTATACAAAATACATTGAACTCCATTCTAGTTGTTCTAATTATAACAGGAATAATCTATGAACAATCATTCTAAACAATTTTACTTGCAATACTATATATTCCTAGTAGAAATGATTTGCGTATCAGGCTGAACGATGATAAAAAGTAATGAAGTCAACTGAATATTGTTTACATACGCCAAATAATGGTACATCTAGTTATTATTTTAAATATACATCCCAAATTTATGTAGAATATTTGAGCATACCAGGGGTTGTGAATATGTGTGTGTGTGTGTGTATGTGTGTGTGTGTGTGTGTGTGTGTGTGTGTATATATATATATATATATATATATATGTATGTATGTATGTATGTATGTATGTATGTATGTATGTATGTATGTGTGTATATATATATATGTATATATTTAAAGTCACAATCCCTGGTATGCCCAAATATGGGAGGAAGATCACTACTTCCATTCTCTGTCTTTCGGCTCATCACAAGAGACCATCCAGACAGAAACCCAATATTTTTTACTTTTGCCTTTTTGTTACATTTGTTATATTTGTGCTGATAAATAAATAAAGGGAGACTAGTATAGATCTATTTCAAGCTATTTAGCTCTCATCAGCTAGCCATACCCTTACTGGGAATCGAACCTGTGCTGTATTGCCTCTTAGGCAGATGTGTTAACCACTTTAAATATATACCTTTCACCCTGGCTTGGCTGATCAGGAGTCGAGCTCTGTAGCTCAGTGGTTAACACATCTGCCTAAGAGGCAATACAGCACAGGTTCGATTCCCAGTAAGGGTATGGCTGGCTGATGAGAGCTAAATAGCTTGAAATAGATCTATACTAGTCTCCCTTTATTTATTTATTTATCAGCACAAATATAACATACATACATACATACATACATACATACATACATACATACATACATATATTCACAAAATCTAATCTAAAATATCTGATATACATGTTCGTAATATAAATATTACTATTGCACAAACTGAAATAATTTATAATCTTTTCATCATTCTTAATACAAAATATACAAAAATAAAATGGACCTAAATGTGCCATAAACTGGAGCACTGAGAAGCACTTCTTAGAAGTACATTGTAGAGCAGAAGCATAATTGCTTTATTACATCTGTTCTAGTCTTGGTTTTTGCAAAACAAATTGTGTAAGCATGGATCAAAATTATCAATGAAGTTAATATTCAGATGCATTAAATTGACCTACTGCCTGGTACAAGGAAACATTCTTGCCAGCAATTCCAAAGTTGTGATCTTGTGTGTGAATTTCTAATCAAGAACTACATTCTAGGGCAGGGGTGGCCAACTATGACCTCTTTACAACCATATGGTTTATGAACCATATTAGCTCAAGAATTCTGGGAGTTGAGTTTAATCACCTGTGAGCAAAATCTTTTTCTATAAAGATAAATAGAGTAACTAAGGTTCTAGGCATACACTGAGAGTCTAAGTAAAAACATTGTAATTCCAGAGAAACAAATATACATTCTATTATCCAGCACAACCATTATTTCTAGAATGACAAATTCTTGCAATTTGATAGGTTTTCATTTTCCATGATCTGGGGAAAAATAGCATACTTATTGTTATTTTTATAATAACAACAACAACAACAACAACATGCATGAGCAACAGCTTAAAAACAACATAACCATAGATCGGCTAATCAGAAGATATAGATTGGATACAAGAAACATCAATGAAGCTATAGAGATTGTAAAAGAGCAGATAACAGCAACAGCTAGAAAAATTGAAAGATATGAGGCACGAATCATCCAATATAAACAAAATCAGCAATTTCGATCAGACCAACGGCGTTTTTATCAAAGTCTTAATGTGAATGGTGACACTAAAAGTGAAAAACCAGAAAAGAAGGCCACAGTTGAATTCTGGAAAGAATTGTGGGAAAATGCAAAGGACTACAACAAGGAAGCAAAGTGGATACATGACTTTGAGAAAAGCATTGGCAACAAGCAAATGCAAGTATTAGAAATAACAACTGAGATGGTCAAAAATCGAGTTAAAAAGGTAAAGAATTGGACATCACCTGGAAAGGACCAATTACATGGTTTCTGGCTCAAATACCTGACCAGTTTACATGCAATATTGGCCAGGCAACTGAATGAAATTTTACAAAAGGGCCAAATTGATGAATGGTTGACAACTGGAAAAACATACTTGATTCAGAAAGATGCAACTAAAGGAACAACACCTGAAAACTACAGACCAATAACATGCTTGCCAACAACCTTCAAATTACTCACAGGCATTATTGCAGATAACATGATGGATTATTTGGAAACAAACAACATCTTGCCAGTAGAGCAAAAAGGCAACAAAAGAAGAAGCAGGGGCACAAAAGATCAGCTTCTAATTGATAAAATGATATTAGAAAATTGTAAGAACAGAAAAACGAACTTGAATATGGTATGGATTGATTACAAAAAGGCATTTGACTCACTGCCACATAGTTGGATCATAAAATGCTTAGAAACAACTGGCATTAGCAAAAATATTACATCCTTTACTGAAAAGGCGATGAAACAATGGAGAACTGAGTTGGCAGTAGGGAATGAGATCTACGGAATGGTTAATCTCAAGCGAGGAATTTTCCAGGGTGATTCACTTTCACCTCTTCTCTTCATCATCACAATGATCCCACTATCAGTAATTTAAAAAAAAAATGAAATTAGGCTACCAAACAGCCAAAGAAGCTGAAATTTTTTTGCATTTACTATATATGGATGATTTGAAACTGTATGGAAAGTCAGAAATAGAAATCCAATCACTGACAAACACAGTCCGAATATTCAGCACCGATATTTCAATGCAGTTTGGCATGGAAAAATGCGCCACTGTATCCATAAAAAGGGGCAAAATCACTGCATGTGAGGGAATTGAAATGCCCAATGGCCAATTAATTAAATGCAAAGAAAATGAAGCCTACAAATACTTAGGCATTCTGCAGTTGGATAACATCAAGCATGGAGAAGTAAAAACTATTGTCAGGCGAGAGTACACCAACAGAGTTAGGAAAATTTTGAAATCTAAATTGAATGGTGGAAATACAATCAAGGCCATAAATACCTGGGCAATACCAGTTATAAGATACACAGCTGGTATAGTTAACTGGACACAAGCTGATTTGGACCTTTTGGACCGAAAAACCAGGAAACTAATGACAATGCACTACAGTTTACATCCACGTGGTGATACTGATAGACTGTACCTGCCCCGAAAATCAGGTGGCAGAGGATTATTACAAGTGAAGCAAACAGTTGAAGAAGAAAAACATGCACTGGCTGATTATTTAAAAGAAAGTCCAGAACATCTATTAATCGAAGTAAAGAACAAAAATCTACTGAAGGCCCAACAGACGAAACAAGAATACAGAAAAGATGTGATAAAATCAAGAATGGAGAGTTGGCAGAACAAAGCACTGCATGGCCAATTTCTGGAAAAAATAAAAGATAAAGTGGACAGTGAACAAACTTGGTTATGGTTAACAACAGGTACATTAAAGAAAGAAACAGAGTCACTAATCCTGGCTGCGCAAGAACAAGCTATCCGCACAAATGCCATTAAGGCCAAAATCGAAAAATCCTCTGATGATGCCAAATGCAGACTTTGCAAAGAAGCTGATGAAACTGTTGATCACATACTCAGCTGCTGTAAAAAAATCGCGCAGACTGATTATAAATTGCGGCACAATTCAGTAGCACAAATGATCCATTGGAATTTGTGCAAAAATTATAATATTAAAACAGCAACAAACTGGTGGGAACATCAGCCTGAAAAAGTCACCGAAAATCAGATGGTCAAGATCTTGTGGGATTTCCGTATACAAACCGACAAAATACTGGCGCATAATACACCAGACATCACACTGGTTGAGAAAAATAAGGTCACAATCATAGACATCGCAATACCAGGTGATAGCAGGGTCGCGGAGAAGGAACATGAAAAAATCGCAAGATACCAGGACTTAAAAATCGAAATTCAACGGCTATGGCACAAACCAGCAGTGGTAATTCCAGTGGTAATTGGCACACTGGGTGCTATTCCAAAAGCACTGGAATTACATTTAAAACAGTTAAAAATTGACAAAATCACCATCAGTCAAATGCAAAAAGCCGCACTGCTTGGATCTGCACGCATATTAAGAAAATACGTTACGACGTCCTAGGCCCCTGGGTGGGGCCCGACTAGTAACCAATGCCAAATCCGGCGAAACAACTGGCCGCTGTGATACAATTGTATAATAATAATAATAATAATAATAATAATAATAACAACAACAACAACAACAACAACAACAACAATAATAATAATAATAATAATAATAATAATAATAATACTCTTCAATAAAATTCACTGGCAGCAGTTCCTGGTTTATATTGTAAAGAATTTAGAAAGGGGGAAAAGTTCCGGATTAATTATACATAATTTGTTCTATGTGCCAAGAAGAGAACAAGCTGTTCCATTTCTCCTGGCATAAGATTTTATTTATTTATTTATTTTATTTTATTTATTTATTTGTTTGATATAGATTCAATTTTGTTTTCTGTAGGAATTTCTCTTTATTTTATCCAGATAATAATTTTCTCAGGTAAGTTGTTCTGAGAGACAGTAGCTGGCCCAAAGCCACCAACATAAAGACAGATTTTAACCTAACTCTACTGAATCATACATCTGTGACTTAGTTTTCAATCCCCACAAAATGTTTCCTCCCTTTGATTAAAAGCACATGCTATTGCTGTATGTATAATAGCACAGTACTATTAGCCTGCAAGTCACCAGCTTCCTTACATGACCTCACAATTGCCAATTCAACCATTTATATTCAAGACATCATGCTTATTGTATAAGGTTAAAAGGTGATGTGAATCTATAGCAAAATACAAGGCAGTTTCAGCTTCTCATAAAGGGATAGATTTCTTATTATATATTAGTAAACCTATAGTTCAATACTGTCATCAGGGGCAAGATATTTTAAAATACTACTTCAGACACAACAAAGATACCAAGCATACTTGTCAATATGCATATGATATTTTTGCCATTTCACAATATATGTCACCACTCGGATAGACCCGAAACAGGGAGACTTATGCTACAAATCCACATTATAATTTCTCTGCTAAAAAATTACATAATTTGTCTCCTAAAGGATTCACACTTACCGATAAATCAGAACTTCATCATCAGAGCAGTTATATTGTAGCTGGTACATTTTAACTCTTGGTGCTGACTTGCTAACTGTCCATTTGACTAAAGCTGAAGTAGTGGTCACCTCAGAAACCAAGACTGCCCTGTCTGGTGGCCCCTTGCTTTCTCCTCGATTAGACTTGCTGGAACTTGTGATGTCAGAAAGTCTTGATTTAGGAGGGGCTGTCCGGCCTGTACCATTGCTGAGATGTGGAAGCTGGACAATGGATAACTCAATTGTTGCAGTAGACTCTCCAGCAGCATTTGCTGCTATGCATGTGAATACTCCAAGATCCTTTGAGGTTGTGATAAGGATTTCCAAAGTGCCATTGTCATAAACTATTGTTCTTGAAGAATTGCCCATAAGTCGATCATCGGGTGCCACCCAGTGAATGATGGGAGATGGGTCTCCAATTGCTTTGCACTTCAAAGTGGCAGTTTGTCCTTCTAAAACTACAAATTTGTGAGTATGCTGTGTAATCAGAGGGGGCTCACAAACAAATTCCTCTTCCCGGACATACCAAAAATATCTTCCCTTTAAACCTAGAGGAGAAGCACATGTTTCCATATCATCATCCCTGTCCAGGCGCCGTAGCCACAGTAGCTCACAGTTACAATGCAAAGGGTTTCCGCCAAAGCTTAAAGATAAAGGTGGGGAAAATGGAGTTGTAGTTAATGGAGATACTTGAGACCTGGCAAAAATGGGATCAGGAGGAAGCTTCTGAAGTCTGTTGGACGTTAGATCCAATCTGGCTAGTTTCTGTAGATCTGCAAAGGTCCCCTCTGTGATATAATCGATCAAATTATGATCCAAACTAATCTGGTGCAAGTTTATCATCTTCATGATGGATTCCCAAGGGATGCTTTTGAGGTTATTATAAGAAAGATCCAGATCTTCTAAAGTAAATAGAAACTCTTCAAAAGCATCATCTGAAATATAATTTAGTTGGTTGTTGTTTAGAATCAGGTGCTGAAGGTTAATCAAGCCCCTCAAAATGTCCTCCCCAATTTCAGGCAACCTATTACTGTCTAAATGCAAAGATCGTAGGCTTTCTAAATCAACAAAGGAATAGGGCTGGATGTAACTGATGGTATTCCTAGACAATGTGAGGTCAACAAGACCAGTCATGTTGGCAAAATCCTGTCTGCTGATGTTAATAATAAAGTTGCCCCCAAGTCGGAGTTCAACAGTCCTCCTGTCTATGTTTGGTGGTACAAAAAGAAGTCCCTTTGAAGGGCAGAGAGTTCCCAGTGACTCAGACAGATTTTGACAAACACAGTATTTTGGACAGGCATGGACTGCAACAACCACTCCAAACACCAGAATGCTGCAGAACAGTTTTTCCATGGTAAATCAACGATGAGGCCTGCAAGAATGAGAAACAGTTACACTTTAGAGAATTGCTTTCATACCGATATATAAAAAAGAAAATAAAAGAAATCCTAAAGCAGCACATTTTAAAATCTAGTGGCACGTGAAGTGTTATTTTACCAAGTAGGATATGACAATCTAAGTATAAAAAGAATGTATGTTTCATGGCTCTTTTCCAGATACCGTTGTTGGTACTTTTTGGAAAGATTAAATCGGCTGCCTTTTTTCTGTATATTGACACAAATGGCATCTCTTTTATTCTGAGAAGTATTCCTTATTTAGCTAATCATATGATACTATTTCAGCTGGAGAGTGCAAACTCTTTTGTGTGTGGGGTGTGGGTGTGGGGGAACCTTACACTTATTTAACTCCTTGCAAACATCTCTGGGTTAGGAAAAAGCCTGGAAGTTATTTGACCATTCACTTGCAGTTTGTTCCAAACTCCAAGAAGACCTGGAGCAAATTTAAGATCAAGATAGGAAGACACACACACACACACACACACACACACACACACACACACAAGTCCCCCTCAGGGAAGGTTCTTTTGTGATTGTTAGATGATCACACTGAGTAGGAAATTGGTGCAAAGAAGACAGGGCTGCACCAAATATGTTATGGAGGCCAGGTTGTTCTTTTTCATATTTGGGTGGGAAAGATTCATAACAATTTTTAGGGCAATTGTAGAACTTAAGTTACAGTTTTGGAGTGTTCTGAATCTTCAAATGATGGAATCTGTGTCATCAGATATCATCACTTGTGGTAAGAATGAGCTTTAAGAGCCAATATGGAAGGATTAGGAGAGGAGGAGGAAAGGAGGATTTAGTGGATCCTGACTTTCACTTTCAAACAACTTTCCTCAAGCACATGCTGGCCAATGATTATAAGAGCTAATATCCAAAAGGGTACCAGATTAGGAAAGTTACTTTTGGATGTAGATTTAGTTCTTTCAGTCACTAAGTGCACTAAGGAATTCGCTATAAGATCACACACTGGCCAGATTTACTGTCCATTACATACATCTTTGCTTCAGTAGTTGAATGGCTCCTATGCATTTAGCCCTATGCATTTATTTAATAATATTAGCAACAGCAACACCACTTAGATTTACATATCACTTCATATTTCTTTACAGCCCTCTCTAAGTGGTGTACAGAGTCAGCATACTCCACCACTAATTCTCATGTTATTGATCTCAGAAGAATGAAAGGCTGAGTTAAACTTGAGCCAGACATGATCGAACTCCTGGTTGTGAATAGAGTTAGCCTGCGATACTGCATTGTAACCACTGCACCATCATGACTCTTAATTGATCGTTTTCCCTAGTTCCAAAGGATACTGGGTGGTCTAAAGCTAAAAAACATCTGTTATACAGGTATATTCTGTATATGTAGACAATTGAGATTATAAAAAATAATAGTAACACTATGTAATAATAGCCATGTAATTAAATAATGAATCAATAGATAGGGAAAAAAGGACTTCTTTTCCTCTTTTGACATGCTAATACTCTGCAGAAGTAAGTTAAAACAAGAAAAGGTCATATAACAAGAAGAGAAGCATAGCCTTCTTCATGTTTGAGATAATTAGTTTTATGATGAAGGATTCAGCACAAGTATAAATCTAGAAATAGACTATCCCAGAACAAGCTAGACTTTTTCAGAAATGATTTTTCTTTGAAAAGTCAACTCTTAGCAAAATATTGAAATAGTAACCTTTTGCTTTTGAATCCGAAGTTCCTAGTATTAAGAATTTGATTATAACAGTGCTTGAGATTTGCTGCACTTGGAGAATTCCTACTAATGTCAATTTCCAGAACAAGACTTCAAACCTTCAAACTTTCATGGAATTTGTATGCCGCCCACTCCCTAGGGACTCTGGGCGGCTCACAACCAGTAAAAGCATTTAAAACATTTAAAATTACAATTCACAACAGCAAAGCAATACAATGCAACACAACTTTCCTTCTTTTTATATATCATGATGAGCCCTATGAAAAGGTAATCACCTAGAAATGTTTGTACGGAAAAAAAAATCTGTTTACAATTGTTTATATCTTAGTTCATGCAGTGCAATGAAGGAGGAGGAGGAGAAGGAGAAGGAGAAGGAAAAGGAGAAGGAGAAGGAGAAGGAGAAGGAGAAGGAGAAGGAGAAGGAGAAGGAGAAGGAGAAGAATCTCATTATGTTCAATCCTGCAAATAAATAGAGGACAATTCAAGCATATGTTTAGCTTTACCTTCTATTATAAAGTAGAATCCTGTGGCTTTGTAACCATGCTGTTTATGCAAATCCCTGTTACAGTTAGCAAAGCTTTGAGCATTGTATTTATTCATTAGTAACAGACAGTGGGCTTTTGGAATCTTAAGTATAATTATATTCTGCAGCTTTAATTTAGTGTGCTATCCTAGAAGCTGCAACTATAAACAAATAGAGGAAAAAAAGCTTTAGAAACAATTTGAGAAAGAGTTTGATACAATTAATTAGCAATGTGCAGAGATTTCTTTACCTACTACTTCCCCTATTACCTAGCCCAAATTTGATTTTTTTCAAGGTTTTGGGTAGTTTCTCCTTTTAGTGTGTTCCATTTCCCCAATTACCATTTGGGGAGATGCTGTAATGTTTCACTGCACTCCTGAGAGCAAGTTGAGATCAAGAAGCATAATTGAGAAGCAATTGAACATAGTTATGGGAGATAGGTAACAATATCAAAGAAAAGACAGCTTAAGGTATGTTTATAACTTCTAATACCTAGGAATTAAGTTTTCCAGGTGTATGTATGAAAGAGAAAGAGAGAATCTGTGCATTATAAAGTTACACAAATAAGAGTGCTGCCTTCTGTTCTCTCTTTGTGCTCATGATGCTGCTCACTCTATCGCAGAGGGAAAAAAAGTGGATTTTGTTGAGTGGGTGGTTAAATATATGTAGAACTCTGTCATACCACACTGCCACTTTGAGGGAACAAGTGCTTGCTCATAAGAGATTGGATTATGTGGCTTCTAAAGTACTAAAGTTCCAACTCTATGCTTCTAAGTGTAAGCCACACTTTCCACATATGTAATCTATGAAGGGGTTAAAAAACCCTTTCTCCTTTCTACAGTTCTATGAAATACATTGAAAACAAATGCATCCAGTCCGAAGAACAGAAAGCATTGCTTGAAGTGGGATGGACTGATCTAAAGAGAAACATGAGCATTGCCACCTGAAACATCTCTGATCATTTCTAGTCCTTCCTGGAGCAACCTTACTCCTAATCCAAGATGTCTATGGAGATTCACAGTGATCCATGTCATGGTTGTCCCAAAGTAATTTTCCAAGAGGCAACTGGACTTTCTGGTTTTTCTTTGAAGACATTTTGTTTGTCATCCGAGAAGCTTCTTGGACGGGAAGTGAAACATCTTCAAAAAAAAAAACCCCAGAAAGTACAAATGCCTCTTGCAAAAGCACCTTTGGGAATCCCCAAGATTCATATTGACCTTGAACTGAAATGAAGTACATCTTTCAAATCATTTGAATGGAAGGAAAAATACGGGCCTAATGACAACATAAAGGCTTCCAAGTCAAATTGAAAATCCAGCTGTGCACCTTCCTTTAACATGGGTGAAGGTTATAAAAAGCTGAAGAAGATATTGGGAGATGGAGGAGCTGCTGCCATGGCTGTCAGTAGCTACCCAAGTGGTAGAAAGTGAAGAAAGTGGCATGCTGTGGATGACATCTGCCAGGGGGAATAGAGAAACTGGGATGCTATGGATGACATCTATCAGGGGTAATAAAGTAGAGAAACTGACATGCTGTCATAGTAATAATGTCATCAATGCTGTATCAGGAATTGTATAAAAGCCTAACTAAGCATATCTAGCTAGTTTTTCATGGCGGGTTAAACCATTTCTTATAGGAAGCCCTTAAAGAAGACATGAATTCAACTACATCTCTGGCTTTCCATTCTTTGGCATCTGGGATCCAGAGACAAGATTCCACCTTTTTAAAACTGCCTTTGCTAGATTTATTTTCTACCTTACGGACCTGGTTGCAATAGTCCCTCTGGAGATGATATACCTGGAAAAGAGTGTGATTTAGCACCAAATTCTCTGCAGAATCTACCTTATTTGCCTGCTCTAGACAGATTTTTCCCTTTGGCAGAATCATCTGCTCCATTACACAATGCTTTCATTTATGGTGAACACTTATCCTGGCATCTCCTCCCACAGCTGTTCTACTCAGCAGCAAATGTTTTACAGAAGGTCTGTGATATCTTATTACTTTGCTGATTTGTATTTAATAGGCTTCCATCAGACTGCAAAAGTAGCATTTTTTTCATCAACTCAAAGTAGTTTCCTGGGTGCCAAGTGAAAAATAGCCCCTTTGGACCTCTTACCACATGGTTCAACATGAATTAATATGAATAATAATACCACATAGTTCAGCATGAATTAATATGAATAATAATAAGAATCACAAAGAGCCTTTTTTGTATTTAAATATCTCTCTCTCATAAAGATACAGGTGTTGAGAAGCGGTGTTTAATTTTTAGGGGTGTCTCCTAGGAACTTTGTTTAAAAATTCTGTGTTCAGTCACTGAGCTTTGCATATAAATTACAAATGAACTTTGCATACATTGGTAATATTATAAGGTAATTTGCATATTAACAGTTTGTGTGTGTATATGTATCTATGTGCCTATGAATGGTATCAAGCAAGAACCAATTATATGCCACTCACATTCCACTTATTTCAGCATGCTTTTCCTTGGGATAGACAAATATGTCAATATCACTTGGCTTAGTTTCTATTTTTTAGTGATCAAGGACCACTGATTTGCTTGGACATACATCCTAAGCTCCAAAAGTACCTATCTTCATTATGCTAGTCTGACTCATCCCGCCGAATTCTTCCTATGAATCAGAGACAAGGGAACATTGACATCTATGTATGCAAAAAATCCATATAAACACACCACAGTGCATATATTGTTTTTTACTTATGATCAGAATGGGGTGTTTGCAAGACCCTTATGGGAAGATGAAGATGAAGCATGCAAAATAGCATAGATATTGGTGTAGAATTTTTTTTCCAATTCCATGATCTGTGCAACCATGAAACCTTGAATATGGAATTGCCTCTAAACTGTATAAGTAAACAAAAGCCTTGTTCTAGCAGATATGAGATCACTTAATGCAGCTTCACAAAGCCATGCTGGGAAACTCATAATCCTGATTGAAGGATTGCAGTTCCTTCCATTGACAGCAGTTGGTATTTAAAGCAATGTGGCCTATGAACTGGCAAAAGGCCATCAATATGGCAAAGGGCCATCAATATGGCAAAGGGCCATCAATATGGCAAAGGGCCATCAATATGGCAAAGGGCCATCAATATTGGCAAGCATTAATACTCTGATCTTCAAAGAATCTATCAAGTTTTTTTTAAAAAAAATAAAAACTCTGTAATCATTACCACAACTGTTGGCAGCAAAAGCCATGCGTTCATTATAAGCTGAATGAAAAAGAATGGCCTTCTGATAGGCCTGCTTTTCTTGACTTTATTTTCATTTAGTGATCTTGAGTTTTCAGATGGGCTCCTCATCTTTAACAGCTATGTGAAAAGCAATATAACATATAGACAGACTATAAATACTGTAACTCTTTCAAGTTGTTTGGATGCAAACAAGTGAATATTTGGTAAATTAGGAAAAAAACTGAGTTAATTTGGTATATTGTCATAAACCCAAGATTTTATTTAAGGAAAAAGAGAAACATACATTCAACCATTCATTTATTACAAAGCAGAGTCCAACTCATCTACTTTTCATTTTAATACTAAATTTATATGGAAAAGACAAGAATATATAAGCAAATATAAGCAAATATAGTTCAATCTTCAATTATGCCGAGATACTAAAGACAACAGTATCTATATCCTGCTGTCCAACATGCCTTTGAAATTCTGCATTCTCTGTCCTCCTATATGCATCCTGAATATTTTGGCCATTTATATGATCTATTCTTCCAGGAAAGCAACCATTTTAATACATATCTGTAAGGTATTAACGCAATGTGAACTCAACTCTGTTCTTGGCTAGGTCTCTCATGTCTAATTACAACATGAGATAATTAACAGCATTAATTACATGAACTATAATTTTGACTCAGCCACTATAATCAGCAGGAAGACATTATATTCAGGCACCTTTTGCCTTTGTGGCCATCATCTGTTCCTAACCAATGAGATGGACAGTTTCATTTCCATGGAAACTGAATAGCTTCAAATAGCAGGAAAGTGTTATATGAAGCTTCCAAGTTATTGATAAAGGGACAAAAATTTATCCCGTGCAATCATTATATAAAAGAGAAAGGAAGAAAGAATATTTGTATGAAAGTTAAAAAGAAAAATGTAACAATTAGAAGATCGGAAAGCTGGAAAAAGAAGTGACCCGAGACTTTAAAGACAGATAAACCAACAACTGTGCAGATGCTTTATTTATTATCTCCCTGCTTTGTTGCATTCTAATTTATCTTTGCTCTTATCATTTTTATTGTTAATATTTACTACTTAGTTTCTTTAATCTTACATTAAGGGTAACTGAGTTATGCTATAGAAAAACCCAAGCTGCTGCATAATTCTCTGCACAAGAAATTCTACAGTATTGGCAATACAGTGCCTCTAGGCACCACAAAACAGCAATCACAGCTGAAGAACATTGACGTTTTGTTAGATCTCTTATATTGAAGCCTCATCACATCTCATGAATTCATGACCTCATGAGATGACATTTGAGAGAGAGGGGGGGGAGGGAGGGAGGGATGGAGATCCCCAATGTTTTGCAATATTTTTATTCAGTTGCAAACATTTGTATGTTGACTATAATTATAATTTTGGACAGTTTACAATAAACACAGTAACATTCTATAAAATATTCTTACAATCAGACCAATTAAAGTACAATGAATAAAACCTATTAATAAAAATAGTTGTTATCATCAGCCAGATATGAATGCTATCTTGTAGAGAGTTATTGTCACTATTGTTGTGAAACACTATTAGAATAGGGACATAAACAACCCAGGGGAGATGTTGTGGATTGGCAAGCAGTTCTGGAGCAAGTGGGCTATTAATTATAAAGTTCTTTGTTCTTTAGATCCAAACCCCTGATCATTTTCAAGGTAGGTACATAGAGCATCATTTCCTTACCAGAATGTATAGGGTAATAGGTTCTACCTAAAGAAGATATCTTGAAGTCGACATGGAGCTGAATATAAAACAATTTAAAAATAATCACAATAACTTCAATGAAGACTGGCAGTTTACAGGAAGCCAGCAAAGTTTATTTTCCTTCTTCCATTCCATGGTATTCAATTCTTGGAGACTGTCCGAAAAGACAGATCTTTTCTTGGCAAGCTCATTTTTTTGACATTGCCTGCATTCTAAGGCTGAGAAAAATGACTGACCCAGTATCACTCAATGGCTCTGTGCCTAAGGAGAAAATAGAATTCTCAATCTCCTGGTTTCTAGTCTGATGCCTTAACTACTACACCAAACTGACTTGATGCTTTTTTAGGCAGGTGTTATCCTATTAAACTAGATAATAGTGTTTGGCAAATGAGCTGCTGCATTTGGTGCCAACTATAATTGCAGATTCCCCTTGAGATCAGCCCAACATAAAACACACTACAAATTGAGAAGGGCATGGGTTACTGGTTTTAGTACCGCCTAGTCTAACAGGAGCTGTGAGTTCAGGAGAACTCCTAAGATATGCAGTAATTCCTTCAGTGAAAGGAATTCTCCCTATCCAGATATATAAGGAACATCTATATCACTTAAAGGTTTCTGGAAAAAGAAAAGGAAAAAAATCCTTCTTGCTAAGATTCAGCTGTACCCTGTTTGCTCCAAATATTGCTTCATGGCCTCCAAACACCAAGTCAGAACATATGTCAGATCACCTTACAGGTGTCTCAAATAATATCATGGTACTAATGGTTGATGGTACTGAACAGTGCAAAACAAGAAAGAATACATCCACTTACAAGTTCCATCATTGATTATCCCCAATGGAGTCCCCATCCCATACTTAGCCCTGAAACTTGCCAGCAAAGGATTGTGATAATCCATTGCACCCAGAGCTTTCTGTAGTTGAAACTCAAGTTATCTCTAGATTCCAGTTATTGCAAAAGATAGTGTGATGATGCCAATGGCCAGAAAATATTGTTGAACCATTTTCTAAAGGCCCTCCTACATTTTAAAACACAGAGAGGCATAACATTACTTTATCTGCAAATGAACAGGGCACACTTTTATCAGTATTTTGCTAACATATTGACAGTGATGACATTGAAGGGACGGATGGCTTCTGCCTTATAAAATCAACTATCAAAAACAGTAACCAGTAGTCAAGAAATATGTCACAGACTAGTATTTACTGGAGAGCAATGAAGGCTTTCAAAAACTTATTCAGATAATGTGAACTAGAACAGAATCATGTAGGAAATGGTATTTTCTGCGATAGTGTATGAAAGCTAAACTTGGACTTCAAAAAAACAGGATTGAAACAGAATTGACACTTTTGGATTTTAGTGGCACTGCAGATTCCCAGGAACACCATGGGTAGCCAAGAAAACAAATACATGGGTCTTGGAAATAATCAGTCCAGAATTCCTATTTGAGGCACAAATGATGAGGACCATATTTTGGACCTACTGTAGAAAGATCTAGCTTTCCCGAGATGTTTATAATGCAGGACAAGGTGGAAGGAAAGAAGAAGACAACAAATAACAAGATGGATAGACTCAATTAGTAGCAGAAATGTGTTGGATAGCATGATCATCCCAAGTTTGGAGACAGATCATCCAGAAGAAAGCTTATATATTAATTGCTAGAACTTGTCACCAATTTGATCACACATAATCAATTTATTGCTAATTCAATGTGAGTTTCCAAGAAAAAAATACAAAATATCTAATTAAACTGGAAGTTAATTAGTACTTATAATCTTACAGTGGTGAATTCTGCTGTAAAAAGTACAAATGTAACACTTTATGCCTGATTCAGTTTTATTTTGTATGTTTATACCTTTGCATAACAAATTCTTGGTTTTTAAACTTCACTGTCTAGCAAAAAATAGTTCTCAGTTTGTGCCAAGTTTAACCACAAATTAAAAGTGACTTTGCAACATAAATATTTGCATTGTAAAACAGTTACTTGTGAATCAGCCTTTAGTTTATGTAGTACTTTAAAACACAAGACAATTTTTATAGTCCTTGCTATAATCAAAACAATTTAATGCTTTGAAAATGTGCATTGCCAACTAAATTTAGAAGCACAATCTCATGTAACTATAGTATGCTATTATGAATTTGGCTTGAGATATTGTAAAGATATACCCAGCTGCAAGATGCAAAATGAAGCAGTGCTCAGCTGTGTTACTTCAAGCCAATGCCTAAAATATGATCAATCATTACAAAAAATTGTTTTTCAGTGAAGAGAAGAGATTTTACAAGCCTTATAGATCCTGAAAGATACGTCCATTAGTTCTCAGGCCAGAAGAATGAGTTGCTTCTTCTTCTTCTTCTTCTTCTTCTTCTTCTTCTTCTTCTTCTTCTTCTTTTTCTTCTTCTTCTTCTTCTTCTTCTTCTTCTTCTTCTTCTTCTTCTCCTTCTCCTCCTTCTCCTCCTCCTTCTTCTCCTTCTTCTCCTTCTCCTCCTCCTCCTCCTCCTCCTCCTCCTCCTCCTCCTCCTCCTCTTCCTCCTCCTCCTCCTCCTCCTCCTCCTCCTCCTCCTCCTCCTCCTTGAGATATTCCAAGCACTGGCCAAAAACATTTCCCCTTCCCCCCTGTTGCATATGTGATTAGTAGTGAAGGTTAAAATAATAATAATGCCTGGGACATCTAGACACCATTAAAAGTATCTTACATATTGTTTCAAGCACTGTTGCTGCCTTCAGAATACCTACAAAACAACAATATACCCTTCCTTAGCTATGATAAGATTTTCTTCTTTTCATTGAGTTAAATTCTCCCCACAAGAGATAAAATGAGACATCAGAGAATGTGTTGGAAACTATCTGAATTATAGGCTCCGTATTTCATCATGTCCACATATACTGTATCGTTAAGGGCCTGATGTTAACTTTTTATTTAACATTATTATTCAATAAGTTATAAAGTAAAGTAAGGTAAATAAGTTTACCTTCTTGGTAAAGAAGGTTACTTCTTGATCCAGTCAACTGGCTTTAAAATGATTGACAAATACTTCTCCATGTAAACAACTTGGGAGTAATTAGCTAAAACTCTGGAGTCTTTAGCAGATTTAGGTCATGTTTGCTAATTTAAAATAAGGCAAACAAAATTCATCAATGTGAGACAATATGCAATGTGTGCCTGCCTGCCTGCCTCCCTCCCTCCCTCTCTCCTTCCCCCCCTCTCTCTCTTTGTTTTTTTTTTTAATGGTTGGTCATGCAGCCAGCCCAATATTTACACTGGATTTGGCATTTTTATCCACCCACCAGATCATTTATTAGGCATGTGTTGTTGTCTGATGGTGTTAAAAAGTACAGTTGCAGGATATGTTTTAAAATGATCAGACTTTTATAGTTGACTGAGGGTGATTTTATCAATGTTGTGATGGTGATTATTATTATTAATAATAAAACAGTTCAGTCCAATGCTAGATACTGACCAGTGGTGGGATACTGGTTCTGTGGAAGTCGCTTGGTGGGCATGGCATGGCTTTGTGGGCATAGCAGGGGAAGGATACTGCAAAATCTCCATTTCTTCCTGATCAGCTGGGTCTTGGGAGGCAGAGAATAGATGGGGTTGGGCCAGTCAGAGGTGGTATTTACCGGTTCTCCGAACTACTCAAAATTTCTGCTACCAGTTCTCCAGACCTAGTCGGAACCTGCTGAATACCACCTCTGATGCTGACTTATTTTGATAGATTTCCAGTTTTCTAGAAGTGAAAAGAATAAGGTCTCCCTTTAAAATGTAGAAGATGTATCTGACTCAAGTATTTAGGTTTCAGTTTAAAGGATCCAACATTCTGATACACTTCGTTCTCTTCCATTGTCTACTTTTCCTTTCCTTTAAGTATATATTTTAAATGCCATCTTTCTGGAAGCTATATTAAGAAAGCACTCTCAACATTCTGTCACCGTGACAAAGATAACTATATTATGAGAATACTGAAAAGACATAAACAAGTGCTATATGTGTATATGTATAAAGTGTGATAGTTTTGCAATATCCTCAAAATTAATGAAACATACCTACAACTTTTCTGCTATTATGTCTGATATCCCTGTACTTTTGGTGGTGGGGGGGAATGACAAACTGAAGATGACTCAACTAAAAGTGGAGCAGATAACTGCAATGGAATGAATGAGTACAAACATGAATGTTTGTCTCAAAGGTGCTTTTCAAAACACAACTGATTTTCTTGGGGAGAGGGTGTTTCCTTGAAAACTTTTCATTTCTCATCAAAGAAGCTTCTTCAGTTCTGTCTGAATGGTGGAGAATGGAAGGATTTATACTCTTCACATTCATCTGGTTGTTACCACTCTGAAGATTGGCTGTTAGCTTAACCAGATAATAGCAACAGCAAAATGACTGCAAAGAATATAAATCTTTATATTCTATCTAAGAATATAAATTAGTCAGAACAGAAGAAGCTTCTTTGATGAGAAATTTTTCAAGGAATAAAGCACCTTTGGGACAACCATGACCTGGACATTTGACAGTCTCTACAGAAACTGGCTGTTTGTAATCCCTCTCTGGACAAGGAGAGGATTTTGGATTGCCCACAAGTATTCCAGACAATTGCAACTTTCAAGGAGACCTCAAGATAGTGGTCTCCAATAGTTTAAAGATCTGGTATATGTGGGAATAGCTACCTTGTTCAATACGTGGGTAGGACATTTAAGAACACTGGATTCACATACTTCTTTTCCTAGTTACTTTTGGAGATTGCATGTTCAGCTACCAGGAATCTTTGAATCATCATATATTTTACTATTTTCTGGTTGGTAGGGACATTTGGATTATATGGGTTCCATCCAATATACAGAAATATACAAAAGTGCTCTCTGTTTGTCTTTTCTGTTCTATAACTTTCCAAGCTCTTTAACCTACATTATAAACTTCTTGGGAAGTCATATTGTAATTTGGAAAACAACTGTACATAAATGAAATCACAAAATCATAGAATTGTGCAGTTGGAAAAGACAAGGTTCATCAGCAGAATGCACAGGAAATTAACCCATTTTGGAGAGGTGGTGGCTGATGAAAGAAGCAAAATGTTAAAAAGTTATAATATGTATGTAGTTACTTACCAAGCACATCTAAATTATATTAAAGTAACCAAAATATCTTTACAATTCCCAAGCCATATCACAATGTTTGAGCAACCCAGTTTGGAAACTGAAAGTTGAAAATTTTGACACGCGCTATGTGTCCAATGTCTTCTTTAAAAATTTCCAGAAATGGAGAATCCAAAATATAAATAGGAAAAAAAATCTATGTTCTGCTTTTTGTAAGATGGGCAGCTATATACATTTGGTTAATAAAATAAATATCTACATTAAATTTTGGCTTGTTGTCTAAATTTATTTGATCTTTGTGTTTTATATTCCTGATAAATGTTTGGGATGCTCGGTGTATCAATTTATTCTAATATGATTAGATTTCCATAGACCTAAACTCATCTTCCTTCCAGAGGAGCTGTTATTCGGTTCAAGAGAAAGCACAACAGGATATCATGGATTGACAGGGAAGGTTTGTCTTCTGGAAAACTGAATGGGAAAGTTCTAACCTCAGAGGAAATCTGTAAGAACATTAGAAGCTCCTGAATCTTTGCATTGGGAAACTGATTTTGTAGCATCTACTCTAAGGTCAGTTAATTTTAGCCATCCCCACATTATATGCTGACTATAAATCAATTTTACAAGTTTGTAAATGTGCATGGAGCATTAGTCAGCTCTTTTGAGTTGGCTACAATTGTGCTTCCTCAGCAAACTCCTCTGAAATTTGCAGCTCCAATCTTCCTTCTCTTATTACAACAATAAGAGAAGCAAAGGGATCAATCTGTAACCCATATGGAACTCTTTCCAACTGTGCAACAACAAGAGACTGCTCATTGAGTTAGTTCTGTTTTCCTCTGCTTGGTGCCACTGCTTCTAATTCTGGTCCAGATTCCCTGCTGCTCAGAATGCAGCATCTCTCAGGGTGGCCTGTTATTATGAGTTTAATACAGCTAAAAATTGTATGGCCTTCTGCTTCCTAACTATGCCATAGAAAGACATCAACTTGGATCTTTATTTTTTTTGTTTCGCTTGATTTGTGATTGCTGCCCCCCTCCCCCCTCCGAACTTGTAAGTCCATTCAGGGCAGAGGTGGTGGTGGAAGAAAGTGGATTTGCTGCCATCTGCTTTATCTTGGGGTTGTGAAATGACTTGTTTAAGTGAACTAAAAGAAGAAATAGTAGAATTCAGCATGGTGGCTTAAAATAGAACTACCGTAAATCTGAAGTGGAAGCACATGTTCCTCTCTGTATTGATCCTCTTCCTCAACTTTGGTTGACTTTTTTCTCTTTAAGTGTTTTGTTTTTTTTGCAAAAGAAAAGATGCTGATTTCTGCTTCAGTTGCCTTCAGTTAGGAGAAAGTGAGAACAGATCTGGCTGTTTCTGTGGTCCACAACGGGTCAGCCAATTAACAGTTCTGATTGGGAACAGAAATGCAGCAAAAAATAAAACAGAAGTAATAAGCCTGTACAAAGTGTGATTGGTGCTGTTTCAGCAAAGAGATTTGAGATGACTCCTCAATTAGAGAAAGTGAGTTACAGTACTGCACCTCAGAATGAAACACTGAAGTGGTCTGACTTGATTTGGTTAGCAGCATGTGTGCAGAAGCTCCTTTAAGCATCAAGAGTAAAGTGTACACTATTCAGATCTGAAGCAGACCAAGGTTCTTTTTGATTTGATGTTGACACTTTTGTTGTATCTGTCAGTAAGTCTTTGAAGGAGGCTGTACTTGTACAGTTTCAAAATCAGAATAGAGCTGGAAGGGAGTTTGGAGGTCTTCTGGTCCAATTCCCTGCTCAAGCAGGAGACCTTATACCATTTCATATAAGTGACTGTCCAGTCTTTTCTTAAAAACCTCCAACAATGAAGCACCTACAACTTCTGAAGGCAAGCTGTTCCACTAGTTAATTGTTCTCACTGTTAGGAAGTTTTTCCTTAATTCCAGGTTAATTCTCTCCTTGATTAGTTCTCATCCATTGATTCTTGTCTTGCCTTTTAATGCTTTGGAAAAAGTTGACCCCCTCTTCTGTGGGGCAGTCCCTCAAATACTGGAATAGTGCTATCATGTCACCTTTGGCCTTCTTTTCTCTAGATGCATGGCCACAAGAAAACTGTGTTGGGGGTAAAAGAGATATAAAGGAGATGGTAACGGAGCATCAATGGTTTTTTTTTACTGGTATTATATTTATCATGGTTGCATTGTTGCTATATCTTGTAAGATCTCCTGACCTAAGGCAAACATTTTATTGGGCCCAAATAGTTGCTATGCAAGACCAGGAAAACCTATAACTACTTTAAAGAGCTGTTAGATCCAAAACATTCTTGTCCACCTTAATTCCAGAGCAAATCGTGAGAAGACTTCAATGTGTTGCTTTGAAGGGGAACATTGCTTTGATCACTGAATCAAAGTACTCCACAAAAGCTCCACACAATGCCAAGGTGTTTCCCAAGTCATATTAGGGAGAGGAAACAAAGGCAATGAACATGATTTTAAAAAGAACATGCTGGCAGTTCAAAGATATGTGATGGAAACATTTCTCTTTCAAAAGGCAGAAGAAAGAGTAAATTGTTATGTATCCTTAGGAGTGGTGGGGTAGAGAATACATAGGTTATTAATCTGACCTGAAGAAGAATTGGAAGCTGGGCTCAAAAAGATTTCTTTGTAGTTATCCCATCATCCACTCATAATTCTAAATACTCTTCAAATAGTAGTATTCCTTGGAAGTTCAAAGAAAAGAAAGAGAGAAGGAGGAGCATAGCAGGTAATAAGCTGAGTTTCTTATATTTAAAGAGGGCAGAGAATAAGGAGTAACAACATATTTTATAATCTTAAAGAATAAATTGGATCTCACTTTACAGTTCCTGCTTTCCAGCTACTCCCAGAATGGTGGCAATATCAGCTAAAAGGAGCTCATGGCTATAGATGACATTTAAATTGATATTGCAAACAACAGGCTCCATTACCTCAGAAGTTGCTCACCGCATTCCTAATATGGTTGCTTTTCATGCTTTATTGTTTCCCCATTCCCACATAATGCATTTCTACTAGCTTAGGCCAACACATTTCTCCATTTTTCCAGTTGTTTTTCCCTTCCAACTTCTTTGATTTTCCTTTAAGCAAGCGGCTTCAACATATTCCTCTTATGACTTTATTTTTACTTTTTTCCCATATCCCATCCGTTGGACTGTCTCTATCCAGTACTCTTGTTGCTTGCTTGTTTCATTCAAGTACATGTCCATCAAGCTGATGTGCAGTTTAATTATTTTTTCTCAAAATTATGACTTATGAGACCTTTATTGGTTACAAGAATTTTCTTCATTGATCTTGGCCAGACCCCAAAATTGCTGACTTCCAATATATTTCTAAGAATGTGTCAACTTGAGAGGATTTCGTTGTTCACCATGTAAAAGTGCAGTTTCATGAAGTGTAAGTGGTCCTTGACTATTAATGTCTGTCATTAATTAATGGGATCATTAAGTGAGTTGCACCCAGTTTTAGGAACTTTTTGACATGGTCATTAAGTGACTCCAGATTCTCCCACTGATTTTTCTCATCAGACGCCCCCTGTGGAGGTCGCAAATGGCAATAATGTGACCCCAGGATGCTGCAACCATCATAAATACATGTTGGTGGCAAAATGCCTAAATTTTGATCACATGACCACAGGAGTATTTTTACAGTTGTAAGTGCAAGGAACAGTTATCAAAGCTTCTTTGATAAGTCTTGGAAAAAGTCATTTATTTCCTTTAAACTAGCCCTAGCCTGTGTCATTTGAAACCTAGTACTGATCTAAACTGGACTATATCCCTCTCTATTATGTCACATTCCTTCTCCCAATCTACTACTAACTTTTTAAACTCCTCTACTTTGTGTCTGCTTGCCTCTCTCTTTGATCTTTAAGTAGTAATAGGAAAGGGGTGTGGTACATGTCAACCAGAAGGTCTTGGAGCTGCAAGAAAGATGTGGCATGAAATAAGACACTAAGAATTTTACCTAGAGGAATGATAGAGTTTCCAGATATTTCTGGTTCAGGTACTATGTATATTTTCCACCTTATTTATAAAAAATAACTAGCAGATAACTCAGGTATTTATTTATAGGGGGGAAATGTCCAGACCAAACATAATTTCTAATATTGGATTTTCCCCCTTACCAGAGGGAGCCCCCTTGTGGAGTACTGTGAAGCAATTACCATGGCATCTCCACTGCGCTGTACAATAGAAGCCACTTGTGGCAGTACAGTAGAAGCCATTTAAGGCATTTATGATTTAAAATATTTTTAAAATGGATAGGTTATCTCTAAATCTCTCTTCCTTAAAAGTGCAGGCAATCAAAACAGGGAGTAGCTATCCATCTATCAAAGATGATTGAAATGATTCCTGCATCAGCAGAATGTTGCTCTAGATGACCTATAGGCCCATTCCAGCTCACACATTAAATTATTTCTTTCACCAGTTGTGATTTTTATGATCTTACTTTCAGAATCAGTCTCTGCAATGGGTTTGCAGAGCCTATTACTATTTATTAATTTAAAACATTTATATGGCTGTCCATCTTATGCCAGTCTGGCCTGCTCCCAATCAAGAATGAAAGCAATATCAATAATAAAACAACATTAAACACCATATCATAATTATTAAAACCATAAACATTAAAAACAAACACTGTGCTAGCATTGACAAAAGTGGGACCAATTACCAGTAGGTTCACTAATCATTGCCAAGCAGCAAGATGTCCTCATGACTGTGTCAATTACCATTGCACTAAGCCTTAGTGCAATGGTGCCACTGGACCAGATGGTGGTACACAAACTGTCCTTTCATTAAAAGTAGAAATGGGACCCTGACCTACGTAAAACATTTCAAAATATGCTAAAAGATACAGATGTTTAAGAGAATATATAATAAATGGTTTTATTCTCTCAGTGATTCTTTTCCATGTAACACTTTAAATTCACTTTAAATTCTATTCTGGGCTAAGATTCTACATAACTGTAGCTTATATTCTTGCATATAATTGATGTTTGGCAGGTTCATCAGGAGTAAGTAGTAGGGAAGCTTCTCTTGGCAGCAAACAGACATTGCATGTATGGAACTGATGTGCCCACTTATAAAATTGTAATGTCAGTTTTGCTCTCTTTTTAAAATTGATTTGTTTAGATCATTCTTTAGAATGATTTCTAACACCCATCTTTACCTGCAAGACATTTGGAATTTTGCCTCAATAAAACTCTCTCTCGCTAGGAAAGCAGCAGACTCTCTCACACTCACACATACGCCCACCATTAAATCTATACTATAATGTTCATTTATCATTCTAACCTCCTTCTCCTTCCAATATCCAGCTTTTAATTTCCCATTTGTGAAAATTTTCTCAGGGTTAACCAAATGAAAGGAAATCCTTCTTCCACATGTAACAAGTTCAAAATAAGGGAGGCACACTGATTCTGTAAAGGTTACTTTGTGATGAAGTCTCCCAGAGTACAAGCCAAGAAACTGTAAATTGTAGTCCATTTTAGGCATGAAAAACCAGCTGGGTGACTTTGGGCCAGACCCTCTTCTTCAACCCACTTCACCTGATAGAGTTAGTGTGTTGTGGGGCAAAATAGGAGGAGTATTAAGTATGTTTGCTACCTTGAGTTTTTTGTAAACATTAATAAAGGTGATTGAAAAAAATATTTAAAAACAGGATAGATTGGTCACCTCTAAATCACTGTTCTTAAAAAGAGCAGCCAACAGAAAATAATTGCACATCAAGAATGTAGGAAGCCAACTTCTGTGCATTTATTCTGATTGTCAACTTGCCAACATCTTCAATGGTGGAATTGAAGGAAGAAAGGAAATGAAGGAAATGTTTTGTTTCTTCTCAAGGTATATTTATTTGCCACAGGTATTGGCTTCAATGCAAAAGAGAAATAGAAAAAATAATTGGAGTAAATGTCCATGAAGAGCTCCTTTTTAAATGAGATAATGTATGGTTGATATAATTTCTACTCTTTAAATTTGTAAGAGTATTCTTTGTTTCAGAAAAACCTCAGGAAGGCAATCGCCAGAACTGAGTAATGAAACCAAGGGTTTTGACCTTTCATTTTTTTAGACAAAAGCAATTGTGCTCTGGCAGCAGGAAAATGAAGCATGGCAAATTCAGATGAGGTTACTTCATCAATGGGAGAAAAACAGTATGTGTTCATTATCCACATGCTTCACACCAGGACAAATGTTGTTCTAAGTATTCATTGTCACAGCAAGACTGGTATAGTAGCACACACAAACTGTTCCATTTCAACATTAAGTGATTATTACTATGAGTTGAGGCCTCTTCAGGCTAAGAAAAAGTAATTTCTCTCTAGGACCCCATGCAAACAAGCAGAAACCATCTGTAGAGAAAGAACAACTTTTGTTGTTGTTTTCTTTTTAATATATTTGTTCTTTGTATACTCATCCATCGGGATTAATTAATTAAATCAGTTTTAAAACAGAACAGAAGTTTTTCATTAAACTAGAGGAGGATGAATTTGTGAAAAATAAATAAGACATTTCTAAAACACAGCAGTTCCCATCTCCCGTTCTGAATTATTCCTGCTGAGGTGTGCTCTCTAAAAGTTCAAGAGTTATAGAATAACAAAGTTGGAAAGAATGTTGGATGTCTTCTAGTCCAATCCTAAAGCATTCCAGACATGATATGGGGCAGGAAAAGATAGTGGATTATTTTTATGCCATCCTATAGAAACTGGTAAATATAGTCTTGATTCAGTACCTCCCACACAAAGAGAGAAGGGACAGAATGCTATACTTTTCATAAAAGTACACAAATTTATGTAATATAGGAAATTCAACTTTTTTTCATAAATATATGTCTGTCTGTCCATCCGTCCGTCCATCTGTCCGTCCGTCCATCCATCCATCCATCCATCCATCCATCCATCCATCCATCCATCCATCCATCCATCCATCCATCCATCCATCCATCTATCTATCTATCTATCTATCTATCTATCTATCTATCTATAAACAGAATATATATTGTATGCATATGTATCCTTATTCATGTATATACATATATGATACAAAGTTAAGGCTAATGAAAATATTCAATATAATGCATCAAGATTAACTGAAATAAAAATGCATCTTTCAAAAGGTTTTGAAGGCTTTCCTTTTTGTCAGAAAGGACACCATTCAAACCTTGGTCATTTGGATGCTCATTTTTTAAAATAAATTCTTTTATTGCTTTTAAAATAATGTCAGAAAATCTGTGTGGGTTTTATTTTTCTTTTCTGTGACAATTCATGGACTAAGAGCCATGCAGCGGTTAGAATGCAATACTGCAGAATATTTCTGCTGTCTGCCGACTGCCTGCAATTTGGCAGATTGAATCTCAATGGGCTCAAGGTTGACTCAGCTTTCCATCCTTCCAATGTCAGTAAATGTCAGTCCTTAGAGAGGGATGTGAAAGCACTGTGAAGCAGTATATAAGTCTAAGTGCTATTGCTATTTATTCCCCCAACCCCACAGAGCCCTCATTTTATACACTTTTTCTGGCTGTACAGTATATAATCAAGTTAAGTTCATTTGGTTCACTTTGTATTGTGAATTGACCTACATGGCTTTAACCACCGCAATAAAATTCTGATGTTTTCTCAAGCAACTGTGACTGGCATCTTCAGAGGTATGATGGTCTGCCTCTGAAGATGCCAGCTGTATTTGCTGGTAAAATAACAGTTTTTATCATTACCCAACATACACTGGCTGTGACAGGCTACACTGGTATACTTTTTTTCAGAGCCCTGATATCTGATGCCTGCTCACTGGGAAATCCTTGTCCTCATTATTATCACCAATGTATGTCATAAAAGTTAAGGGTTTATCCCATTTTCCTTGACATCAAAAGAAGTAGAAGAAGGAATTCCTTTTTTTTCAGTGCAGTACCAAATGGTTGCCCAGTACTGCTTCCAAAGCATGAAAATGGCAATAGTTCAATCTTTTTTCCAGCATGATCCTTCATCCAATGTATGTGGGATTTATTCTCTGTCATGAGATGAATTGGAGGGCAAAGTTCAAGAGGAAGCTACAAAAGATCTCTGTTACATCTTTGCCCCATTCTCCTCAATAGAACCAATCTGCTGCTTTACAATCTGCTCCTGATCTTTCTCCCCTTAGTCTTTCCTTAGTGGAACAGAGCAATGGAACTACGGAGACAAAGAATCAGCTAGAATTGGGTATGGGAAAAAGGATGGGCCATGACAAAGTTATTCAATTGTTTTGTTTAAAATCCAATCTAGATTTTGGAGGTTTTGCCCACCCCAGAAAAAATAAATAATATTCAACTTCAATTCTGTCTCCCCCAAATTACCTATTTCCTCTGGAGTCTTTTAGATTTTTTTTAAAAAGATCTTCAAAGCAAAGCATGTATGAGTTGCAATCTTCATCATTTCAGATCTTCTACTGCAAAGAATGTTATGCAACTCCCCGTTTATGCTTTGTGATAAAGCACATGAAGACAAAACAAGCATGCATGTCTTCTTCCATTGTGTCTTCTAGCCTTTATGACATAGACAATCATTTGGAACCTGGTGGGTACACTGAAAAGTTTTAGAGGGTTTTTAAGAACATTCACAAAATATCTGCCATAATGGCCTTATATATTCACAAAATGACTAACAAATGGTGTGACCAGATCAATAGGCTCCAAATATTGTTTACCATCCTCTGAAACCTGCTCTAATTCCAGCTTCCTTAGTCTTTTTTCCAGGCAGGTGATCATTCTCCCAAACAAAACCCAAGGCTGTAATTTTGTGGTGTAAAGCTCAGAAACATCCACATAAAGAAAAGTGAAACTTGTGCTAGACAGCAGTTTAATGCATTTATTAAAATATCAATTAATGCATATGGTACAAACAAGCCCCTAGGAAATTATCTATTTAAATTGCTGTTCATTGATATGATGATGCTCATTGACATCCAGTACCTCCTTTTAGCATTTTGGAACTTTCTCAAAGGTCACCCTCATGGATCAGACCAGCTTATGAATGAATGAAAAATAGACTTCTCTGCAACTTTTACTGATCCAAAGATTTGCAGTTTTGTTCTTCCATAGATTGCGCCTTCTTTTTGCAACAAAACTCCTTGGGGCATCATCAAAATCTGCCCTTCTTCCAGAGGTGGTATTCTGCCAGTTCAACCCAGTTTGGGTGAACCAGTAGTGGCAAAGGTGGGAGGCTCTGCCCACCCACCCAGTGCATCACAGATGCATTGCGCATGTGCAGAATGTTCTGCATATGCGCAGAAGTGCTGCACACTTTGGTGTATTCGGGTCTTTTCCCATGTGAGATTGAGAGTATCTTGGCGATGTTTCGGGGAGGTCCCACTCATCATCTTCAGGCTGGTGTCTTTGGCCTTGTGCCTGTGCAAGCAAAAGGGATGGCAGCTACGATCATGCTTTTCTCACACATGCACAAGGCCGAAGACACCAGCCTGAAGATGACGAGTGGGGCCTCATCAAAACGTTCATTTCAAAATTAAATCTACCATTGTAACTTGTTCACACTGTTTTCAGTTCCTACTGTACATCTCTGTACTTCTAAATTCATGGTATACAAATGAATGTTAACACAGCAACCTTAAGAAAGGCATCTTTGTATGCAGGATGCATCAGCATTTTTCTTCTGTAGTATTTTACTGATGGGCTTCTGCACATTAATGGGATATTATACACACAAAATGTGCACAGTCTCATTTATCTGGAAGACCATGTTTCTTGCTTTACAAAGGTAATGCTCTGATAGAAATCCAATCCAAGGTCAGTTTAAAGAACCGTAAGAAAGGAGAGTAGGAACCTTGGCATTGATCATCATCTGTTAGCATCAAGGAAATCTTCTAGGCAAGTACAAGTTATCTAATTGGAATTTCCTTCTGGAATGAGATGTGCATATTTCTATGTATTATAGCTATTACTGATGCATCCATTTTCACATGTCTATTAGGATACTCATAATTTATACAAGTAACTGTCCTTTTGATGCTGAGATTTCTCTTCTTTGGCTAAGCAGAAGAGCTCAGTCACCCAACAAAGGCTGCTTTTATGGTTTGTTTGCTTGGGCAATGCTTTATCAATGCTCATTTTTGTATTTTGTTGAGTTACACAAAGACGATGCAAAATGAATAGGGACATGTTAGTTCTGCAAGTTAATATTGTTGTTGTTGTTTTGATTTGTTCTGCATTTCGAGGTATTTATTTTGAAAACCATGTAACACTTTAAAGGAGAATGTTTGTAGCTCAGGGTTCAAATAAGGGTTGCCCTCTGAGCTTGGTTATTTTCTTACAGACATTTTATTATCCAAACTTGGTAACATCATTAGTGCTAGTAAAGAGTGAGAGTGAGCAAAGGGAGAGCAAACGCCACTCCCTACTAACACTGATGCTATATCTTAGTTTGAGTAATGAAATGTCTGTAAGAAAACAATCAAGCAGAGAGACCACCAAGGACACTTCATGTTATGATTTCCATCATGCTATAGTTTTTTCTCCGCCCACCCAGCATAACACATTGATTTGGAAATAAATCTGTTCATCTGGGATATTAAAACTTGAGATAAATTTACAGAAGACTTTTATAATCCATGAATGCCAGAGGATGATTAGCAAACTTGAACAGTAAATATTAAATTGTAAATTTTAGATTAGTCAATAATAAATACAAATAAGTTGCAACTTTGAATGTCTAGAAACATAATAATATACTAATTATAACAATTATGGATGAAATAAACAAATATAAACACATAAGATCTATAACTTGCAATGTTGGTTTTTGTTGAGATAAATACTTGTTTGAAAATGTTGCATATTTTTCTTGAAAAACTTCAAAAGGAAGGATGTGGAAGATATACAATACATGTCCTTCAAAGTAGAAATGCATTTTCCTTCCAATAGATTTTTTTAAAAAATATGGTCATAAAAATGTAGCCTTTCAAATATTAAAAAAAAATTAAACTCTTATGAAAAATTCAGCCTAACCTTCAAGGTTAAAAAAAAAGTAAGCAGAAAACTGTCTTAAAACATCGTTTTTTAACATGGCTTCTTAAAAAATTAAATATATGTCAGAGAGAAAGTAAAAATATCACCTTACACCATTTACATTTTAAAATTGCTTTCCTTTAAGGCATTCATCCAAATACACCAGCAAGGGTTCTCTTTTTGAAATGGGAATCAGAGAATTTTCTTAGTCATTCTAGCCTGCTTGGGAAATCAGTTCTACAGCTCATATTTCATTAAAACACCATTTCAATGTTATTATTCAGAAACGGGGCTGAAAAAATGGAAGGAAGGAGCATGGTAATTCATATTCCTACTCTTGTTATTGACATTCCTCTGAAATGTCTGTCCATGGAAATCTGGAAATCTGATTTTCATGCCAATCAGGCCAAGATTCTCTTTTCTTTAAAATCACCACTGGCTTATTCAGGTCTTCTAAATGTCCATGTAAAGGGTAGTCCAATTATAGATGCAATCTCTGCTTTATGTAGTTTCACCTTCTATGGAGGGAGCGTTAACATGAAGATCTTAAGGATGTTTCTGGACATGTCCAGAAATTTGGAAATGGAATGACTGCATGAACTGGTTTATGCAATTTTCATGGCAACATTTTTTTGGGAAGTGATTTGTCATCGCTTTTTTCCTAGGGCTAATGGAGAATGTCTGGTTCAAACTCATTCAGCTGGCTTCATGCCTAAGGCAGGACTAGAACTCCCAGTCTCTCAGTTTCTACTTTGGTACTTTAAACCATTTCTTATTTGGAAATGGCCTCTGTAGTAATAAGCAAGCAGCAGTATTATTGTACCATGCATTACAGCACAAAGTGTGATTTAGCATCTCTTGGGAGATATCTTTGTGAAGTCTTCACAAAAAGAGCTACAGTATTCCAAAGCCTCTTTCTAATGATGCTTCCAGAAGATTGTTATGGTAAACAATGCCTGCTTCTTATATATTTCCTTAAGAAGACCAGAATATGCTAGAATATAGCAAGCTACGTACTGCTGCCCTCTCTGCAAATGGATATTCTGCCTTGAAATTTGGAGCTTTGCATTCCTTAGACAAAAGGTTTATCTTGTTTTATTTGTTGTTCTGCTTTCCTCATTAATTGAGTTGACACTCCTCTGTGTACATTAAATAATGCCAAAAATACAATAAAACAAAATAGAAGTTGAGTGGCATTTGTTGACATTTTCCAAAGAGGCAAAACAAGTTAACATTGTAGCTGAATGTTAAAAGGTCTGGGAGTTAATGTCTTTACTCATCAGTGTGGCTCTGGGCAGGGTTGACTGAATGCAACCATAAAATATATTTATATTTCCTAACATAAATTTTTATTCATTTAGTTTAATGTATTTCTAAAACATAAATTAAAAATAAGAATGGAACAAAACCCTGTATTCCTATTATTTTTTTATATTAAAAAAATCAGCTTCAAATAGGAAGAAATAGTAAGTTTTTTTTTTATTTGGTTTGGCTGTTAAACCCAAATAAATGTTTATATATACAAAACAACAATATGGCTTTCCCCATTTCACATATAAAATTTGTTTACATTGATCTCTCAAATAAACCTTATCTATGGTTTTGAAGTGTTTGTTGCCGGGGGGGGGGGGGGGCGGGTGTCCTGAGAATTAAATAATATTTTTATGTCTTTTGGTAACTTTACTCTCAAGAATATAGGCAGACTTGCTGAAATGGCTTCATTGACTTGTTTTTAAAGAGGCATTTTTTAAAAAAATAAGCATATTTTTATTTTGCACAAAACTCTTCAACTAATCTGGAATTTGACATGGATATTTATTACCAATAGAGCAATGTTACTACAAATATAGGATTCAGTTCAAAAACTAGATGATAAGATCATTTGCAGTATGATGATGATGATGATGATGATGACGACTCAAGATATTCTTGAGGAATAAGCACATGTGATCTGGAGAGATCAATTCTGTTTCTGTGATAACAGCTTAACTTAACACAACTGAATGTAGTGAAATATGATAATATTAGACCTAGAAACACCCTTGGGAAGACCTGTAACACTCACCTTGAAAGACAGTCACTGTCACTGTGGTTGTTGTCACCTAAAGGGATGGTGGGAATTTCCAGATAGGCCTTTGGGCGAAGCATGACATCCTTCCCTCCTCCTTTCCACAAAAGATCAGCCTGTTCCACCTCTCTCTATTGACTTGGAGCTTGTAAGCTTGCAAACACATATGTTGAAAGTTACTTGCAATCTGTTGTCTTGATCCTATCTCTGTGGAAAGCAAAACAAAGAAAGAGAATCATAGTAGGGACATTCCGTTATGGGATCTATAAAATTAATACACTAGTGCATGAAATCTTTTGAATATCTGAACTATGTTTTAAGTAGAGGTATAGAGAAACATTTAACCCTAACTCTGACCTCCCTCAAGTTGTGTATAAAATGGCTTAGGCTACTTTCTGAGCTGAAGATTGTGTAATGAAGCAAGTTGGATTGGTTTGTACATCCATACAACTCTGTGGATAGGCATTATTTAAAGACAACAGAACTTGAACACAGATCAGGACAGGGATCTTAGGCACTGGAAATTCTCTTTTTTATTAGTTTCAGGATAATTTGATGGGTAATTTCTTTTCTTACTCATTGATGATGAAAATATTATCATTATGTTCTCCATCTTATATGGGTATAAACAAAAGGATAATCAGAGAAGAAGAGAAGACCAATAAATTATGTTAGTAAAATAAGACAATTATATCTATGGGTAATGTATTTGAAAGAATGGCTTCAAATATCAGTTGGATGATTGCTCATTTGTATGCTACATCAATTTCGCAATGCAAGCACAATTGACTAAAGTCTTTTTTCAGAGTCTGGTCTATTTCATTTCTTATATTAGCAAACAGGACTTCTGCTAGCTTGAACAAACCAATCATCGGTTGTTTCAGTAAAACACCTAGGCTTTGTAGATAATTATCAGCAAGCTCAAGCTGAAAAATAAATCAATTGATATCTCCACTTCACATCAGCACAAAGAGCTTGTATAGTGAAGCGAGCTGTGTAGATCTTTAAAAGGGTGCTTCGGTATGATGAAGCGACATCACTTGGCTGGTATGCCTTGATTGGTATTTGCAATAGCCAGAAGAGGTAAATCACATCACTTTTTGGCTTAAAGGAAAGGCCCTTTGCTTCCATGCTGTGACATTTTGCTGAGGGGAATCCAAGCTGCCCTATATAGGCCTAATAGTAATAGCATTTAGATGCATTACTTTTCAGAAAAGCAAAGATCTTCATAGATAGCATCTCCTTAGGACTCATACAACTCTTCTATATGGTAACTCATTGCAGTTACTTATATTTCTTCCCATGCATTTCTCTTTTTTATCACTTTTGGGTGACTGCCTTCCTCTTTAAAATTCATAAAGACACTGCAATTAAATACAGAGAAATTCAATTATGTTGCAAAACAATACTGTCATTAGTCATTGACTGTACTTAATACCAGATCTATCATTTCATAACACATACAAAATGCATCTGTCTCTTTGATGCAACTTATAATGTTCCCCTTTTATGATAACATGGAATCTGGAATGGGAATAGTTGCATTTGTATAGCAGTATAGCAGACTGAATGTTTAGTTCTGTTAGTGATTTTTTTTACTTTCAATGGTCAGGTTTGTATTTTATTTCAGAAAGATCCCTTACATATTATTATGTATTCATTGTGCAGCAAATCAATCAGTTTAAACAAGACATTTATCCATAACAATAAGAAGACTAGCTACTACATTATCATATGTCTTTTTTCTCTAAGGAATTTAAGTCATCATCCAGTCTTCTCTTTGCCATGGTTTTATCATCAGAACAGTTCTTGCAGTAAATCAAGCTAACAGCTAAGTTTAAGGAATTACCCAATGAGAGTCAGAACTTTAGATCACATCCCATTTCATCCCAGATTTAATCTGATAAATTTTGGGCTATGACACCATCATCTGGGTGTAGTAAAGACAAGGACTCAAATCAAGTTTAGTTCCTGGAAATTGTATAGATATCTTCATAGAATTTTCTTAGTAGTGGTTTGCCATTGTGTTATTCAATATTTTTTCATAACTTCCTAATCTAGTGTACAACTCCTGATGATCTCTAACACAAGTATTGACCAGCTTCATCCTGCATTGCATTCTGAGCACAATCCAATATGTAGATGTTGCTACCTTTTGTGAGTTCAATCTAGTATCAAAATTTGTTTTTGTACCTTTAGCTTTTCTGAAACCCAAGGATATACTGGAATTAAATGTTACACAAAGAGAACAAAAAATAAATGGGACATTGTCACTGTTAACTAATTCTGTTGTGTTATTTTCTCTTACCATGAAACAGCAGAATGTTCCTCTTGTGTGTAGAGAACATGATGCTCATGATATGCAGATTACACTTATTTTTAAAAAAATAAATGCTTATCTACTACACTATGTAGATGAACACACAAATGCACCCCATTCATTGGCATAGTGTGAAGCACTCAGGAACGTGTGTTGAAAGGATATTTTATATACAGATGGGAGTGCTTCAGGTAATCTGATCATTTGTGCAACCCCAACTTCGCTATGCAGGAGTCCTTGCTCAACAACTGGTCATTTAGTGACCATTCAAAGTTATGCCAGACCCAACAAAAGGTTCTGGAATTCTGATAGTGGCATACATGTATGTGTCACATGATTACATTTTGGGTTCTTGCTCACTTTTATGGCAATTTCAATGTGCCACATTCATGTGACTGCTGCAAAACCAAGTTGTAAAATCAGGTTGGTGGGTGCTTTGAGTTACAACCATTATCATTTATAGTAGAAATCATATTGGGCTGCATTATGGTTGTAAGTTGAGCTCTCTTCCTGTAATTGCTTTCAGAATATATTGACAACCAGAAAATGAAGAACCTTGGGTTCCATTCTAGTTTTGCTTGTGATTGTTCCATTGTTTTAGGTATAGAAGTGTTAGCAAAGAAAAATGGAGCAAGCCATTCACTTTTTTAAAAAAATCAGTCAGTGCTATATGTACCAGTAAGTGCTTATTTCTGCACTGAAGAAATGATAGAGTAGGTACGCTTTGGAACTCAGTAACAGTTGAACCTAGCTGCGCACACAACAGTGTACTTGATGAACTACAATATACTCTGAGGTTATCCTTGAACTACCCAGCATGATATACTTGCCCAAAGCACTATTTGTCCCTGTTATCTTAGTATTAAAAGAGAGGGGAGGGGGAAACCATCCTCCAAACCAAGACAGGACAGAAACGACATCCTTCAGACTAGTCTGGCATCACTAGGGAAAGCAATTTATTGTCCTCTGATGCTATCAGCTGCTGAACTAGGTGAAACAGACAGCACTAACAAGTTTGTACACTAGCGTTGCCTTAGTGTTTTATACGTTATTTGAAATCCAACTCTCTGTCCATCAAATGTTTCCAGTCACATTTTTAAACAAGCTTCTCCAGCTTTATGATAATATGCCTTTTCTGACCTTGTTGCTTCGTATTAGCACCCCTTTCAAAAAGCATTGTTGTTGTCAGATCATGTTATTCACTTTCTGAAAAGATTATTATTAATGCTATTCATTTATTATTATTAAAATTTGTTACAATCATCCATTCCAGCAAACTCCAGATAGCTCAGAAAATCCAAATAAGCAATTTAAATAATTTGAAAACATAAAACAAAACAAAAAGCCCAGAATAAAAGCAAGCATAACAATAAATGCAATAGGCCCTCCACAAACATGTTAACTCCAGGCCTGGAGGTGGGGGTGGTGGATTTCCATCAATGTAAATGCAAACAATTAATTTCCTGAATCAGAGGCCAGTCTGCAAATTCTTAGGAAGTTCTTAAGAATTTCATATTTTTCCATATGAGTTCCACAATGGCTTCTGATTGGCTACTGTGGGAACGGAATGTTAAGACTAGAGAAAATGTGGGTCTAAACTAGTAGGTCTGTTACATTCTAACCTCAAAGATGAACAGATTTTTTTTTCTTCGCTGAAATAGATACCATTGCCAACACCATCAATAACATCATCACCATTTTCTGGAGCCACAGGAATTGTTGCTAATTATATACTTTCCTTTTATTTTAAGACATTTCCCATACTGACAGAAACATTGTTTTCACACCAGGAGCAGAAATCCCAGTGTATTTGCTGACATACAACTACGCTGAATAGGCTGATCTGAGAATAAGTTCCTGAATAATCCACTGAATAAAACGGGCTGACCTTGAGAGCAGCATGGAAGATTGGTTGTATTTCCCCTTTCCTTTTCCCTGAGGGAACCAACTGAACGCAAGCCTTAGCAAGAAAGTGTTCACAACAACTCAGGAAATCAGCTGAAAAGCAAACCTGATGCCTATGGAAGCTGATGACCTTTCTCTGTGTATCTCCCTAGAGTAGTCGCAATATGAGGATTTATATCCTGCTGTGAGTCTATTGACTGGCATAAACAGCTTCAGTTCTGTTTATGACTCTGATGCTGTCTTGCATATGCATATTACACATGGGAGGGGGGAGGTGGGAAGCAAAGAGGAAAGGGGCAAACATTTTGAAAATGGTGCCCTGCTGTTAGAAAACCTGAACAGTTTGTCAGGCGGGCTCAGTGAGGCTTAGTTTTCATTCATGTAATAAACAGTCAGGATATCATTTACAGAGTATGCTAAAAGACCAAGCTTGCTGCTATGTAAAAAAAAAATTCAGCACTTGGGAGCTATATCCATTTCAGGGATGAAATGGATAAGTGAAATAGCAAAAAGGATATGTGTAAAACAGATATTTTACCTTTTTTCTAGGAAAGTAAAGATAGGATAGGTGGAAATAATATCCCCCTCCCACGTTACTACTATATATTCAAATAGGGTTGTAAACAACAATAGACCTATTACAGATTCCTTTCGCATAAAATCTATGATTTACCAACCAGTCTCAGCTGTGGTTCAATGGAAATAATCATTGGGCCCTCTTAGAGAAGCAATTTAGAACTAAGGAGAAATTTCCTGACAGTTGGAACAATTAATCAGTGGAACAACTTGCTTTCAGAAGTTGTGAATGCTTCAACACTGGAAGTTTTTAAGAAGATGTTGGATAACCATTTGTCTGAAATGGTACAGTGTTTCCTGCCTAGGCAGGGAGGTGGACTAGAAGACCTCCAAGGTCCTGCCCAACTCTGTTATTCTATTCTATTCTATTCTATCCTATCCTATCCTATCCTATCCTATCCTATTCTATTCTTGCTGTCTGTCATCCTTAGTGAATAAAATCACCAAGTTAGTAAGCATCATGACACATTCAGGAAAATTGTCTAAAATATAACACGAATGTTGAAAGTTGTGTCAAAAGGAAAAGTAATACAAGGACAAACAATATGTACATACGAGGTGATGCCTATCTAATAAATACTTATTTGTTTATGATACTAATAGTCCACTTCCATCTAAGTAGCTCAAGGAAGCAGACATTTTATCCTTTTATAATAACAACACTGCAAAAGAGAAGAATAATTTGTAAACTGGAGGAAAATGGCTTTAGCATTCATGTAAAAGCAATGCAGTTCCAAATTAGATGTTTTTCCCCCCAGTGGTTTAGGGAGAAATTAGACTGAACAGAATGCCTTTGGAATATATGAAATTACTTGTTGGGATAAGTGGATTGAATTTTCTACATTTTGGATTTTATCACCAAGCATTTATCACAGCTTCAGTTACTGTTGGAATGAGAAAGTTGAGAATTTTGTTTCATTTTAAACTTTATTATGAAATCTCTGTTCAGGCTTCTTTTTAATACCAGGATGATTTTTCAATATCTGCTATAAATCAGTGCCACGATATATATACTGTATATACAGTGGATCATGGAAACAACAGCTCTTCATGATAGGTCAGGTTAAGAAAAAGGCATGACAGGTAAGTGCTCCATTGTCATAGGACAGAATACAGGATCTTGAAACCCAGCAGAATCAAGGTGAGGTTTATTGTTTACTTAATTATTATTACTTATTTAGTATGCATATAACCAACCACCTCACAGTAAAGGCACTAGGCAGCTTTCAATATTTCAAAGCAGTACCATGACTTTATATATACAACATTAACAACATCCAAGGAGGCAGTTCCAACCAAGGAACAGCCCTATGATTCATTTTTAATCCTCATGCTAAGGAAAAGTCCGTGTCTTAAGAAACCTCTGAAGAATCAGCAGGTTGAGGACCAATCTAAACTTAAGGGGAGTTTCTGAAAATCCTTCCTTCGTCATTTGCTCCTTCCTTTTCTATTCTAAAATCAGTTCTATATTTCTATACTTGAAACTATTCAGTTGTGGTTATAATTTCTGTTCAAGAAAAGTTTATAAAATGGGACAATCTTACTTTAAAAAGAAAGGGTTAGACTGTTTTCCTAAATAAACAAAGTGCTATTATAGTGGATTAACTCAGCCCTGAGGACTTTGCTTTTGTTTTGTTTCACAATTGAGAAATTGGTTTGATTCACCTCAGTGACTTTCGGGCATTTTAATATTATTTAATATTCTTGGTTCAAATGTTATTGCTGTTCATTCTAAAATTATAAAATGATTGAAAATAAAGAGAAGTTAACTCTGACTTGTAAGCCACTACTCTTTCAACAGGAAGAGGAAATATGTTGATGAAACTGGCAGTAGTTATTTAGATGAAACCTGGAATAGTTTAAGTCCTGTTTTTGTATGCCAATGAAGGGTCATCTTAAGTAACATAAAATTCCATGGGTTTTTAAAATGAGGTTAATACTACAAACAAAAAAAAGAACTATGAATACTGGATACCTCAGATGATATTAAATAAGAATTGGCTGCAATAACCTTACTCTTGAACATTATGAGATTTGTAAGGTTCCAATCAGTGGTGGGTTCCAGCAGTCACTACTGCCTGTTCGATTGTGAACACTTTGTGCTCGCGCACATGCTTGAAGTGCTCTGCATGCTTGATGCACACTACACACGCATGCGCAGTACAATAAAAATTGTTCTGTGCATGCACAGAAGCAAAAAACCAAGATGGCGGAGAACCGGTTTGGGGAGATGGCAGACCAGGCTCGCTTCCGGTTCCAGCGGTCCAGGCCGCCAACCACTGCCGGTTTGGCTGAACCGGTCCAAACCGATAGGAATCTACCACTGGTTCAGATTGTGTTCTAACCAGAGGTGGTATTCAGCATGTTCTGACAGTTCTGGAGAACTAATAATGGAAATTTTGAGTAGTTCGGAGAACCGGTAAATACTACCTCTGACTGGCCCCACCCCATTTATTCTTTGCCTCCTGAGTACCAGCTGATCAGAAGGAAATGGGAATTTTGCAGAAACCTTTCCTTGAAGTGGAGTGGGAATGGAGATACAATACAATACAATAGCAGAGTTGGAAGGACCTTGGAGGTCTTCTAGTCCAACCCTCTGCCTAGGCAGGAAACTCTGTACCATTACAGACAGATGTCTATCCAACATCTTCTTAAAGACTTCCAGTGTTGGGGCATTCACAACTTCTGGAGGCAAGCTGTTCCACTGATTAATTTTTCTAACTGTCAGGAAATTTCTCCTCAGTTCTAAGTTGCTTCTCTCCTTGATTAGTTTCCACCCATTGCTTCTTGTTCTACTCTCAGGTGTCTTGGAGAATAGCTTGACTCCCTCTTATTTGTGCAAACCCTGAGATATTGAAACACTGCTATCATGTCTCCCCTAGTCCTTCTTTTTATTAAACTAGACATACCCAGTTCCTGCAACCGTTCTTCATATGTTTTAGTCTCCAGTCTCCTAATCATCTTTGTTGCTCTTCTCTGCATTCTTTCTAGAGTCTCTACATCTTTTTACCTCATGGCGGTGAAGAGTATCCTTCCCCTGCCATGCCTACCAAGCCATGCCCACCAAGCTAAGCCACACCCACTGAACTGGTAATAAAAAAATTGAGTCCCATCAGTATGGTTTGGATTGTGACCTTTAAAATCTGAAATCAGCATACTTGTTAATGGAACTCTAGACTGATTACTGTGTGTTGAAGATACATATGAACTTCTTGACTATATTCTCAGCATTGAGAATTTCTCACAAGATCAAGAACTATATTGAATTTTCAGTTATGGATGATGGTTAAAAAATCAGGATACACACAGGAAGGCGAAATCTACCTCTATTTGCAGTAATAGATGCTGATATTGTTATTCAATGTTTCATTTTTTTAAACAAGGTGGCAAGAATGAAATTTGGAGCATTATGGTCATTTTAAAGTCATTCTATTCACATCATCATTTTCCAGCCTTCCCCCAAATTTTCTATTATAATAATTTTGAAATGACATTATATTTTTCATATAACGTAAGTCTAGAAAATGGAGAAATTTGTATAAATATAACTAAAAATAAAGAAATAAAATTAGGCTCACTTTTCAAGAATTCAAGCACATTTTTTGGGGGGTCCGGTCTGTTTTAGTTTTGTTTTGTTATTTTGTTCTTACAGTTGGTAGTATTTTAATTAAAACTATTTTCAACATCAACCTTAATTAAAAAATGATGAGAACAACATATACCTGTTATTTATTATTTTTAAAAGCAAATACATTTTTGGAATAGAGGTGTTGATATAAAATAGAAGAAAGTGGAAAAGCATAAAATACTCTCCTTTGTTTGAACATTGTAAACACATCTTTAATGTGTACAAGAATTCTTTTTTTCTATCAGAGAAAGCTAAAATATTTGCATTTCATTGATACACAAAATCAGTACTTACTCATTTTATTTTGTAATGTATTTTGTTATGAATTTATTTCATTCTTAGTCAGTGAACGGTTTTCATTTAATCGGCCACTCTTTATCATGAATGCACAAGGGCCTCTGATCATGGACAAGACCAAAAGGACCAGTGCCTCTATTCACACCCATCCATCCACATACTCTTTTGCTCCGTATTCACATATACTCATAAAAAACATCTGCCTGTAAATGCAACAGTTAAGCTATAATAGTGAAGCCAACAAGGAAAGGCATCTTAATGAAACAAATTAGTCTGCTTCTTGTGCAGAAAAAAGAATTTTTGATGTATGGAGATGGAATTATTTTATCAAAGGGCATATCCCTTTGTCCAGGACAAGGGGTAAACTGAACATGTGAATAGCATGTAGTTGCTGGGTTAAACTTAAACAAAAGCTAAACATAATTTAATTTCCATTGGTAGTGAATGTAAAATTAATTAAAATCCAAAATGACTATATATTAATATATCATATAATATAATCATATGAAATATTTAGTATGAATGAACAAATTCATATCTATTATTATTATACAATTGTATCACAGCGGCAAGTTGTTTCTCCAGATTTGGCATTGGCTACTAGTCAGGCCCCACCCTGGGGCCTAGGGCGTCGTAACATATTTTCGTAATATGCGTGCAGATCCAAGCAGTGCGGCTTTTTGCATTTGACTGATGGTGATTTTATCAATTTTTCACTGTTTTAAATGTAATTCCGGTGCTTTTGGAATAGCACCCAGTGTGCCAATTACGACTGGAATTACCACTACTGGTTTATGCCATAATAGTTGAATTTCGATTTTTAAGTCCTGGTATTTCGCGATTTTTTCTTGTTCCTTCTCGGCAACCCTGCTATCACCTGGTATTGCAATGTCTATGATTGTAACCTTATTTTTCTCAACCAGTGTGATGTCTGGTGTCTTATGCGCCAGTATTTTGTCCGTTTGTATGCAAAAATCCCACAAGATCTTGACCATCTGATTTTCGGTGACTTTTTCAGGCTGATGTTCCCACCAGTTTGTTGCTGTTTTAATATTATAATTTTTGCACAAATTCCAATGGATCATTTGTGCTACTGAATTGTGCCGCAATTTATAATCAGTCTGCGTGATTTTTTTTACAGCAGCTGAGGATGTGATCAACAGTTTCATCAGCTTCTTTGCAAAGTCTGCATTTGGCATCATCAGAGGATTTTTCAATTTTGGCCTTAATGGCATTTGTGCGGATAGCTTGTTCTTGCGGAGCCAGGATTAGTGACTCTGTTTCTTTCTTTAATGAACCTGCTTTTAACCATAACCAAGTTTTTTCACTGTCCACTTTATCTTTTATTTTTTCGAGAAATTGCCATGCAATGCTTTGTTCTGCCAACTCTCCATTCTTGATTTTATCACATCTTTTCTGTATTCTTGTTTAGTCTGTTGGACCTTCAATAGATTTTTGTTCTTTACTTCAATTAATAGATGTTCTTGACTTTCTTTTAAATGATCAGCCAGTGCATGTTTTTCTTATTCAACTATTTGCTTCACTTGTAATAATCCTCTGCCACCTAATTTTCGGGGCAGGTATATTCTATCAGTAACACCACCTGGATGTAAACTGTAGTGCATTGTCATTAGTTTCCTGGTTTTTCAGTCCAAAAGGTCCAAATCAGCTTGTGTCCAGTTAACTATTCCAGCTGTGTATCTATAACTGGTATTGCCCAGGTATTTATGGCCTTGATTGTATTTCCACCATTCAATTTAGATTTCAAAATTTTCCTAACTCTGTTGGTGTATTCTCCCCTGACAATAGTTTTTACTTCTCCATGCTTGATGTTATCCACCTGCAGAATGCCTTAGTATTTGTAGGCTTCATTTTCGCTGCATCATCATCATCATCATCATCATCATCATCATCATCATCGATCACATAGTCAACTAGATTTAATGAGATATTTTTATCCAGTTATTGAGTCCTTCTCAAGGACCTGGAATGGGCTGATTTGTCATTTGATGTTACTAAAGATACAAGATATCACAAGATATCACAAGATATAAGCTGTTACAAGTAAAGCTTTTGCAATTCACTAGTGGTAATTTTGTCAATGCCAATGGTGTTCAAATGGTGCACAAGATGGTTTGGGATTATACCCAAGGCACCTATCACTATTGATCTTTTTTGTTGTAGTAATCATTCTACTTTTATTTGGATGTCTTTGGGTTTTTGGATTGTTATTATCATAAATTTTATAAATTGAATAGAGTTACATGTTTCATATTAATTAAGTGGTCTATATCACATTATTTAATTATATGCCACATACAATTACTTATTCCTAATGTCACACAGTATTTTCAAGCCACATTTAGTCTACACTTAGTTTGTCATTCTTTGTGAAAACTGCACACTTCATTAAATACAGAATGAAGCTTCCTTTCCATTTTTAATGTTAGAGTAAATGTACTGTTAACTTTTATTTCAAGGGGACATAATTATCTGGAAAAAAAGGTCATGGAAGAAAAAATTGCCCATAACCAATAAAATATATTTTTTTTAAAAAAAGAAAATATTACTCTATTTCTCAAATTGCTTTATAAATGGGATGGAAATCATTTGAGATTAACAAAAAAGAAATAAGGAAGAAAATAAAGTTGTCCAACCCCTCCATAGGTCTTGGACCCTCTCAATGTAAGGTTAAGGCAAATGTTACAATTTCTGTTTCTAATTTCCTCTATTTTTGACTGTTTCACATTGATTATTCTGGCTGTCAGTCTCAGCTAAAAGGTAAGGTATCAGATAGTGCTCTGTGCAATCTGAGGATTATGTTTTATTCTTGGCAATTCATTTATGAGGAAGACATTGGGGACATGCAGATTTTAAACACTTGATTAAAATGGATAAGTTAAAACTCAGCTCTTGTCGCTTTTGCTGCATTACTGTTTTCTTGTCCTTTATATCATTTATATAGCTAGTTCTTTGTTTTCCACACACCCCTCATACAAAAGAAATTTAAAGTCTTGCAATGCACTAGTGCAGAACATGTGTGAATACGCAATCATTTTAGAGGGTGTTTAGTAACATTTTAGCACCAAAAATGGGTGGCTCCCTCCTGCTCATAGGAAAGCCAATTCAACTAATCTCACTTTTGTAATTATGATAGTCATAATGCTGGTCATAATGGTCCTTCCTTCCTTCCTTCCTTCCTTCCTTCCTTCCTTCCTTCCTTCCTTCCTTCCTTCCTTCCTTCCTTCCTTCTTCCTTTGGCCTCCATGAAGGAGGCCTATTAACTTCTCAGCAGGGCCAATCACATGTTCTGCATTTACTCATCGTGAGCCATTTGGTTCAGATATAATTTAAATAGATTCAGAGTGGGTAACTACATCTGTCAGCTGCAATGTGCAAAAGCTCACTCTAGATTCAACGCAGCATAAATGTGCAGCTCTTCTAACAAAAGAATGCTTTAACAGAAAGACAGTTACACTGCCAAGCACAGGAAATGGAAACAAAGATAAGGAAGCAAAGGTCATGTGGAAGATATAGTAAAAAAAAAAAAAGATATTAAGAAACACCTTTTTTCTTTCTAGCTACTTCCCCTCCTTAGTCCTGTGTAGTAAAAAGAGTTTAAAACATTTCTATTGTCAACCAATTCAGTCCAAATGTTCTAGTAGAAAAAAAATGTGGGAGGAGACTGTACCAATCAGGAAGATGACAATGTTTCTGTCCACAGTTATGGAATATAATTTCCTATTTGAGAGAAGAGAAGGAATACTATGGCCCTTCTGTCAGATCAGAAACATAAGCTTTATATTTCTGCCTCAGTTATAAACATGAAGCAATGTTGAAAATCATATCAATTATTTCTCTTTCAGATATTTTAAGAATTTGATTCCCATAGGATCTTTTGCAACACATTTATAGCTGCCTTTGCCATGCAATTACCTAACAATCTTTAGATTGCATAAAAGGAGTGATAGCTTTTCCATTAACGGAAGACTATATCAATCATGTAGATGGAGGTCTTAGTATAGCTGTTTAAAAGCTTTCTACCTGGCATCTATTACAAGATGGAAAGGTGAGAGTTTGTAGGCTTGGATTTTTAAGCATTTTCTGTGACTTCTTTGGTAATGTGATTCTTTCACTAACTGACTATCCATGATACCTCAACTCCCAAAGAAGAAACTGATTTCTGAACTTCAGTTCTGAGAAAGAAACAAGGATTTATGGAGCAAACTGGTATCAAGAAACAACTGGGGATACTGCAGTAAAGAAAATAGTTAACACAATCTATTGTCTATGCCTTTGAATGGGGGACTCAGTGCACTGTTAAACCAATTGTGCATGCAACAGAGATTTAACTCTGCTTTTATATGGATAATATTATTTGAGACCGAAGATAGTAAAGTACAAGAAGAGATTAATTTTTATAGATGAGAGGTGTATGACTGCTTTTGTACAGATATATGTGCCAGAAACAGAATGGTAGAGATTATTGCAGATTTTAAAGATAATATGATTTTGAACATCCCAACATTTATGGCATATCGACACCCATTAGTAAAAGAGCATTTATTCTTGTCATCCATTTATGGCCCGTCTTATAGTTCTGAGTTTCTCAAGCAAAAGCAATGTATTTGTGTCTTTTTTATTGGGCCAAGTGTGCCAAATATTGAGATACTGTATGTTTTATGTAGCTTAAACACCACTTTTCTTCCCCAGAATATTGTGATGCATGAATTGGAACAAAGGGACTTGCAGATTTTTAAGTATTATTATTATAAAAATAATAAGCATGCTATCTTTGTGCTTCCTTAGCTCAGTAGCCATATATTTCTAATGTGGGTAGTTCAGTCTTATGCACCAAGCTGATAGATGACATGGCACATGACCAAGAAGTTGTTTCTATCCTACCTCCTATGAAGCAGTTTTATGATATGAGTTTTTGTTATGTTATTGAGTTATGTATTCATTTTTTATCCCACATTTATTCACTGAACACAAATTCCTTGTGTGTCAAATCACACTTGGCCAATAAATTCTATTTTATTATTTTTATAAATAATGCAAGGGGGCAAACTGATGGCTTTCATGTCTAAGATGGGACTAGAATTCATAGTCTCCTGGTTTCTAGTCTGCTGAATATGCCCTCTAATGAAACAGCATTTTATTGTTAAGAGTTTTTAGAAAAACATGTAGCCAACAAGTAAGGAAGTTGTGATTTCAGTGGTCTTATATTTAAAACAGGTGTAGGACAATTTGCCACATCCAGCTCAACATGGTGAACTCACCATGGCCAACTTGCCATGGCCAACTTGCCATGGCCAAGTCACCATAGGACAATTCAATGCAGAATTAGTTCCTTTTATTATTCATCAAAGCATTACAAAAGCTGATAGTCATCAGGATAATTTCCTTTGATACAAGAGATAAAAATATTTTTCATTTTAACAATAATAAAAGGAACTAAGTGAATACCGTAGCAAGTTGTTCCATGGCAGGTTGGCCACAGCAAGTTGTCCCATGGTGAGTTGGTTGTAGTTAGTTGGCCACAGTGAATAGGCCAGTGTTTCTCAACCTTGGCAACTTGAAGATGTCCGGACTTCAACTCCCAGAATTCCCCAGCCAGCGAATGCTGGCTGGGGAATTCTGGGAGTTGAAGTCCGGACATCTTCAAGTTGCCAAGGTTGAGAAACACTGGAATAGGCTATGGCGAGTTGTCTCATTTCAATCTAAAACAGCCTTTTCTAACCTCATGGCCTCCTTTCCCACATTTCCCATTCAGAATTGGTAGAGTTAATTGAAAAATTCTGGAAATAAACCAAAACATCTAGAGGATACCAAGTTGGGAATAATTAATATAGAATTTATTTCCTTACTTACATATTATATTTGTGTACTTCCTATCTTGTCTAGAAGTGACTAGAATAATTACAATGGGAGTAAAAAACCACTTGTGGGTTCTATAGTCACATAATGTACAATGGAACTTGAAGCAATGAAATAATATATTAAACATACAGTAAGGATCTTTTTGTATAGTACAGACAGAGCATTCTGAATGGGGTGAAAGTGGTGTTATCACCGTCCCACTCAGTCTGTGTCTATGTCTGTCTATGTCTATGTGTGTCATACTTATATAGGACAAGTACCATCAATCACAGAAAGCAGTGTGTATCCTTGTATTGTCATTCCAAAGTTGGAATGAAACTATCTTCTCCCACAGCATCATCAAACTACTCCATCCTTGAGTGAACGGCATGCATTTATGGCTTTGTTATAGAAAAAAGACCTTAATTCTAAATCCAATATATTGATTTTCTATAGAAGAGCTAGGGCAACGATGGTGAACCTTTTTTGGCTTGCGTGCCATAAGTGTGGGAGCGCAGGGGGGTCAGGCGCAGGCGTGCCATACCCATAATGCAATGTGTGATCCCCCATTGTGCATGCGTGCATGACAGGTGCTCGACCCCATTTTTTGCATGTTTATTTCACCTTCCCTAGGCTCCAGAGACTTTATAGGAGCCTGGGAAGGGTGAAAAAAGCCTCCCCTGCCCCCCGGAGGCCCTCCAGAGGTTTCAGGAGCTGCCCTGAAGCCTCCAGAGTGCAGAAAACCAGCCCTATGGGCAAACCGGAAGTTCAGGAATGGACTTCCAGTTTGCTTGTAGGGCTGGTTTAAGCCCTCCGGAGCCTTTAGGGGCCTTCTGGAGGCCCTTGAAGGAGGCCCCTGAAGTGACTTCTGGTTTGCTCATAGGGTCATTTTTAGTCCTCTGGAGCCTTCAGGGAAGCCTCCAGAAAGTCCCTGAAGGCTCCAGAGGGCTTAAATCGGCCCTACAAGCAAACCGGAAGTCCATTGCAGAACTTCTGGTTTACCCATAGGACCATATTTTTGCACTCTGGAGGCTTCCCTGAAGCCTCCATAGGGTTTCCTGGAGGGGGGAGGCTGTTTCCGCCCTCCCCAGGTTCCTATAAAGCCTCTGGAGCCTGGGAAGGGCGAAAAATGGCTTTAAAAAGCTGGCTAGTGCACACATGTGTGCTGGCCAGCTGACAGGCAGCGCCTCGCGTTGGTACGTGTGCCATAGGTTCGCCATCCCGGAGCTAGGGTATTCTATAGTGGGATATTATAAATAAAGCGTATCATTTCATGAGGTGGATTGTTGAATTTGTGTCATTGAATTCTATACCCTCTGAGGTCTGAGCTGAAGAGGAGCAGCAAGCTTTCAAGAACCCATCAATGGTAAGTAATGGATTACTTGGCTTCTTCTTTTTAGAGAACATATGCCTTCTTTAAAGCAAAGCAGAACTGAAATGAGAAGGAAGCCATTTGTTACCACAGAAAGCCCCATTGGAATCTTTAATAGCAATAGCAATAGCAATAGCAGTTAGACTTATATACCGCTTCATAGGGCTTTCAGCCCTCTCTAAGCGGTTTACAGAGTCAGCATATTGCCCCCAACAACAATCCGGGTCCTCATTTTACCCACCTCGGAAGGATGGAAGGCTGAGTCAACCCTGAGCCGGTGAGATTTGAACAGCCAAACTGCAGATAACAGTCAGCTGAAGTGGCTGCAGTACAGCACTCTAACCACTGCGCTACCTTGGCTCTTTAAGTCCTTCTTTCAGAACAAGGGAGGGTAAGACATCCCAATGTACAATGATCTAGCTGTAGGAACCATGTTGCACCAAACAACAATCATCAACATAATTTATAATATATATTATAGAAGTAAACTTTGAACTGGCACAAAATGCCAACATCACAAAGCTGGCAGAAGCAGTGCAAAATGTATTCAGTGGGAAAAATGATGAATCTGGATTTAAAAATCCTTTGAGCCTTCCCAATGAAATTGCCACCTGCTGCTAAGCAAGTTATTTATAATTCCAATCATAGAGGTGCCACTGCTGAGCTGTTGAAATTAGCACATCTATAGCATTATTTCTATACTTTTAAAATATGACTGTAATAAACAGAGCTTTGCTAGACTAGTTCAAAGGCTTAGAGGATCAGTGTTTTATGCAGCTCCACAGGTGACCTGTTGAATATTGGACAATTTCAAGGAACATATTTGTGTTTCTGGAGGTATTAAAAAAACCATCAACACTAGCACTTAATTAATCTGGATTAATCTTCTTTTAAAACCACATGGTCATTTCATAGTGGCCATTTCATAGTCATGAATTCCTTAATTTGACTTTGTGTTATGGAAGGATATCCCAAATCTCTCTGACTTATTGTTAAATGGTTTATCCCTGAGTTGTAATATAATTGTGAAAAAGGGGGACAAAAATTCAACCACATGGTCTTTCAACAGCACACATGCTTCTGTAGTCATATGTCATGCACTTTAAGTTAAAAAGGCCCAGTGATGTTGCCTGCCTTTATAAGTGAGTTGATTTAGTTTCCCGTAATCATTTTCTGAACCTTTCCTAGCTCCATCAATTCCTTTTTCCATTGCATATCAGGGTTAAGCTAATTGGCACAGCTTAGCATACCTTAACTGATCTTGAAAAGCTAAATAGGATCAAACCTGATCAGCATTTAGATGGAAGACTAGCAAGAAATATCAGGGCCATGGGCTCAATTGGATCATACAACTAAATAAATAAACAAAATCTCAGAATTAAGAAGACGTAGAATTCCTTTACCATTGCCAAGAAAATTACATGTCCAATGAAATCACCAGGAGTTGCTCTTGCACAGAAGTTCCTACTAAGTTGCATCTGTCTACATTTTTCTCCTTTACCTTGTCACCACATCATTTATTTTGCTCAATCAGATTTTTCAAAAAGCAGAGATGAATACATCTCATTCAAAACAAACAAACGAACAAAATCCCTGAAGTAGTTGGTGTAGAAACATGATGGCGAACCTATGGCACATGCGCCAGAGGAGGTATGCATAGACCTCTGTGCTCGCAAATGCACTGTCACCCTGGGTCAGATCTCCATGGCTTTTCTTTCGTGAGCTTCTGTTTCCCTGCAAACAATGAAACAGAAGCTCACAAAAGAAAAAGCTCTTACCTCTTGCCGTGCTGCCGGTGTTGGGATGCCCCGCCTCACACTGGCTTGTTTGTCTTCAGGTCTCTGTTGTGCAATCATGCATGTCCATGCTGCGCACATGCATGTCTGCACATGCACATGTTCATGCATATCAGCGCATGTGCACAGACATATCTGTGCATGTGCACATTCATGGGCACTCGGTGTCTAAAAAGTTTGCCATTACTGGAGTAGAGTATCTGCACTAATGAGACTGATACCATGAGACTGATCAAGCATTCAGGCTTAGTTCCAGCAGATGCTTTAAAGTTATGGCCAAAGACACATGGGAAGTTCTTAATCAACTTTTGAGGTGGATTAAGTCTGGCACACAGATTTATAGGACAGCTTACTGCCAAACATCAACTCCTCCTTGCTTTCTGGTAGATTTCATAGAGTTGCCAAGGAAAAACACTACATGTATTTAAGTAGCTTTCAATAGTACATCTCAAGAAGGCTTTCTTTTCGTATGTCAATAATGAAAAATATTAAGAAAAAAATGTGGCAGTTTCTATAGACTTTAGACATTGTTATGTAAGCAGAGACTTTAATGGGATTCTTTTTACTTTCCCCCCATTTTCAATATTTTTTTTCCTACAGATTTATCTCAGAAAGAGGAGGTCACTGCCACACTGCAATGTTAAATGTGTATACATGGCAGAAGTAAGGTGCTACAATCTCTGATATCTATTTATAAGACTCCTCTTCTCATTTCCTCTTTCCTGCTGGCTTCCAAACATGCAGGGAATTATGTTATGAGAAAGAGGTTGAGGATCTGGAGAAAGACTTTCTCACCAGCCCTAGGTAGAATCTATAAGCAGCTGCTATAAATCTGTGAAGCAAGACAGAGCCTGCTTGCAATTCTCCTCTGTGGCAACTATTTAATGTTTCCTTTCTCAGTGGCTCTGTTGCTGATATTACAGTTTACAAGAGAGAGGGAGCTAGCCCAAAGATACAAATATGTGTTTCTCTTAGAGGATTGGCTCCTCTTGTGTCTCGTCAACCATGATGCATTAAGTTCCTGCAGAACTGAAAGAAGAATTTCATTTTTGTAGAGACTCCCAGGAAGAAAGAGTTGGTTGACTTTTATGCTGTATTCCGTGAAAAGGATTTCATTTCTTCATGATCAATCAGTAGGACTAAATCTGTTCCTCCTCCATTAGCCCACAGTTTACACATGATTAAAGATCTTGTTTGTAAATGAGGTTATCCAACTGCTTAATCAATATTTAAATTCAAGCCATTTTGTTAACTTCATAGAAATATGGCAAGATGACTTGGACTCTTGATAAGAAATCTTCATGTAACAACAATACTACAGAGAGGTTTCTGCAAAATATTAGATATATCTTCTCTGTCTATCAAAATATTTCATCAATGTTACAGAGAACATAGGAGGGAATGCCTGGTGTTCCAAATTCCATTTCTATTCTGCTGCCTTTGGGAATATAAAAGGGGTAAAGATGGAACAAGCAAAGACCACACCCATTTTTATTGTCCATATACAGCAGCTTCCTTTTGATTTAGACCGCTATATAATGTATATTCTTGCCTGTTGTTGAGAGATCTTCCTGATTTTACTTGTCTTTTGGCCAAAATGTGAGCCCATTATGTCTAGTGTAGTTTACTTTTTTTTGGGGGGGGGAGGGTGTCAGAAATTTGTATTTCCATCGGGTTTCTGGAAAAAAAGAACATCCATTACAGATAATAGGTTTGCTTAACAATCATGGTGTTTGATTTATGACTGCTGCATTCACTTTTTGACCACCATTTTTAACAATTGCTATAAAAAAATGACATAAAATCTGGTCAGTCACATGATGACTTGCTTAACGACCTAAAGCTGTAATTCCAGGCTCAGTTATGTAAATCAAGGACTCCCTGTGTACATATGCAGGAAATGAGCAATAATATTTTAATACTTATAAAATTCATAAATCTGAAATTATCAGGGAATGAAGTTTTAACACAACAAATGTCAGAGTGTCTCTATTCAGAAGGCATTAAACACAACATTGTGAATCTTTTGATGATTTCATCAGGGAACTATTACTATGTTCATTACCAGAAAACTATAAATATAAAATACAGTTGATCAAACTTCATAATGACTTTTCCTTGAAAACTTAATTGCCAAACTGGAGGCATAGCACTTTGATTTGAATGACCTAACTGAAAGGAATTGTCAAAACAAGAGAAAATTGAGAAATTGAGTTTGTTAATACTGTAAGAAAAAAGGACCTTTTGAAGGAGAATGAAGAGCTAAGATCCAGAGAAGTAATGAGATCAAATATCCTTAAAGAAAAGTTAAGCCTGTACTGAAAGTCAACATAATAATAGTTGGTGATCAATACTGATAGACTGGGAGAGGTTCACATCAAGAGTTGAATCTTCCAAGGAGATTCACTATCACTGTTTCAGAGGTGGGTTGCTGCTGGTTCGGCCCGGATCAGCCAAACTTGTAGTGGCAGTGGGAGGCTCCGCCCACCCACCTTGACGCTTCTGTGTATGCATGGGAGTGCACCCAAACTGGTAGTAACAAAATTGGCAACCCACCTCTGCACTGTTTGTCATTGCACTAATTCCTTTGTAAACAATATTGAACAATACTAAACAAATCATGTCATGGTTACCAAGCTTCAAAAACATTTGCCAGGCTATTTACATACTCTGAAGCTATATGGAAAAACATCCCCTGAAAATAGAATAGCTCCTTGAAATAGAATAACTGCTCAGAATAACTGTCCATATATGCAGCCAAGATATTGCAATGACCTTTGGACTGGATAAATGTGCCACTCATACCATCAAGAGGGGGAAATAGTGACATTTGAAGGAATCAAAATGTCCTCTGGAAATAACATCAACATCTAGATGAAAATAATCATTACAAATACCTGAGCATCCTTTAAACTGACAACAGGAATCATACATAAGTCAAGTGGGATAGAAGTAAAAACAGAGTGAAGAAGATGTTAAAGTTCAAATGTAGTGAAGGAAATACCATCAAGGTAATTAACACCTAGGCCAGGGGTGGGTTCCTGCCTCTTCTATAGAAGAGGTTCCACAAATCTACAGTGCCATTTAGAACTGGTTCCAGCTCCCTCCCCCCGCCCGTCCACACATCATCAAGATGAAGAGCAAGAGGAGGAATTCTGGGAGTTGAAGTCCACAAGTCTTAAAGCTGTCAAGTTTGAATAACCCTGGGTTTTTCTCCTAAAGGATTAGGAGTGCAATGATCTTGTAACTTGACAGCTTTAAGACTTATGTGCTTCAAATGCCAAAGTTTCTGAGCCAACATTTTGGTTGCTAAGCAAGAGCATTGTTAAGTGAGTTTCACATTTTACAAGTTGGCCATGCCCACCCATTCACCCAGTCACATGGCTGGCAAGCCACTCCCACCCAGTCATATGGCCAGCGAGACACTCCCACAAAGCAGACCACACCTATAGAAGAGGTTCTAAACAATTTTGAAACCCACCATTGATCTAGGCTGATGATGGCTCTCTCTGTGGGCATGCCAACCATCATTCCAGCCCAGGCCACAGCCCATGCATACACTCCTCCTGACTGTCAGCTGGTCTTTGGGTCTCTGCCATGCATACATGGGGGCAGGACTTTCCTCAATCTCCACAGATGCCCCCCCCCAGCATGCCCTATCTTTCTTCCCCCAGTGTACCCTAGCTTTATTCTGCTTTTCTGCTGCCCGTGCCTTCCTTGATCACTGTAGGTTCCACTCTCTGCAGGAAACTTTCCATGGTGGGAATGGAGGAGAAAGCTAGGGCATGCTGGGAGAAGAAACTGTGGAGATCACGAGGTCTCACCCCATGCCCCATTTGGGCCTGAAAAGCCTCCTGCACCAACCTGGAACCCAAAACAGCAGCCAGGGGGGTGGGGCACATGTGCAGGAGCTGCATGGACAGAGACTGTGTGCATGGAGAAGGAGCATATGCACAGGAGCGCTCGCATTGCATTTGGGGATTGGGGCACATGCCGTGCATTCATGTGTGTATGCATTAGCTTTTGGGGACTCAGCACCAAAAAGGTTAACCATCACTGATCTAGCCAATTCCAGTCATTAGATACACAGCTGGAATAGTAGAGTAGACCTGAATAATACTAAAAGTTCTGAATAGGAAGTCCAATAAGATAATGACAATGAATGATGTTCTTTATCTATGCAGTGATGTTAACAGACTTGACTTAGCAGGAAGCATAGGTGAGTATGGAATATTGCAAGAACACTAAATAGTTGAAGAAGAAATTTTTAAAAAGCAATGGAAGAATATCTGAAAAACAGTGGAAGAATCTCTGAAAAACAGTGAAGAAGATGCACTGAGTGTGGGTATACTATGAAGGCTTACCGAAGAGACCACACTGACCTCCAAAAAAGACCAAATGAAAAACATAATAGAGACATGGCAAGACAAAGCATTACATGGCAGTACATTTAAAAACAATCTCAGCAATGGCTAAGAAGAGAAAAGTTGAAGGAGACAGAGGGGCTAATTCTGACAACATAAAATCATACTTTCAGAGCAAATGCATTCAAAGTCATAATGTCCCTGTCCCCCAGTTGCTATTAGCTGGGAAAAAGGTACTTTACCATCTGTACTGTTTATTAATCTGAACTATACTATATAAAAACTATGCCCCCTAGAAATATGGCATGGCCCCCTGAGGAGGCCATATGGTTCGTGCTGAGAATATTTGTATAGAAGCAAACAGAAATAGAATATTAATAAAAGGCTGCAAGAAAAAAAATATATGTTGAATGTGACAAAATCAAAGGTATTACAAACAATTTAATAGTTACAACTTCAAATGAAACATTATAAATATAAATCTCTACATAATCAATACCTGAAAGAAACTGAAGGCAAGATGAAGAAGTAACAAAACTTGGTTATGGCTTCAGATTGAATCTATCAGGAAGGAAACAGAAGGTAGAAATACCTGAAGAATAAAATAAGCACTAGCCAAAAAAAGCCATTAAAATGAACAAAAATATAAACAAAGGCAAATGTAGATTATGCAAAGGAAAATGAGACTGTTGACTACTTAATAGCTGTAGCAAAATTGTTCAAACAGTTCACAAGACATGATAAAATAGCAAACATGACATATTGGAATTTATGCAAAAAGCATGGACATGATGTCCAAAGTATTGGTTTGTTTAGAATGTAAATGTTGAAAAATTGCTCCAAAATGACATATAAAAATGTGCGGGACTACCAAATTCAGATATCCAGAACATAACAAACCAGTAGTCATAATTGAAGAAAAATATACATTATTTTACTAACAGATGTGGGAATACCAAAAGACCCTAGAATAGCTCAAAAAGAACTGAAAAAATATAAAATATCAGTATTTAGCTATTGAAATACAAAGAAGATAGAATAAATCAGCAAAAAAAAATTCTTACAATTACTAGACAACTGGGACCAATAATACAGTAGGCTTGTCAAATCATCTGACAGAATTAGAATTATTTGACCTCCCAAGTTTTATTTATTTTTTTAAAAAACCTGCTTTGCTTGGAACCACATATATATTACAATAGTCCTTGGGCCAGTCTTAGCTGAGCATTCTTCAAAAAGAGACTGTAAAGCCTCAATGACGGCAAGCAAACATAAGGAAAAGCGACATTGCAATCAGGAGAGGTTACTGAAAATGAGTCTGAGATATTAAAAAAAAAAAAAGAAAACTAACAGATTCAAAAGAGGCTGCAGACATGCAGACTCAGAAATAAGAAGAACTCAAAGATCTAATAAAAGAGCAAGGGATGTGCCTGTTCCTAATTAATAGAAAGAAGTACAGGGACACTCAGCAATTGTAGAACAGGAAAAGGAGGGAAACTGCATGAGAAGAAAAGAAACCTATTCCAAAAGGATTCTAACAGAGTAAGAAAACTATTCTAACAGAGTTAGAGGAAGAAAAAATTCTAACAGGGTAAGAAAATCATAAGTAGGTTTTCACAACAAAGCATGATGCTCTTGGAAACATGTAACATCATAATTAGATTAGGTTAGCAAAGGGCTTCAACAGAAAATAAGTTGTAGATTATGATGAAGATTCTGCATCCTTTCCTTTGCTAAACAAGCAAGTATCAGAATATTAGGAAATGTAGCAGCATTTAGAAAATTGCATTTGAAACACTTAGATATTAAGTCAGGCTTTCATCATGGTGATTTGAAAGAGGAGAATTATATGCACCAGCCACCAGATTTTGAAGAGAAAGAAAAAACTGGCCTGTAAATTGCAAAAATACCCATGTGGCCTAAATCAACAGCAGCACCAACAGCATGGTATGATAAACTAAATCCAATATTGCAAAACATGGGCTTTGAACAGGGAAATGCTGATCTATTATTATTGTTATCATTATTATTCTCATTACTGATTAAATTTCTACAGTGATGAACAACTTCAAATGACTTTGTGAAGCAGGGGTAGGTTGCTGCTGGTTCGGTGAGTGCACAATTCTCCGTATGCACTCTCACTTTGCTTGCTTTGCCAGACAATGTTCTGCATGCATGCACATTTCCCCATAAATGCAATAAAAATTGCTCTGTGCATGCACAAAAGCAAAAAAAAACCAAGATGGTGGCCCTATGGCATCGCTGGGAGAACTGGTTCGAGGTGTGGCAGGCCTGGGTTGCTGACGGTTCCAGCGACCCATGCCACCAAACTACTACCGGTTTGGCCAAACCAGTCCGAACTAGTAGGAACCCACCACTGTTGTGAGGCCTCATAAGTTTAAAAGTACAACAATTCTATAAAAGCAATATCTAGTAAATAGTGACTGTTTAATGGAATAAAACCATCACCTTTTAACTTAAAAGAACTATCTTTTAGGATCTGAAGAAACACCAGTGCTTGAAAGTGGGCAAGGGGAATAGTATGAAGTATATTAATACAGATGGATTTGGAAACAGAATTAGTTAAAGATTGTATGATAAAGTGGGCTCAAAATATTGAAGAACCAATAATGTTGGATACATGGGAAAGAATATGGGTAACAAATGTGAAATTCACACAAGCTCAAAACTTGAGAGAAAATTTTTATAAGATGTTCTATAGATGGCATTTAGATCCTAAAAAGCTGGCTTCTATGTATCCGAATGTACAGCCTATATATGTATGTATGTATGTATGTATGTGGGGGTGGGGGTGGGTGGGGGATATATATATCAGTGATGGGCAACCTTTTTGGCGTGGTGTGTCAAAAATCGGCAAAAAATCGAGCATAACTCGCGTTGTGTGTCACTTCGACAAAAACATAATTTTGCGCAATTTATAGTTTAAACTACAAAAATATATAATTGCAATATAATTGTATTTAATAAACCAAAAACAAATTATTTAACATAGCTGCTTAGTAACTTCTTTGTTCATCAGTCGATTTCGTATGTTGCCCTTGATATTATTATCAGTATCACTTACCAACGATCCTGCTTAGCAACCAAAATGTTGGCTCAGAAACTCTGGCATTGAAGCGTGCAAGTCTTAAAGCTGTCAAGTTACAAGAACCTTGCACCCCTAACCCTTTAGGAAAAAAACCCCAGGGGTCTTCAAACCTGACAGCTTTAAGCCTTGTGGACTTCAACTCTTCAACTAAAAGAGAGACTGATAAATATTAAAAAAAATAAAACCAAAAAGCAGCTACTGCAGTGGCTTAGAATTTTACTCAATTACTGTTGAGCCCATGGAAAGTTCTGCAGCCCCAGGAGCAAAGGAAGGGGGACGGAGAGAGAGAGATTGGCTGTTTGGGGTGCTTGAAACCACCTGGCCCTCCCCAAAGGAAACCCTCATTTGCAGGATGAGCCTCGACTGGCTCTGCCCAGCGGGGTTACCCCAAGCGCCATTGGGCAGCGACGGATACTTATCCTTTTTCCTTCGGCTGCTTCAGCTGGGACTTCAGACACCCCAAGGGAGGGACTTTATCGGGCCTCCCCCTCCCCACCCTTTGAATGAAGGTGTGATACGGCTCCTCCATCCCTGCTCTTTAACCCAGCCAGAATTACAGGAGGGCTGCCCCCGTTCTGCTTTCTGGGGTGGATCTTAGCCGAGGGACACCAAGACCCCAGAATGGGTGGGGGTGGGTGGGGGAAGGGCTTCTTGGCAGAGGCCACGATCGACTTTTGGAAGTTGTGTTTTCGTAAAATAAGATTAACCTTTGGATGTGTTTGTTCCGCTCGGCCAGCGGCGTTTTCTCCCACTTAATCCCGGCGGATCCTGATATCTGAGCTGGAAAACTGCAACCCCCCGGAAATGATGACGCCCCGCTGAATAGCTGGGACTTGCAGAAAAAGGCTGCAGAGAGAGAAGCGTTCGATCCGTAATCCGTCTGTGGGGGGCGCTGGGGACAGGCCGGGCCCCTTCTTCCCACCTCTATCCCCCCCCACTCTTGAGGGACAAGCCCTTTCCCCTGTCCCAACAGTGGAATTTGAGGCTACCTCTGCTTTCCCTCTCCCTCCCTCAGTTGTGCAGCAGCGGCAGCGGCAGCTCTCAGCCTGGGCGGCAGCGTCACGCAGGCTGTGGAAGGAGGAGGGGGAGGAGGAGGAGGAGGAGGGAACCAACCAAAGAGAGGCTTTTACTGAGTCTGCGCCCCACAGCCAGGACCGTCCTGGCGCCTCAAGCCGCGTTTCTTCCTGCAAAGCCCTTCTGGCGTCAAGCGGAACTCTCGGGTTGCCCGAAGGGCTTTGCAGGAAGAAACGCGGCTTGAGGCGCCAGGACGGTCCTGGCTGTGGGGCGCAGGCCCGGTAAAAGCCTCTCTTTGGTTGGTTCCCTCCTCCTCCTCCTCCTCCTCCTTCCACAGCCTGCGTGACGCTGCCGCCCAGGCTGAGAGCTGCCGCTGAAACAAGTTTGGGGAGCATGTGCGTGTCACCCGAAATGGCTATGCATGTCAGCACTGACACGCGTGTCATATCGGCATATCTTAAAGATAACTCGAATGAGAGATATAAACGAGACTGGAAAAAATGGATTGACTATATACAAAATAAATACGGGACCAAGAAATTCCAGTTAGCCTATGCTTAAGATCAGAAATGATTTAAATTATTTAAAGTTAGCTCAGCAAGAAGAAGCAAAGATCAATGTAGAGATGTCATTAATTTCTTTATTTCTTTTTTCTCAATAGATTTTAGACTGTGTTTGCTAAAAATCCATACCGTGTACGGGTTCTGGGAAGTTGGGGGGGAGGAGGAGGGGGGTTGGGGGGAGGGGGGAGGGAGGGAGGGGTATACATTAGGCTAGACAAGAATTTGGTGGTAAACTAGAACTATTTTGACACACAAAAAAATGTACTTCGATGTCTTACTGATTGAGGAATGATGAAATGTTTGTTTTAAAAGAAATAAAACTTTTGAATCATGAATCTCTTTGGGGGGGGGATGTTGTAAGTGATGACTGGCACCTTGAATTGCATCTTGAAACTAAATTGCAAGAGTCTATTAATGTAACCTTATAATAAAAGTAACATCAGCATTCATACCTTTGGATTTCTAGTCTGGTCTACCTCAAAGGTGGACCTGAAATTATGCACCACTTGCATTCATTCTTGGATCAAGAGATGCTCCTCACATTATTCACCTTATGGATGGACTATTGTAACGTGTTGTAAATGAAGAAGCTACCACTGGTCCAGTAAGTGGCAGCATGATTAGTGAGGATTGAGCCTGTATAACATGTAACAAACTACAAGAACTGCATTGGTAACCAGTTATTCCTTCCCTCCTTTTGTTTTTATGAGATCCAGAGAGGGTCAAGTCTGAGATGCTTTTTTAAAATTACATTTCTGCTTTGAACTCAAATTTCTTTTATTTAACTGTTGTCTTGACTGCAGCTTTCCCTTCTGTTCTTCAAGGTTAGTTCTATTGCCCATTACACATAAGCAGCACCTGGGCAAATGCTTTCCTGGCCACAGTTATCATATGTTCCTTGAGCCAGGAGCTGATAGTCCAAAAAAAGGTTCCATATTGCACTAGTCCCAAGCAGGGAAACACCACTCCATCTTAGACTGAAGGATCAGGACACAAGGAGGTCCAAACACCAATATCCACTTCATCCCACTAGGGTTGAGCCAAGATTGTTTCTCCCCATCCAGAGTTTTACTACCTCCAACTAATAAAGTGGGACCTTGACAGCATTGCTTGCTTGATCAGGGATTGAGATGTACAATTGAGTATCAATACCATCCTGAAGTAATAGACATTTTTCCCCAGTGGCTTTCTACCAAAGTTAAACAGGAGGGAAGAAAGCCTTAAGTCTTAAAGCACTTCTAAAGTCAGGGGCTTTGAACTTGACATCTCCCCTACAACAACAACATTGACTAGAACTTGATTTACAAAAAGGAGAACTAACATAGTACTGTGGTAGTGGTGTTTTCCATTTTTTTTTAATACTGGTTCGCATACGTGTGTGATGCTTTTGCACAGAAGCATCTGGAGGGTGGGTGTAGCCTCCCACCACCACCACTACCAGTTTGTCCGATCCAGGCCGAACTGGCAGAAACCCACCTCTGTACTGTGGTCCCTACTTCCACTCTCTTCAGCCAATTTAGGAGGAAACCAAATTGATGGTATGAAAAGCTGCTGAGGCATCAAGCAGGGCCAGAATCTATGCTTATATGTATGCAAGAATTAAAAATAGAAGTCATAAGTACATTCTCTGTTATGTTGATGATCTAACTGAAATGTGTAGAGGACAAAAGAAACAGTATGGATATGTGAATGACTTGAATAAAGAAGTGGAAGGAAAACCTCTTGGGCATATATATCATTATTTTGAAATTGAAATAAAAAAAAGGAAAAAAAAGACAAAAATGGAGAGTACTTGCTCAGTCAAAAACAAAAGTTAATAGACTTAATAAAGTTCCTAGGACTCCTGAGACAAAGAAGTGAGGTATATTCTTGGAGGCTGAACATCTAAACAAAGAAGGGAATGGGACAATGTAGGACAGAGACAGGAACATTACTATACATCACACAGTAGATCTGACACAGCCAATGAAATTGGACGGCTGAACAGAAAGATCAATGAGCCAACACAAGAGGAATGTCTATGGAGAGCCTCAGTCATCCAGGTCATGGTTGTCCCAAAGGTGCTTTTTCAAAAGGCAATTGGACTTTATTAACTTGCCTTTTGAAAAAGCACTTTTGGGACAACACAAGAGGACTCAATAGCTATAGAAAGATAAGGGAACTCTTTGAAAAATGATAGATTTTAATCATGAATGTTCCATAATTAATAATCTAAAAATTATTGACTATACAGAATTGAACTGGGCAGGAGAAAAATCAGAAAGTCAATAATCTATTGGTTGGGTATTCTTTTCCCCCCAAGGTTTTTATTTTATTTTACATATACATATCAATGTGTGAACAGCGTGGCACCTGGGTCTCATACATTTTAATACATATAAAACTAGTAATATTAATCATAGTTGTTATATTCATACAGTTTATGTATTCCTAATAATAATACACATTTATAGTAAATTATAGTCTTCCATTATTAAATTATTTCATGTTTTAATATATTGTCTAATGCCAATCACCATATTGTTTAAACATACATAATAATTCCGCCATTCAATTTCTGAGCTTCCCTCTTGTTATTGCTTTTATTTTGTTATGTAAAAATGTGTTTACTAATATTCCCCCTTTCTTTCATTTCTGTCTCTATTCTGACTTTTGGATGTGTATTCTTTGATGGGGGTGCACTCATTGGATGACACAGCAAAAAAAAAAAAAAATGCTGGCATAGAAGCACAGTAGCCTGATCATCTAAAGAGGCTGAATCCTATGCAGTGTAAGAAGTATACAAAAAGATTGCCAGGCTGTACAAACAATTACTAGACTTCACAAGAAATGAACTAATCTCAACCATGCTATTTGAGGACATCAACATATATTTTTGCTAGCTGAACTGAGTGATATGTGATTCCTCGCTCTGATCTGGATATACCGATTGACTTGAAATATGCTGAATGCACACAAACTGGAAATTACCCACAGCAATATTCCAACACAAAATAGCTATATATTCATATTCAGCTCCTTTAACTGAACTGGCCTATTAGTTATAGAAGATAGCAAGTTAGCAAACTGCACACCACTTGATTATCTTGTGCTTACATTCCTAATTTCTTGAAAAACAGTGCTAAAAAGAACTGACAAGGTAATAAATAGCAAGTTGGGTTGCTAGATTTCTTTAGGCATGAAATTCATAGAGCTTAAAATGTTGCTTTTATCAAGAAATAACACAAGATGTTATTTACTAGGATGTACACTTTATGTAACAAAGCATTAATGTCGTAAAATATGTTCAGCTTCCTCTCAATGCAATAATTAAAAAGACAGCTGGAATCATATGAATGAGGA